>NC_137324.1:13873258-14268258 GCF_965287045.1 Carcharhinus amblyrhynchos
CCACTACAACCTGCCGCATGCATGCCCCTTGCTGGACTTAAATGCCTGTGGAGACAAAAAATTCATTATTAAACAGGCAAAGACTGTAACATCCCTGAGGCAAAACGTATTCCCAAGCCTACAATGTTTAGTAAGGCCTACTATATCCCCCTATATGTAGCCCACTCATGTGGCTGTCTAAGTGACTCTTAAACAACCCTAGCGTGCCTGCTTCCACCACCTTACTTGGCAGTGCATTCCACACCCCCACTACCCTTTGCGTGAAAAACTGCCCTCTAATATTTGTCTTATACCTAGCCCCCCTCACCCTAAGCCCGTGACCCCTCGTTCTATCCATTTCTAATAGCGGAAAAAGCTTACCACCATTTACTCTATCTATCCCCTTCATAATCTTATAAACCTCTATTAGATCCCCCCTCAGCCGACGTCTCTCAAGGGAAAACAGCCCAAGTTCATTCAATCTTTCCTCGTAAGACAGCCCTTCCATACCAGGCAGCATCCTGGCAAATCTCCTCTGCACTCTCTCCAGGATCTCTACATCCTTCCGGTAGTACGGCGACCAGAACTGGACGCAGTACTCCAAGTGAGGCCTAACCAACGTTCTATACAACTGCAACATCAGACTCCTACTCTTATATTCTATACCTCTTCCTATGAAGGCTAACATACCATACGCTTTCCTCATCACATTCTGCACCTGCACCGACACCTTCAGGGACTTGTGCACTTGCACCCCCAGGTCTCTCTGCGTATCTATACTCCGGATAGTTCTACCTTTTATCGTATAACTCCCCTCCACATTATTCCGGCCAAAGTGCATCACCTCGCATTTCTCCGGATTAAATTCCATTTGCCATCTATCTGCCCAATCTACCAGCCTGTCTATGTCCTGTTGCATTGCCAGGCACTGCTCCTCAGTACCCGCCAATCCAACCATCTTAGTGTCATCAGCAAATTTGCTGATCACACCACCTACCCCCTCTTCCAAGTCATTAATATATACCACAAATAGAAGAGGTCCTAGTACCGAGCCCTGCGGCACACCACTGGTGACAGACCTCCAATTGGAAAAGGAGCCTTCCACTACTACTCGCTGTCTCCTCCTCCCAAGCCAGTTCTCCACCCATCTACATACCTGGCCTTGTATCCCATGAGCCTTCACCTTTTCTATCAGCCTACCATGAGGGACCTTGTCAAACGCCTTACTGAAATCCATATAGACGACATCAACGGCTTGTCCTTCGTCAACCGTTTTTGTCACCTCTTCAAAAAATTCCACTAGATTCGTAAGGCACGACCTCCCTGTAACGAAGCCATGCTGCGTATCCCTGATCAGATTGCAGCGCTCCAGATGTTCATACATCCTATCCTTGAGGATCCTCTCCATTAGCTTGCCTATAACTGAAGTCAAGCTCACTGGCCTATAATTCCCTGGGTTATCCCTCTGACCCTTTTTAAACAACGGTACTACATTTGCAATCCACCAATCCTCTGGGACCTCACCTGTGTCCAAAGAAGAGACAAAGATTTGCGTCAGAGGCCCAGCAATTTCATCCCTCACCTCCCTTAGCAGCCTGGGATAGATGCCATCAGGCCCTGGAGATTTATCCGTCTTTATACTGTCTAAAAGTCCCAACACCTCTTCCCTCGTGATGACTATTTCCCTCAACGGATCCTCAAACTCCTCAAGCACAGCACCAGACATCAGGCCCCTCTCCTGCGTGAATACCGACGCAAAGTATTCATTCAGGATCTCCCCCATTCCCCCAGGCTCCAAGCATAGTTCCCCTCCTCTGTCCCTGAGAGGACCAATCTTCCCTCTAACCATCCTTTATTGTTCTGAGTCCTTTGATGAATCAGGATGGATGGTGCTGAGGTAGAGCTGGGTATTGTCAACGTACTAGCATTCTGCCTTAGACAAATATCGTACAGGTGGTGGTGGGAGTGGGGGCGTTTGTGAATGACATGTAGATTATTAATAGTCCTTGGGAGAACATGACAGGTAGCTGTGCAAAGAATTGTAAAATAAGTCATCGCAAATGATGCTCTGACTACAATGAGATTGATAAGAATAAAATCAGGTAAGACCAGACACACCCAACTAGCTGCTCAACAATAGAGAGGCGTTGATGGAGGATGGTGTGATCATATGGTCATAGAATCCCTACATTGTAAAAGGAGGCCATTCAGCCCATCGAGCCTCCTGACAACAATCCACCTAGGCCCTAACCCTGTCACCCCACGTGCTAATCCCCCTGACACTGTGGGGCAATTTAGCATGACCAATCCACCTAATCCGCACATCTTTGTAAGCCGGAGCACATGGAGGAAACCCACGCAGACACGGGGAGCACTTGCAACCTCCACAGGGCCGGAATTGAACTCAGGTCCCTGGCGCTGTGAAGCAGCGGTGCTAACCACTGTGCCACCACTGTGCCGTCCTGTGATCAAGCATGTCAAAGGGTGTCAAAAGGGAGGAAGGGATGGGGTTAATCCTCTCCGGCATCGCCCTTCCTGAATGGAGCTGAGCGGGATCATATCCAGGATGAGCTTCATCTGTTTTTCTGACTGGCAGCTTAACACTTACTGACAGCTTTTCCAAACCCCTTAAAAAAAACAGCAGCAGCAGCAGCAGCAGCCATTCTGTAGGGGATTGCATGCAATCTGGGAATAGCTCAGCTACAAAAGAGCAGGGATGCAATCTTACAGACTGCAGGGCGTGTGAAAATGAATTGGTCAGAGATATCAAATCACGTCTGATAGAATTCAGAAGATTGCAAAGTCTGTTCCAGAGGGAACGCCAAGAGGTTATTCACTCTGAAATGTTATCGACAGAACTCAAAGGCATGAAAATGAATAGATATTTCTTTCAGACAATTCTCTGCACCTGAGACTCTCGCCAATTGGTTCTTGCACCCGTCGCTGTTTCATGTGCGTTTGATCATTTTAGTGTAAACCTCGATTGTTGGGGAGTATCTTCCCTCTCTTCATTCTGGCCATTTTTAATTGCTGCAATTTTATCAACACATCTTTGTCCCTCTCCACTCCAAGACTTCAGACAGGAGAATCGAGGCTGAAACTCCAGTGTAATACTGAGGCAGTGCTGCACTCAACGAGGTGCCACATTTCAGTTCCAATTTTTCAACCATCCAGGTCCCAGATGGATGTAAAAGATGCCATCGGCCCTGTTATAAGCCCTGCTGCCTTGGAAAATTTCTATCCCACAGTCAATACCATAGAAGCAGACTGCCTGCTCATTATCATGGTTGTGTGTGCACAAACTCAATTCTTCCTACATTCCAACATTTCCAAAGTGTGTCATTGGCTGTAGAGCACTTTGGGATGCCCTGTGATTATCATAGATGCCATTCGGCCCATCGACTCTGTAATGACTCTCTGACATAAGCCAGAATTCTACCGGATGCCCGCCCTGATTCCAGGGGCTGGCGAGGCTTGGAGAACGGCATTCTCCGTTGGCCTTGGGCGAGATCGTATGAACCTCGGGCGGACAAGACAGTAAAGTTCCACCCAGATCAAAGAGATCTCGGGGTACATGTTCATAGCTCCTTGAAAGTGGAGTTATAGGTGGACAGAGTGGTGAAGAAGGCAGAACATTGAATACAGGAGTTGGGACGTCTTGTTGAAGTTGTACAAGACATTGGTGAGGCCACACTTGGAATACCGTGTGCAGTTTTGGTCACCTTATTATAGAAAGGATATTATTAAACTAAAAAGAGAGCAGAAAAGATTTACTTGGATGCTACCAGAACTTGATGGATTGAGTTATAAGGAGAGGCTGGGACTTTTTTCTCTGGAGCATAGGAGGCTGAGGGGTGATCTTATAGAGGTCTAGAAAATAATGAGGGGCACAGATCAGCTAGTTGGTCAATATCTTTTCCCAAAGGCAGGGAAATCTAAAACTAGACGGCATAGGTTTAAGGTGAGAGGGGAGAGATACAAAAGTGTCCAGAAGGACAATTTTTTCACACAGAGGGTGGTGAGTGTCTGGAACAAGCTGCATTGGCAGTAGTAGAGGCAGGTACATTTTTGTCTTTTAAAAATCATTTAGATAGTTACATGGATAAGTTGAATATAGAGGGAAAATGCGGGCAATTGGGATGAGCTTAGGGATTTAAAAGGGCAGCATGGACAAGTTGGGTCGAAAGGCCTGTTTCCATGTTGTAAACCTCTATGATCCTATGACGGTATGAGATGATTCTTACCCAGAACCTCTCCCCCTCGCCCTCTTCTTCAATGGCCTTCTTCTGCACTATAGGGATTCCATGGTTCTCTGATACTTGTAAAACGGTGGGAAAGCACCTTGCTCACACACTCACTTGCTCGTTGTTGTGTCACACATTTGCCTCCAGGACAATACAGGCTGCACGTCTGAAGAAGTGTGTCGATTGCTTCCTAGGATCCTGGCAAAGAGATCAGGCGCTACATTAATGCAGGTCCTTTCTCCACCTGCTTGCTGTGCTGACATCAAGTGCTTTGAAATTAAGTTCTTCAGACGCGTCTGAGCACTTTCAGGTCGGTGTGATATTTTTGTATTTGCTCTTTGGAAAAGAGCTGCTATTATGTTGATAATAAATGCTTCTGCTAAGATAATGGGCAAAATAAATCCATTAAACATGCCGATATTAATATTTAAACTGTGAAATTTTCCATGTCCTTCATTTTTTTCTTCACTGTTCAGCTTGTTAAAAGTGACATTGAGGTCACCTCATCTAATAATTACCTCCATGATTATCTTTCCCCATCTCCAGTACTTCACAAGCTTGTTGGTGCCCTTCACTCTCTCCTTTCACCTAACCGTCTTAATAAAAAGCAATATTGATTGAAGTACTTCTGACTGAATCATTATGTATTTATTTTAGCCTACAGTATTCCCAGACTAGCTGTGTCATAGACATGTATTTACATTTGAGTGTGTGTGTGTATATGTGTGTGTGTGTGAGTGTTTGTGTGTGTGTGTTGTGTGTGTGTGCGTATGTGAATGTGTGTGTGTGTTTGTGTGTGTGTGAATGAGTGTGTGTGTGTGAGCATGTGTTTGTGTGTGACTGTGTGTAAGCATGTATGTGAGCATGTGTGTGTGTATGAGTGTTTGTGTGCGTGTGTGTGAATGAGCGTGTGTGTGTGTGAGCATGTGTTTGTGTGTGTGTGTGTGTGTGAGCGTGTACGTGAGTGTGTGTGTGTTTGTGTGTGTGTGTGTGAATGAGTGTGTGTGTGTGAGCATGTGTTTGTGTGTGTGTGTAAGCGTGTATGTGAGCATGTGTGTGTGTGTGTGAATGAGTGTGTGTGTGTGAGCATGTGTTTGTGTGTGACTGTGTGTAAGCATGTATGTGAGCATGTGTGTGTGTGTGAATGAGTGTGTGTGCGTGAGCATGTGTGTGTGAATGAGTGTGTGTGCGTGAGCATGTGTGTGTGTGTGAGTGTGTGTGTGTTTGTGTGCGTGTGTAAGTGAGTGTGTGTTTAGCTCTGTTAATTAAGGATAACAGCAGAGTGGTAGTGAGAGATGATATAGGCTTGCAGGAGCAAAATGTGGAATCAATGTGGATGGAGGTAAGGAATAGTAAGAGGAAAAAGTCACTGATGGGCGTGGTCTATAGGCCCCCAAATAATAACTTTGAGGTGGGGTGGGCTATAAACAAGCAAATAACACATGAGTGTAAAAATGAAACAGCAATAATCATGGGGGATTTTAACTCCATATTGATTGGTCAACTCAAGTCGGACATGGTGGACTTGAGGAAGAGTTCTTAGAATGCTGTTGAGATAGTTTCCTCAAACAGTATGCTACAGAACCTACGAGGGAGCAAGCTATCTTGGATCTGGTCCTGTGCAATACATAGATAGTATGTATTATTTATGGACATAGATAAGCTGCAGAGCTGGGCTGAGAGGTGGCAAATGGAGTTTAATGCGGAAAAGTGTGAGGTGATTCACTTTGGAAAGAGTAACAAGAGTACAGAATATAGGGCTAATGGAAGGACTCTTGGTAGTGTCAACGAGCAGAGAGATCTCGGTGTACATGTGCATAGATCCCTGAAAGTTGGCACCCAGGTTGATAAGGGTGTTAAGAAGGCGTACTGTGTTAGCTTTTATTGGTAGAGGGATTGAATTTCGGAGCCGTGAGATCACATTGCAACTGTACAAAACTCTGGTGCGGCCGCACTTGGAGTATTACGTACAGTTCTGGTCGCCGCATTATAAGAAAGATGTGGAAGCATTGGAAAGGGTGCAGAGGAGGTTTACCAGGATGTTGCCTGGAATGGTGGGAAGGTCTTATGAGGAAAGGCTGAGGGACTTGAGGTTGTTTTTGTTTGAGAGAAGAAGAAGCTTAAGAGGTGACCTAATTGAGGCATACAAGATGATCAGAGGATTAGATAGGGTGGACAGTGAGAGCCTTTTTCCTCAGATGGTGATGGCTAACATGAGGGGACATAGCTTTAAATTAAGGGGTGGTAATTATAGGACGGATGTCAGAGGTAGGTTCTTTACTCAGAGGGTAGTAAGGTCATGGAATGCCCTGCCTGCAGCAGTTGTGGACTCGCCAACTTTAAGGGCGTTCAAATGGTCAGTGGATAGGCACATGGATAATATTGGAATAGTTTACGTTAGAGGGTCATTAGATTGATTCCACTGGTCTGTGCAACACCGAGGACCGAAGGGCCTGTACTGTGCTGTAATGTTCTATGTAATGAGACAGGTAAAATTAATGATCTCCTTGTGAGGGATCCTCTTGGAATGAGTGATCACCATATGGTTGAATTTCTAATACAGATGGAGGGTGAGAAAGTAGGGTCCCAAAGCAGTGTCCTCTGCTCAAAGAGGGAAGATTACAATAGGATGGGGGCAGAGTTAGCTGATGTGCTCTGGGAACACAGACTAATTGGTGGGACAGTTGGAGAACAGTGGAGGACTTTTAAGGAGATTTTTCTCAGTACTCAGCAAAAATACATTCCAGTGAAAAAGAAGGAATGTAAGAAAAGGGATAACCAGCCATGGATAACTAAGGAAATAATTGCATGCATTTTGGAAGAAATAATGTAGGGGGGAGTTATACAATAAATGGTAGGACTATTAAGAGTATAGAAACACAGAGGGACCTAGGTGTGCAAGTTCACAAGTCCTTGAAGGTGGCAGTACAGGTGGAGAAGGTGGTGAAGAAGGCATATGGTATGCTTGCCTTTATGGGAAGGGGTATAGAATATAAAAGCTGGCATCTAATGTTGCAGTTATATAGAACGTTGGTTAGACCACATTTGGAGTACTGTGTCCAGTTCTGGTCATCACACTACCGGAAGGACATGGAGGCCTTGGAGAGAGTACAGAGGAGGTTTACCAGGATGCTGCCTGGTGTGGAAGGTCTTAGCTGTGAGGAGAGATTGGGCAAATTGGGGCTGTTCTCCCTGGAAAGACAGAGAATGAGGGGAGACCTAATAGAGGTGTGTAAGATTATGAAGGGTATAGATAGAGTGAACAGTGGAAAGCTTTGTCCCAGGCTGGATACGAAAATCACGAGGGGTCATGGGCTTAGGGTTAGAGGGGCAAGGTATAATTCGGATGTTAGAGGGAGGTTTTTCACACAGAGGGTTGTGGGGGCCTGGAATGCACTTCCAAGTAGGGTGGTGGAGGCAGGCATGCTAGAGTTGTTTAAGGCTTACCTAGATAGGCACATGAGCAGACTAGAGATGGAGGGATACAAAAGAATGTTCTAATTAAGGATCAAGAGCCTCAGGATGTTCCTGGGAATCAATAGATTCCAATGGGCCGTCCAGCATATTTTATGGCTTACCTGTCTCTTACGTTGGAGCTACTGGGGATCTTCCGTGAATGTCTGTATAGGCTATTGTATGTTTATAGATGTCTTTTTTTTACATGCACAGGTGATTTGGTCTTCCTTGTCGGCCAACAAGGGGCATACACGCGGTGGGTCGTGCGAGGGCTGCTCTTGGACGTTGCTTTGAGAGTTGCCTAGTGCTTCATGTTGTTAGTGTACACTTAAACAGGACCAACTGACGGGCAACACGACAGCTCAGTGGCTATCACTGTTTTCTGTGTAGATACAGGGACCCGGGTCGGATCTCCGGCTTGTGTCAGTGTCTGTGGGAGTTTGCACATTCTCCCCGTGCTTCAGTGGGTTTTCTCCGGGTGCTCCGGTTTCCTCCCACACCCCAAAAATGTGCTTTTTGGCTGATTGTTGTTAATAAATTGTCCCTAAATTAGACCTCCCATAATCTGGCGCACATATAATTCTCTAAATTTGCACCCCTTTATTGTGGAGTCCAGGAGACGTAGACAAAAGTCATAGGTAGAAGAAGGATTGGAATGAGGCACTCACTAAGTGTTAAAATGGGCGGCGCGGACTTGTGGGGCCGAAGGGCCTGTTTCCTGTGCTGTGTTGTTCTTTGTTCTTTGTTTTTTGTAAAGGAGAGTATCAAATTAAAAATCAATGCATACAGAGTGGCCAAAGTTAGTGGGGAACTAGAAGATTGGGAAAACTTTAAAAAACAACAAAAAACTATTAAGAAAGCAATGAAGAAAGGAAAGATAGATTACGAAAGTAAACTAGCACAAAGTGTAAAAACTGATAGTAAAGTTTTTACAAATATATAAAGTGGAAAAGAGTGGCTAAAGTAAACGTTGGTCCCTTAGAAGATGAGAAGGGGGATTTAATAATGGGAAAAGGGGAAATGGCCGAAGCCTTAAACAAATTTTTTGTGTGGGTCTTCGCAGTGGAGGACACAAATAGCAGACAGATAATTGATGGTCATTGGACTGTAGGGGGTGAGAACCTTAAAACGATCACTATTATTAAAGAGGTAGTGCTGGATCGTCTAATGGGACTAAATGTAGGCAAGTCCCCAGGTCCGGATGGAATGCATCCCAGGGTGCTAAAACAAACGGCAGAAGTAATAGCAGATGCATTAGTTGTAATTTATCAAAATTCGCTGGCCTCTGGGGAAGTGCCAGCTCATTGGAAAACAGCTAATGTAACGCCACTGTTTAAAAAAGGGAGGTAGACAAATGGCGGGTAACTACAGGCTGGTCAGCTTAATATCGTAGTTGGAAAAATGCTGGAATCTATCATTAAGGAAGAAATAGCAGGACGCCTGGAAAAGAATGGTTCAATCAAGCAGAAGGAGCATGGATTCATGAAAGGAAAGTCATGTTTGACAATTTTACTGGATTTTTATGAAGATGTAACGAGTGTGGCTGACAGAGGAGATCTGGTGGATGTGGCGTATTTAGATTTCCAGAAGGCGTTCGATAGGGTGCCTCGCGAAAGGTTGCTGTATAAAATAAAGGTACACGGAGTTGGGAGCAAAGTGTTAGCGTGGATTGAGGATTGGCTATCTAACAGGAAGCAGAGAGTCAGAATAAATGGGTGCTTTTCCAGTTGGCAATCAGTGACTAGTGGTGTGCCGCAGGGATCGGTGCTGGGGACTCAACTGTTTACCATTTACATAGACAATCTGGAGGAGGGGACGGAGTGTAGGGTAACAAAGTTTGCGGATGACACAATGATGAGTGGGAAAGCAAATTGCGTGAAGGACACAGAAAATCTGCAGAGAGATTTGGATAGGCTAAGTGAGTGGGCAAGGATCTGGCAGATGGAGTATAACATTGGCAAGTGTGAGATTATCCACTTTGAAAGGGATAATAGTAAAATGGACTATTATCTAAACGGTGAAAAATTACAACATGCTACTGTGCAGAGGGACCTGGGGGTCCTTGTGCATGAATCACAAAAACTCAGTTTGCAGGTGCAGCAGGTGATCAAGAAGGCAAATGGAATATTGGCCTTTATCGCAAGAGGGATAGAATATAAAAGCAGGGAGGTCTTGCTGCAACTGTACAAGGTACTGGTGAGGCTGCACCTAGAGTACTGTATACAATTTTGGTCCCCTTATTGAAGAACGGATATATTAGCTTTGAAGGGGGTACAGAGAAGGATCACCAGGTTGATTCCGGAGATGAGGGGGTTAGCTTATGAGGAGAGATTGAGCAGACTGGCCTGTACTCATTGGAGTTTAGAAGATTGAGAGGAGATCTTATAGAGACATATAAGATAATGAAGGGGCTAGACAGGGTAGAAGCGGCGAGGTTATTTCCATTTACAATGGGAACAAGAACTAGAGGGCACAGCCTCAAAATAAGGGGGAGTCAATTTAGAACAGGGTTGAGGAGGAACTTTTTCTCCCAGAGGGTAGTGAATCTTTGGAATTCTCTGCCCATTGAAGCAGTGGAGGCTACCTCGTTAAATGTGTTTAAGTCACAGATAGATAGATTTTTAACCAATAAGGGGATTAAGGGTTATGGGGAGCGGGCAGGTAAGTGGAACTGAACCACTGTCAGATCAGCCATGATCTTCTTGAATGGCGGGGCAGGCTCGCAGGGCTAGATGGCCTACTCCTGCTCCTATTTCTTATGTTTTTATGTTCTTATGTTTGTGTAGCATTCTAAGAGTGAAAGCCTTATCAACTAAGCCAAACTTGCTCAGGCACCTGGAACTGGAAAACAAAAGTGTGACTTCCTTTATTTAATTCAAATTGTTTCTCATCCATCCACTTGGAACCCAGTTGTGCCACATAGTTTAACTCATCTTCAAGAGGTAAACCATTGTAGCATACCAACTTTCTATCCTCCTCCAAAAAATAACTCCAGCTTTAAATAAACTTTGTTTGATAAAAGCTCCCTAGTGGATCGTTTGAACCATACCTAGAGTGAAACATCTTATTCTTATTCTAGCCAAATTCAAAGTGCAAAGCATATAGTTTAGGCTGACTTAGAACATAGAACATAGAACACTACAGCACAAACAGACCCTTCGGCCCACAAGTTGTACTGATCATATATCTACCTAATAGGCTTACCTATAACCCTCAATCCTATTAAGTCCCATGTACTCATTCAGAAGTCTCTTAAAAGACCCTATCGAATTGCCTCCGCCACCACTGACGGCAGCCGATTCCATGCACCCACCACCCTCGGAGTGATAAACTTACCCCTGACATCTCCTCTGTACCTACTCCCCAGCACCCTAAACCTGTGTCCTCTTGTGGCAGCCATTTCAGCCCTGGGAAAAAGCCTCTGAGAACCCACTCGATCCTCTCAACATCTTATACACCTCTATCAGGTCACCTCTCATCCTTCGTCTCTCCAAGGAGAAAAGACCGAGCTCTCTCAACCTATCCTCAGAAGGCATGCCACCCAATCCGGGCAACATCTTTGTAAATCTCCACTGCACCCTTTCAATGGTTCCCACATCCTCCCTGTAATGAGGCAACCAGAACTGAGCACAGTTCTCTAAGTGGGGTCTGACCAGGGTCTTATAAAGCTGCAGCATTATCTTCCGATTCCTTCATAAAATATCTTGGAGCTCCTGACCTGGATTATAGCACATTTGGAATACTGCATCCAATTCTGCTTGCCACACAACTAGAAGGATGTGGAGGCTTTGGAGAGAGTACAGAGAAGGTTTACCAGGATATTGCCTGGTATGAAGGGTATTAGCTATGAAGAGAGATTTAAGAAACTGGGGTTGTTCTCCCTAGAGAGATGGAGGCTGATAGAAGTTTATAAAATTATGAGGGTCATAGATGGGGTGAACAGTTGGAAGCTCTTTCCCAGGATAGAAATGACAATTACAAGGGGACACAAGTTGAAGATAAGGGGACAAAGATTCAGTGGAAATGTGCGGGGGAAGATTTCTGCACCAAGGGTGCTGGGGGCCTGGACTGCACTGCCAAGTGAGGTGGTTGAGGCAGATACATTTGCCACATTTAAGACTTACCTGGATGGACACACGAATAGACGGGGAATAGAGGGATAGAAGCAGTTGATCTAGATTGGACACATGATCGGCACAGGGTTGGAGGGCCGAAGGGCCTGTTCCTGTGCTGCATTTTTCTTTGTTCTTTTATGTTATAACATTACACTTTACGACATTATGACAAAGTGTGAACATATAATAAGAAAATTTATGCTTATCATTCATCAAACAATGTAGGAAGTATTAAGCTCCAGGTAAAATGTGAGTCATAGTAGGAATAAAAGATAAACTGAAGGAAACGTTGGCTCAGTATACTTCCATCATTTATTCAGCCGCCAGTGAATGGTTTAATTGGTGATTTTAGCTTTAGTTATTTGTACTGATCCTACACAGTCAGGTACAACTAATTATGGTAAATGTGCATTCACGGAAATTACACCCAAATTAAACCCACCAAGTAATACAATCTCAGTGAGTGTTAACTGAGCTGTAGCATTATGCACACAGGATAACTTGAAACCTTAATATTTATTTTCCATATAAGCAACATAGTATGAGCATTTATATATTTTTTAGTGTATATATATATATATTTATATAATTTTTTAATTCATGGGATGTGGGCATCCTGACTAGAAGAACATTTATTGCCCATCCCTAATTGCCCTTGAGAAGGTGGTGGTGAGCTTCCTTCTTGTACCACAGCAGTCCATGTGTTGTCGATGCACCCACAGTCCCGTGAGGATTTGACCCAGTGACAGTGAAATAACCAACTAAGGCAGGAAGGTGAGTGGCTTGGAGAGGAACCTCCAGGTGGTGGTATTCCCAGGTATCTGCTGCTCATGCCCTTCGAGATGGAAGTGGTCGGGGATTTGGTCAAATTAGTTAAAGACGATTTCTCTTTCATGAAACTATGTTGATTACCTTGATATTATCCCTGCTACATTTTTAATAATAGCTTCTAATGTTTTCCCAGTGACAGATGTTAAGTTAACTGATCTGTACTTTCCCTGTCTTTGTCTCTGTCTCCTGTTTTGAATAATGGAGTTACATTTGCTATCTTCCAATCGAATGGGGTCTCCCATAGGGAGATTTGGAAAATTATAACCAAATGCATCAACTATCTCACTGGACATTTTTTTAAGACTTGAGGATGAAGTCCATTAGGACTCGTTGCTGAGCAAGTCCCAGTGTAGTGGTTATGCTGTGGCAGCTTGACTATGGAGTGCAGCTTGCTCTGGAACACAAGTCTTCAATATTATTGCTTCAGCATTCAAAGAACAAAGAACAAAAATCAGCCCGGGAAACAGGCCCTTTGGCCCAACGAGCCCGCGCCGCCATCTCCACACCACCAGTCCCCCTCTCCACCCACGACACCTGTCTAATGTTTTATGCAGTAAAAAGTCTGACAACACCAGGTTTTAGTCCAACCGATTTATTTGATAATACTCACAAGCTTTTGAGGTTTCCCTCTTCGTCAGGTGAATGGAGAGTTCTGGCCTCAGACAGAGCATATAAAGCACAGACAGTTTACAGATTACTGATTAGAATGCGAATCCTTACACCTAACCTGCTGTTCAAGACCTGAAGTGGCTGACAATTTGTGTGGAAGGAGCACTGATCACAGGTTACAGAGATGTGTATTGTCTCCAGACAGTACAGTAATTCTCCAAGGCGGCCTTCACGACACACGACAGCGCAGAGTCGCTGAACAGAGACTGATAGCCAAATTCCGCACACATGAGGACGGTCTCAACAGGGATCTTGGGTTCATGTCGCACTATCTGTAACCCCCGTGACTTGCCTGGGTTTGCAAAACCTCACTTACTGTATTGTCTGGAGACAATACACATCTCTTTAAACTGTGATCAGTGCTCCTTCCACTCACATTATCAGCCACTTCAGGTCTTGGACAGCAGGTTAGGTGTAAGGATTCGCATTCTAATCAGTAATCTGTAAACTGTCTGTGCTTTATATGCTCTGTCTGAGGCCAGAACTCTCCATTCACCTGACGAAGAGGGAAACCTCGAAAGCTTGTGAGTATTATCAAATAAATCGGTTGGACTAAAACCTGGTGTTGTCAGACTTTTTACTGTGTTTACGCCAGTCCAACGCCGGCATACCCACATCATAATCTTTTATGGCCATCCAGATTGAGGGAAACTGATTTAGGGACAACTTATTCCTGCCAATCAGCCTAATAGCACATCTTTGGGGTGTGGTAGGAAACCGGAGCACCCGGAGAAAACCCATGCAAGCACGGGGAGAATGTGCAAACTCCCACAGACACCGGCCCAAATCCATGTGTCTGCACAGCAATCAGTGATAGTCACTGAGCTGTCGTCTTGCCCAGTATCTGGTCCAGTTTAGGCACACACTCACGACATGAAGCACTAGGCCAATCTCTAACAACCAAGAGCAGCCCCAGTACGACCCATCACGTGTATGCCCTTCGTTGGACACGAGGTGGACCGACTTAAAATCTGTGAATGAAAAGAGAAAAACATTATTATCATATTCAAAGCGTTCAACCATTTCTTGATAATACGTAGAGTAAATCAAAATGGCTATAGACTAGCATCTGTGATTCAGGGGACTCTGCGACTGGATCCTGAACTTCCTAACCCACAGACCACAATCAGTAACACCTCCTCCATGATCATCCTCAACACCGGTGCCCCACAAGGCTGTGTTCTCAGTCCCCTACTATATCCCTTATACACGTGTAGCTAAGTCATAGTCATAGAGTCATACAGGTTTACAACATTGAAACAGGCCCTTTGGCCCATCTTATCCATGCCACCCTTTATTTTAACCCCTAAGTTAGTCCCAATTGCCAGTGTTTGGCCCATATCCGTCTACACCCATCTTACCCATGTGACTGCCTAAATACTTTTTGAAAGACAACATTGTACCTGCCTCTACTATTAGCTCTGGCGGCTCGTTCCAGGCACCCACCACTCTCTGTATAAAGAAATTACCCCTCTGGACCCTTTTCTATCTCTCCCCTCTCACCTTAAACTTATGCCCTCGAGTTTTAGAATCCCCTACCTTTGGGAAAAGATATTGATTATCTAGTTGATCTATGCCCCTCATTATTTTATAGACCTCTATAAGATCACACCTTAACCTCCTACGCTCCAGAGAAAAAAGTCCCAGTCTTTCCAGCATCTCCTGATAACTCAAACCACCAAATCCCAGTAGCATCTGAGTAAATCTTTTCTGCACTCTTTCTAGTTTAATAATGTCCTTTCTGTAATAGGGTGACCAGAACTGTACACAGTATTCCAAGTGTGGCCTTACCGATATCTTGTACAACTTCAACAAGAACTTCGATGTTCTGGCCAATGAAACCAAGCATACAAAATGCCTTCTTCACCACTCTGTCCACCTGTGAGTCCACTTTCAAACAGCTATGAACCTGTAGCCCTAGATCATTTCATCTACAACTCTCCCCAATGCCCTATCATTAACTGAGCAAGTCCTGTCCTGGTTCAATCAACCAAAATGCATCACCTCGTACTTACCTAAATTAAACTCCATCTGCCATTTGTCAGCCCACTCGTCCAATTGATCAAGATCCTGTTCCAATCTGAGATAACCTTTCTCATTATACAATCTCGGTGTCATCTGCAAACTTACTAACCATGCCTACTAAATTCTCATCAAAATCATTAACATAAATAACAAATAACAGTGGGCCCAGCTCCGATCCCTGAGGCACACCGCTGGTCACAGGCCTCCAATTTGAAAAACAATCCTTTATAATCACTCTCTGTCTTCTGTCATCAAGCTAATTTTGTATCCATTTAGCTACCTCATCCTGGATCCTGTGAGATTTAACCTTATGCAACAACCTACCATGCGGTACCTTGTCAAAGGCCTTTCTAAAGCCCAATTGCACTGCCCTCATTCACCTTCCTGGTCACTCCTTCAAAAAACTCAATCAAAATTGTGAGACATGATAATCCACTCACAAAGCCATGCTGACTGCCCCTAATCAGCCCTTGCACCTCTAACTGCCTGTAGACCCTGTCTCTAATATACCTTAGAACCATAGAATCATAGAACATAACAGCACAGAAACAGGCGTTTTGGCCCTTCTTGGCTGTGCTGAACCATTTATCTGCCTAGTCCCACTGACCTGCACCTGGACCATATCCCTCCACACCCCTCTCATCTCAACCTGTCCAAATTTTTCTTAAATGTTAAAAGTGAGCCTGCATTTACCACTTCATCTGGCAGCTCATTCCACACTCCCACCACTCTCTGCGTGAAGAACCCCTCCCAATATTCTCTTTAAACTTTTCCCCCTTCACCCTTAACCCATGTCCTCCAGTTCTTTTTCTCCCCTAGCCTCAGTGGAAAAAGCCTGCTTGCATTCACTCCATCTACACCCATCATAATTTTATAGACCTCTATCAAATCTCCCCTCATTCTTCTACGCTCCAGGAAGTAAAGTCCTAACCCATTCAATCTCTCTCTGTAGCTCAGTTTCTCAAGTCATGGCAACATCCTTGTAAACCTTCTCAGCGCTCTTTCAACCTTATTAATATCCTCCCTGTAATTAGGTGACCAAAACTGCACACAATATTCTAAATTCGGCCTCATCAATGTCTAATATAACATCACCATAACATTCCAGTTCTTATATTCAATACTTTGATTTATAAAGGCCAATGTTCCAAAAGCACTCTTTATGACCCTATCTACCTGTGACGCCACTTTTAGGGAATTATGTATCTGTATTCCCAGATCCTTCCGTTCGACTACACTTTTCTGTGTCCTACCATTAACCTTGTATGTTCTACCTTGGTTTGTCCTTCCAAAGTGCAACACCTCACACTTGTCTGCATTAAACTCCATTTGCCATTTTTCAGCCCATTTTTCAAGCTGGTCCAAATCTCTCTGTAAGCTTTGAAAACCTTCCTCACTGTCCACTACACCGCCAATCTTTGTATCCTCAGCAAATTTGCTGATCCAATTTACCACATTATCATCCAGATCATTGATATAGATGACAAACAACAATGGACCCAGCACTGATCCCTGTGGCATACCAATAGTCACAGGCCTCCACTCAGAGAAGCAATCCTCCACTATCACTTGCTGGCTTTTTCCATTGAGCCAATGTCTAATCCAATTTACTACCCCTCCATGTATACTTGGCGACTGAACCTTCCTAACAAACCATCCATGCGGGACCTTGTCAAAGGCCTGACTGAAGTCCACACAGACAACACCCACTGCCTTCCCTTCATTCGCTTTACTGGTAACCTCCTTGAAAAACTCTAATAGATTGGTTAAACATGACCTACCACTCACCATGTTGACTTTCATAAGAACAGAAGAACATAAGAAATAAGAGCAGGAGTAGGCTATCTAGCCCTTCGAGCCTTCCCCACCATTCAATAAGATCATGGCTGATCTGAAGTGGATCAGTTCCACTTTCCCACTTTCTCCCCATAACCCTTAATTCCCTTGTCTATCAAAAACCTATCTACCCGTGTCTTAAATATATTTAGCGAGGCAGCCTCCACCACTTCAACGGGCAGACAATTCCAGAGATTCACCACCCTTTGAGTGAAGAAGTTCCTCCTCAGCTCTGATCTAAACTGCTCCCCCCCTTATCATGAGGCTGTGCCCTCTGGTCCTGCTATCCTTTCTAAGCGGGAAGAATCTCTATCTCTACCCTATCCATCCCTTTCATTATCTTATACGTCTCTATAAGATCCCCCCTCAACCTTCTAAACTCCAACGAGTACAGACCCAGTCTATTTAGTCTCTCTTCATACTCCAACCCCCTCATCTCCAGAATCAGTCTAGTGAACCTTCTCTGCACTCCCTCTAAGGCCAATATATCCTTGCGCAAGTGCGGCGACCAAAACTGCACACAGTATTCCAGCTGCGGCCTCACCAATACCCTGTACAGTTGCAGCAAGACCTCCCTACTTTTATATTCTATCCCCCTCGCTATAAAGGCCAACATTCCATCCGCCTTCTTGATCACGAGGGTCTCCTAATAAGACTCTCCTTGACTCCTTAACTCTCCTTGACTCTCCCTAATAAGTCCCTGTCCATCCAAGTATTTGTAGGTCCTATCTCCTAGTACTCCTTCCAATAATTTATTTACTACTGACATCAAACCTACAGCCTATAATTTCCCAGGTTACTTTTTGAGCCTTTTTTAAACAACAGAACAACATGAGCTATCCTCCAATCATCTGGCACCTCACTCGTGAATACTGACATTTTAAATATGTCTGTCAGGGCCCCTGCAATTTCAACACTAGTCTCCTTCAAGTTCCGAGGGAATACCCTGTCCGTTCCTGGGGATTTATCTACTCTGATTTGCCTCAAGACAGCAAACACTTCCTCCCCTTTAACCTGTATAGATTCCATGATCTCCCTTCTTGTTTGCTTTATTTCCATGGACTCCATGCCAGTTTCCTTAGTAAAAACAGATGCAAAAAACCCATTTAATATCTCCCCCATTTCTTTAGGCTCCATACAAAGCCAACCACTCTGATCTTCAAGAGGACCAATTTTATTCCTTACTATCCTTTTGCTCTTAATATACCTGTAGCAGCTCTTAGGATTATCCTTCACCTTGACTGTCAAAGCAAATTCATGTCTTCTTTTAGCCCTCCTGATTTCCTTCTTAAGTAGCTTCTTGCACTTTTTATATCCTCAAACATCTGACTTGTTCCCTGTTGCCTATACATGTCATACATCTCTCTTTTCTTTATCGGAGGTGCAATATCCCTCGAGAACCAAGGTTCTTTATTCTTATTCACTTTGCCTCTAATCCTGACAGAAACATGCAAACTCTGTACTCTCAAAATTTCTCCGTTGATGGCCTCCCACTTACCAATCACATCCTTGCCAGAGGACAGTCTGTCCCAATCCATGCTTTTTAGAACCTTTCTCATTTCTTCAAATTTGGCCTTTTTCTAACAATAATCTATCCCTCAATGTTGACAAAGTGAAGGAGATTGTCATCGACTTCAGGAAGCACAGAGGAGGACATGACCCTGTCTACATCAATGGGATGAAGTAGAAAGGGTCGAGAGCTTCAACCTTTTAGGTGCCCAGATCACCAACAACCTGTCCTGGTCCCTCTATGCCAACACGATAGTTAAAGTCTACCAATGCCCCTACTTTCTCAGAAGACAAAGGAAATTTGGCATGTCAGCTATGACTCTCACCAACTTTTACAGATGCACCATAGAAAGCATTCTTTCTGATTGTATCACAGCTTGGTATGGTTCCAGCTCTGCCCAAGACTGCAAGGAACTACAACAGGTCGTGAATATAGCCCAATCCATCACACAAACGAGCCTCCCATCCATTGACCCCGTCTACACTTCCTGCTGCCTCGGTAAAGCAGCCAGCATAATTAAGGACCCCACACACCCCAGACATTCTCTCTTCCACCTTCTTCTGCAGAGAGAAAGATACAAAGTCTGAATTCACGTGCCAATCGACTCAAGAACAGTTTCTTCCCTGCTGCCATCAGGCTTTTGAATGGATTTACCTCACATTAAGTTGATCTTTCTCTACACCCTAATACAACTGTAACAGTATAATCTGCACTCTCTCATTTTCTTCTCTATGAACAGTATGCTTTGTCTGTATAGCACGCAAGAAATAATACTTTTCACTATATACTAATGCATGTGATAATAATAACTTAAATCAAAGAAAGAAGGCCTCTGGTGGAGACCAAGGTGGATTATTCACTCAGTACTCCTGGGTAAAGATTAAAGTGAATGCTTCAGCCTCATCTCTTGCACTGATATACTGGGCTCCCCATCAATGAGAATGGGCTATTTGTTCATCCTCCTCCTCCAGACAGTTGTTTAATTGTCCACCACCACTCAGGGCTGGATGTGGAAGGACTGCAAAGCTTATGGACCTGATCTGCTGGGTTTGGGATCGCTAAACTCTATACTTGCTGCTTCTGCTGTTTGGCACACAAGTTGTCCTGTGTTATGGCTTCACCAGGTTGACACCTCATTTTTAAGTACGCCTGGTGCTGCCCCTGGCATGCCCCCCTTGCACTCTTCATTGATCCCCTAGCTTGAGAGTATTGGTAGAGTGGGCAATATGCTGGGTCATGGGGTTACAGATTATTTTTGAGTACAATTCTGCTGCTGCTAATGGCCCACAACATCCCATGGATGTCCAGATTTGATTCGCCAGACCTGTTTGAAGTCTATTTCATGCAACACAACATGATGAAGGGTATCCTCAACTTGAAGACTGGACTTCCTTGCTACAAGATTTTCACTTCTACCAGTACCCTCAAGTATAGCTGCATCTGTGGCAGGTAGACTGGTGATGACATGATGATGGCGATACGGGTTATTTCCCTCTTGTTGGTTCCTTTACTACTACCGCATACCCAGTCTAACAGTTAAACCCTTAAGACCCAGCCCGCTCAGAGAATAGTGATGCCGAGTCACTTCTGGTGATGGACATTTAAGTCCCCCGACCAGGATATATTCATACTATTAGCAGGAAGTTTCCGTGCTCAAATTTGACCAGATACCATGAGACTTCACGGGATCTGCAGTCAATGTTGAGGAATCCCAGGACAACTCCCTCCTGACAGTATACCACTGGGCTGTGCTATCTTTGCTGGGTCTGTCCTGCTGGTGGGACAGAGCTTACAAAGGGATTGTGCTGGTGGTGCCTGCGACATTGACTTTAATGTATGATTCTCTGAGTATGAACGTGGCAGGTTGTTACCAATTGATCTGTGAGACAACTGTCCCAATTTTGACACAAGCCTCCAGATGTTGGCAAGATGGACTGTGCAGACCCGAAAGGCCTATGTGTGCCATTTCCAATGCTGAGGTCAATTCTGGGTGATCCATCCCATTTATTTCCTTATTTACTTTATTCATTGATGGGATGTGGGCACCGTTGGCTGGGCCAGCATTTATTGCCCATATCTAACTGCCCTTCATTGTAAAGGGCATTAGAAAGTCAACTGTACCATTGCGACCCTAGAGTCACACATAGGCCAAGCCCAGTAAGGATGACAGATTTCCTTCCCTAAAGGGTGTTAGTGAACCAGATGGGTTTTTTTTAATGACAATCGACAATGGTTTCATGGTTATCATTAATTTTTTAATTCCAGATCTGTAATTGAATTCAAACATCACCACCTGCCATGGTGGGATTCAAACTGTGGTCCCAGATCTTACCCAGGGTCTCTGGATTACTGTGCTTCTCACAACCTCAGGACATCCCAAAACAGTTTTCAGTCAACATAGCTCTTTAGGAGTGCAGTCGCTGCTGTGGTATTTAAAATAAGATTGCCAGTTTGTGCGCAACAATGTCCCACAAAGTGCACTGCGATAATGACCAGGCAATAGCTGAATTCTCCGGCTGCTCGCACTAATGGGATTCTCCAGTCCCGCTGCAGGAAACAGAGATTTGGCTGAGCACCACGTTCTCCTTCCTCCTGGTTGAGGGATAAATGTTGCCCAGATACCAGGGAGAACTCCACTGCTCTCTTTTGAAATAACACCATAGGATTTTTCACATCTGCTTTGGAGGTAAATGGATTTCCTTTTGACATCTCTTAGAATCATTAACCCTACAGTGCAAAAGGAATCCATCAAATCTGTAGCAATAACAATCCCACCTGGGCCTTATCCCTGAACTCTTCTGATCCCCTGACACTAAGGGGCAATTTATCCCGGCCAAACTCACAATGTTAAAATGGCGGCGTGGACTCGTTGGGCTGAAGGGCCTGTTTCCCGTGCTGTGTTGTTCTTTGTTCTTTGTTAATCAACCTAACTTGCTATCTTTAGATTGTGGGAGGAAACTGGAGCACCCGGGGAAAACCCACGCAGACACGGGGAGAATGTGCAGACTCCACACAGACAGTGACCCAAGCCGGGAATCGAACTGGGTCCCTGGCACTGCGAGGCAGCGGGGTTAACCAATGTGCCACCTTGCTGCCCTCTTCTGAAAGGCATAGATCCAGATTACCCTGTAATTCCTGCGCAGCTCTTCAGTGCTGCCCATTGTTAATCTATCGAAGAAGCAGAGTGCGGAATTTTACGATCTGATGATCCTGCCCGAGGCCATCGGAGAATTCTGTTCTGTGAGCCTCACCCACCTTGATCCCAGGGGTTGGGAGGGAGGATGGGGGGTGGTGGGGGAGTGCAGGTGGTAAAATTCCAGCCAGAGAATTCAGGCAACCACATGTACAGTTAAATACTGCTGTCCAAATTGCTGTGCTGTTGGCATATCATGTCAACAGCCTTGGCATTGAAATACATGGAACCACATGAAGTTGCTGTGCTGATTCAAATAGGCTCACTATACCAGCAAGAAAATGGTATATAAGGTTATCCATCCAGTCTAAGCAGTCTTTTGAATGGCCTTAATTACCACAAACAACCTCTCTGGCACCGAAAATGAACTTTTGCAGGTTCTTTCGGATTTTAAGAATTGGCAGAGATTTTAATTCTCGTTTTAATGCCTCGTGTATCCCTCTTAAACTATCTGCCTTTTCAGCCTTTTGCTTTGCTCTCTATACCTGACCCGACATTGAATAAAACATTCGAACAACTGGCACTTAAGTTCAAATGAGGAGGCGACGGTCTCATGGTGTTACCACTAGACTATTAATCCAGAAACTCAGTCAATGATCTAGAGACCCAGGTTCAAATCCTGCCACAGTGGATGGTGGAATTTGAATTCAATCAAAAAATCTGGAATTATGAATATAATTATGACCATGAAACCATTGTTGACTGTTGGAAAAACTCATCCCGTGCTTTAGGGAAGGAAACCTGCTACCCTAACCTCCAGTGTCACAGCAATGTTGTTGACTCTAAGCTGTCCTCAGGTAGGGAGTGGGGAATAAATGCTGACCCAGCCAGCGACACCCATGTTCCACGAATTAATACAAAAAAACATTCTGCGCTGCCACCTTATTGTTCAGGGAGTTACACCATTATTTGCCCTGTAGAGGGGAGATGGAATTGTCACTGGATTCGGAATCCAGAAGAGCAGGTTCTCTGGGGGCATGAGTTCAAATCCTACCACAGCAGCTAGTGGAATTTGAATTCAATTAATAGATCCGGAATTGAAATCCAGGCGGGATTCTCCGGTCTCCCAGCCACGTGTTTCCACCCCAGCGGGAGGTGGCTGGTTATTTGCCAGCAGCAGGGTTCTCTGGTCCCGCCATTGTCAATGGAAATTCCCACTGACATCACCCCATGCTGGCGGAAAACTCGCAGGACCAAGGAATCCCGCTGGCGTGAACGGATGGACAATTCCGGCCCTAGTCTCGGTAATGGTGACCATGAAACTACCATCAATTGTCAAACGTAGAAAAAGTCATTTGATCTACCAATGTCCTTTAGGGAAGGATATAGAACATGGAACACTACAGCACAAGCAGGCCCTTTGGCCCACAAGTTGTGCCGATCATATCCCTACCCACCAGGCCTTTCTACAACTCTCAATCCCATTAACTCCCATGTACTCATCCAGAAGTCTCTTAAAAGACCCCAGCGAGTTCGCCTCTGCCACCACCGCCGATTCCACTCACTCACCACCCTCTGAGTGAACAACTTACCCCTAACATCTCCTCTGTACCTACTCCCCAGCACCTTAAACCTGTGTCTGCTTGTAGTGACCATTTCAGCCCTGGGAAATAGCCTCCGAGAATCCACCCAATCTATACCCCAATACCTCTACACCTCTACCATCCTTACCTGCTCTGGTCTACATGTGACTCCAGACCCACAGCAACGTGACTGACCCTTAACTGTCCTCTGAAATGTCCTCGAGCAAGCCAGTCAGTTTGGGGGGTAACAAGTGTTTGTCTTGCTAGTGATGTCCACACCCTATTGAAGTGTTAACAAAATCACAGATCCCAGACCCCCTGTATAGGACACAGCACTAAAATGGCTTTCTTATGACAGCAAGTTCCAGTGAAATTAAGTATATGTGTAATGAGCTGTTTTGTTCATTGTCCATTATACTTCTGAAAAATCTATGTAATTATGTGAACATGTTTGCACTACTGATCTCGCTCCCAGCAAAGCCAGTTATTAAATGTTGAGGCTCGCTTTGCAAATATATTGTTGGTATTGTCCTTAGCTAATGAGTCTATTGTTGCTCACCATTCTAAGCATGAATATCTGGAAATATAATTATGCTCTGCAGCTCCCACTGATGTCTGTCAAAAACATTGGAATGAACTAGCTTCTTGCAATAATATCTCACTTAATGACATGAGTAGGAAAACATCCCAAAGCTGCTTTACAGAGTCGTGACGAAGAACATAGACACCAGGTCAAAGGAGATATCAGGATAACTGGCTCTAAGTCTGGTGGAAGTGGTGAAATATTAGGAAGGGCTCAAAGGAAGGGAGGGAGTTGGTGAGTTGAATAATACAGCTAAGGAGGCTATCTATCCCATTATAGAACATAGAACACTACAGCACAAACAGGCCCTTCGGCCCACGAGTTGTGCCGATCACATCAACACCTACCAATCTATAGACCTATCTATAACCCCCAATCCCATTAAACCCCATATACTCATCCAGAAGTCTTTTAAAAGACCCCAGCGAGTTCGCCTCCACCACCACTGACGGCAGCCGATTCCATTCACTCACCACCCTCTGAGTGAAAAACTTACCCCTAACATCACTTCACCTTAAATCTGCGTCCTCTCGTAGCAACCATTTCAACCCGGGGAAATAGCCTCTGAGAATCCACCCTATCTATTCCTCTCAACATTTTATAAACCTCTATCAGGTCGCCTCTCAACCTTCGTCTCTCCAGGGAAAAGAGACCCAGCTCCCTCAACCTAACTTCATAAGGCATGCCTCCCAGTCCAGGCAACATCCTTGTAAATCTCCTCTGTACCCTTTCAATAGCTTCTACATCTTTCCTATAGTGAGGCGACCAGAACTGCGCACAGTACTCCAAATGAGGCCTGACAAGGGTCTTATAAAGTTGCAGCATTACCTCCCGATTCCTAAACTCAATCCCGCGATTAATGAAGGCCAGTACACCATACGCCTTCTTGACCACATCCTCCACCTGCGAGGCCGATTTAAGAGTCCTGTGAACCCGGACCCCAAGATCCCTCTGCTCTTCAACACTACTAAGACTCCTGCCCTTGATAGTGTACCCGT
This sequence comes from Carcharhinus amblyrhynchos, assembly GCF_965287045.1. Classification (NCBI taxonomy): domain Eukaryota; kingdom Metazoa; phylum Chordata; class Chondrichthyes; order Carcharhiniformes; family Carcharhinidae; genus Carcharhinus; species Carcharhinus amblyrhynchos. The sequence continues at coordinate 13,898,221 of NC_137324.1, forward strand.
TCATCCCGTTGGTTCTGCCAAAATGGATGACTACACATTTATTCGCATTGAAATCCATCTGCCACTTCTCCACCCAGTCCTGCATCCTATTTATGTCCTGCTGCAACTTTTGACATCCTTCCAGACCATCCACAACACCCCCGACCTTCGTGTCATCAGCGACTTTGTGTCATCAGCCATACCATACCAGTTTTTCAAAGAACTTTACACCATAGAACTGTACAGTGCAGAAAGAGGCCCTTCGAACACAATCCCACCCATGCCCTATCCCCATATGTTATACCCACTAATCCCTGTAACCTACGCATCCCTAGATACTAAAGGGCAATTTCTTAGCATGGCCAATCAACCTAACCCGCACATCTTTGGATTGTGGGAGGAAACCGGAGTACCCGAAGGAAACCCACGCAGAAACGAGGAGAATGTACAAACTCCACACAGACAGTGAACTGAGCCGGGAGTCAAACCCAGGGCCCTGGAGCTGTGAAGCAGCAGTGCTAACCACTGTGCTACTGTGCCACCCAATTCAACTATTCAACTAGTTTTAGAACTATTCAAGTAGTTTTTTTTATTCAGTCGTGAGACATGGGCATTTATTGCCCATCCCTAGTTGCCCTTGAGAAGCCTTTTTTTTTAATTCATTTGTGGGACATGGGCATTGCTGGCTGGGCCAGCATTTATTGCCCATCCCTAGTTGCCCTTCAGAAGGTGGTGGTGAGCTGCCTTCTTCAACCGCTGCAGTCCATATGCTGTGGGTTGACCCACAATATCATTAGGGAGGGAATTCCAGGATTTTTGACCCAGTGACTGTGAAGGAATGGCGATATATTTTCAAGTCGGGATGGTGTGTGGTGTGGAGGGGAACTTGCAGTTGGTGGTGTTCCCATGTATTCGCTGCCCTTGTCTTTCTAAATGGAAGTGGTTGTGGGTTTGGAAGGTGCTGTTTAAGGATCTTTGGTGAGTTTCTGCAGTGCATCTTGTAGATATTACACACTGCTGCTACTGAGCGTTGGTGATGGGGGGACTGGATGTTTGTGAGTGTGGTGTCAATCAAGCGGGCTGCTTTGTCCTGATGGTGTCAAGCTTCTTGAGTGTTGTTGGAGTTGTACCCATCTCGGCAAATGGGGAGCATTCCATCACACTCCTGACTTGTACCTTATAGATGGTGGACAGGCTTTGGAGAGTCAGGAGGTGAGTTCCAAATAAGAATCTTATTCAATTCAAAGACGCTGCCAGATCTGCTGAGTTTTTCGAGTACTTTCTGTTTTCTCCGATTAGTGCGCTCTCGAATCTTTCTGCAGGATTAATCTTCTCAAGTATTAATCTATCTCTTTTGAAAGCTAATATTGAGTTTGGCTTGGCTCGCTCACAAGCACTCACACCTCTGAGTCACAAAATCCTGAGTTCAAATCCCAATCTCGGACTTGAGCACAAAAATGAGAGTGGGGTAGTTGGAGGAGCTGCCTTTTTGTAAAATTAAATTGCGGACTTATCTGTCCTCTCAGAGAAGAAAGAAACCCACGGCACGATTATTTGAAGAGTAGGGGAAGTTGTCACTGGTGTCCTGGCCAATAATTATTCCTCAGTTCTACAACTCAGGTTACGATCACATTGCTGCCCATGTTACAACAGTGGCTCACCAAGAAGAAGTGCTTTCCAAACTCAGTCTCTAGAAGGAGCAGGGCAGCAGATGCATGAAAAGACCACCACCTACCTGAAGGTTTCCTTCCAAGCCACTCCTCAAGTTCAGTTGGAAATATATCACCATTCCTTCACTGTCACTGGGTCAAAATCCTGGAACTCCCTGCCTAATAGTACTGTGAGCGTACCTACACTACATGTACTGCATTGGTTCAAGAAGGCAGCTCATCACCATCTTCTCAAAGGCAATTGAAGTTGGGCAACAAATGCTGGCATTGGCAGCACAGCCCACATCCTGTAAATGAATGAAAAAAAAAACAAGCAGTCAACCATCTCACACAGGTGCTTTGGTCTGCCTTGTTGTCCAACAAGGGGCATACACGCGATGGGTCGTACGAGGGCTGCTCTTGGATGTTTCGAGAGTTGCCTAGTGCTTCACGTCGTTAGCGTGTGCTTAAACTGGACCAGCTAATGGGCAACACAACAGCTCAGTGACTATCACTGCTAGCTGTGCAGATACATGGATTTGGGCCAGTGTCTGTGGGAGTTTGCGCATTCTCCCCGTCCTTGCGTGGGTTTTCTCCGGGTGCTCCAGTTTCCTCCCACACCCCAAAGATGTGCTTTTAGGCTGATTGGTGTAACAAATTGTCCCTAAATTAGTCTCCCCTCAATCTGGTTTCCAATGTGGAGTGCCATAAGCGTAGACAATTGTCATGGGTGGAGGAGGGGACTCACAATGTTGAAATGGCGGCGCGGGCTTGTTGGGCCAAAGGGCCTGTTTCCCGTGCTGTGTTGTTCTTTGTTCTTTGTTATCTCCTGAGGGGAGGTGAAGACCGAGTGATATCGTCACTAGAATATTAATCCAGAAACTTAACTAATTCTCTGGGGATTCGGGTTCGAATCCCACCATGGCAGATGATGGAATTTGAATTCAATTAAAAAAATATGGAATTAAGAATCTACTGATGACCATGAAACCATTCTTAATTGTCAGAAAACCCACTTGGTTCACTAACATCCTTTAAGGAAGGAAATCTGCCGTCCTTATCTGGGTCTGGCCTCCAGAGCCACAGCAATGTGGTTGACTCTCACCTGCCGTTGGGCAACTTGGGATGGGCAATAAATGCTGGCCAGCCAGCAACACCCATGTCCTGTAAATTAATCAAAAAAAGGAATGAAATTGGATGAATCACCCAGCATAGACCTCAGCCCTGGAAACCTAGGCGAATGAATAAAAGAAAAACATTGGGTTTGTGTGCCACTCTATCCTGCGTCCATTAAAATTAAAGTTGGCAAACTGGGCGTCGGGTTTGAGAGTTGAAGATCTGTACCGTCCCAGCTAATTCAAACACATCTACTTCAACACCAAGGGTTGAAAGCAGCCCTTCTGACAGATTCTAGTCATACCTCAATTGAAGGTGAACATGCCAATCTGGATAAGGACTGGTTTCATATATGAGGGTGGCACAGTGGTTAGCACTACTGCCTCACAGCGCCAGGGACCCGGGTTCAATTCCCGGCCTTGGTGGTGTCTGTGTGGTGTCTATATGTCCTCTCCATGTCTGCGTGGGTTTTCTCCGGATACTCCGGTTTCCCCCCATAGTCTGAAAGGTGTGCTGGTTAGATGCATTGGCCATGCCCAAACTCTCCCTTAGTGTACCCGAACAGGCACTCCAGTGTGACAACTAGGGGATTTTCACAGTAACTTCATTGCAGGGTTAATGTAAGCCGACTTGTGAAACTAATAAATGAACTACTCCCAACATCTGAAAACGCAGTGGCATTTCCAATTTCTGAATCCATACAACATTTGGAAATAGTTATTAATGCAGATGCAATTTATTGAACTGTAATAGCCTTGGAATGAAAATGTCAGGTCTTGGGGATTTATCTCTCTTCCATCCTGTCATTTCTTTCATTATCATTTCATTACTTTTATTGAGTCTAATAAGTTCCAACTTTGGACTTATTTTTGGAACTTTATTATTAAGGGTTTTTTGGTTGCCTTCCTTCAGTTTGATATAAGGGAACTCATTTCACAAGTCTGCCATTTGCTTTATTATCTGCGATAATCTCACCTGAGCGCACCCACATTCCCTGTTGCTAATCTCCTCTTACTATATTAACTAGTAAGCATTCACTGTCAGTTTTGATAACTACTGCAATTTGTTACTCTGTTTTTCCTTCGCGCCCTCGTTCAGATCTTTCTACGCCTTTGCTACTTTTCTTGTACAGCTTTTATTGTTTACTGGATTTCTCCGTTCCCTGAATTTGTATACACTTTTAAAACAGACATTGAGGTATACTGTGTTAATCACAAAATAGGATTGGAGAATAGTTACAGCACGGATGGAGGCTATTCAGCCCATTGTGGTTGCTCCTGCCCCCTGTCTTTCTCCTGTGCCCCTATAATTGCTTTTCTTTATTCAGTCATGAGACGTGGACATTGCTGGCTAACCAACTTTTATTGCCCATCTCTAGCTGCCCTTGGAGGGCAGTTAAGAGGCATCCACATTGCTGTGGCTCTGGAGTCACATGAAGTTTTAAAGTGGATTTATTAGTCACAAGTAATAGGTGCATTGGCCATGCTAAAATTGCCCCTTAATGTCCTAAGATGCATAGGTCAGAAGGATTAGTGGGTAAAATATGTAGGGATATTGGACTAGGACCTGGGTGGGATTGTGGTCGGTGCAGACTCGATGGGCCGAAGGGCCTCTTTCTGTACTGTAAGGTTCTATGATTCTATGATTCTAAGTAAGACTTACATGAACGATACAATGAAATTACTGTGAAATTCTCCTAGTCGCCACAGTCCAGCGTCTGTTTGGGTCAATGCACCGAACCATCACGTCTTTCGGACTGTGGGAGGAAACTGGAGCACCTGAAGGAAACCATCCCCGATTTCCGGGGGGGTACGCCCGTAAAATCTGGGCTTTATTTACTTCAGCCAACAGCACTTTATCATCTAGCTGAAGTAGGAATTCATTGGTCAACCAAATCCATGGACTTATTCCCCTGTTGCCTAGTAACTTCACCTACACAAATCCGGAAGATTCCAGAGTCACTCCTAACACCTGCAGTCCTGAGAACAATAAGGGAATCATTGTCCCTGTCTGCTTTCCTGTTGCCTTGTCAGTGGAAGCTGCGTTGCAACTATTTTTTACAGCAAGAAGCTGAATCTTTCTATTCATTTCAGTAACCTTGGTAACGTAGCCCCCTGATTTGCCCTTGATCATAAGGTATACGCTCTTTGCTTTGTTGTTCTGAAAGAATGCGGTCTGTCTAATTAAAACTATTTCCCATTATGCTAAGAGATAAACTATTTGTTGGCCAAAGCTCACAAGAAAATACAAAAATACAGTTTCACTGTGCTACTGTGGGCGACACGGTAGCACAGTGGTTAGCACTGCTGCTTCACAGCGCCAGGGTCCCGGGGTCGATTCCCGACTTGTCTGTGTGGAGTTTGCACATTCTCCTCGTGTCTGCGTGGGTTTCCTCCAGGTGCTCCGGTCTCCTCCCACAGTCCGAAGATATGCGGGTTAGGTTGATTGGCCATACTAAAATTGCCCCTTAGTGTCTTGAGATGCTGAGGTTAGAGGGATTAGCAGGTAGTAATGTGTAGGGATATGAGGGTAGGGCCGAGGTGGGATTGTGGTTAGTGCAGACTTGATGGGCTGAAGGGCCTCTTTCTGCACTGTAGGATTCTATGATCTATAATACTTGTTCAAAAATGATTATCTATGTGCTTATACAAACAATACCTTGGTATAGCATTTAAGTGAGGCACATTTAATATATGTATATATATATTATATATATAAGGCACACTGTGGTCCCTATTTTAAACAAATCTATTTTGTCTTAATAGCCTCAAAACAGGAGTTTCTGTATCATAAGACCATAATATCATAAGACATCGGAGCAGAATTAGGCCACTTGGCCCATCGAGTCTGTTCTGCCATTCAGTCACGGCTGACGTTTTTCTCATCCTCATTCTCCTGCATTTTCCCCATATCCCCAATCCCCTTATTAATCAAGAACTTATCTATCTCTGTCTTAAAGACATCCCTCACTACAAAACCATTATTGATTGTTGAAAAACCCTATCTGGTTTACTAATGTCCTTTAGGGAAGGAAATCTGCCCTCCTTACCTGGTCTGGCCTACATCTGACTCCAGAGCCACAGCAATGAGGTTGACTCTCAACTGCCCTCGGGGCAACTAGGGATGGACAATAAATGCTGACCAGCCAGTGACCCCCATGTCCCATGAATGAATATAAAAAAAAGGTGAAAGGTCACAGGATCTTTGATAATAGTCAACTGATGATGATATATTTCCTCATCAAAGCCTTGCTATGACTTTCTCAAGTGAAACCTCAGTGAGTAGAACTCTCACCTCTGAGTAAAAAAGTGGTCAGTTCATGTACCATTCAGGGAGCTGACACGGGGGAGTACTGCACTGTCGGACATACTGACTGTTTGTGGAAGTTTGCTGCATGTGTGGTTGGCCATCCTATTTCTCCCAGTGACTGCCCTTCAAAAATATTTAGAATTCTACGGTGCAGAAGAAGGCCTTTCGGCCCATTGAGTCTGCACTGACCACAATCCCACGCAGGCCCTTTCCTCATTACTTCACTTATCTACCCGACAAATCCCCCTGACACAAAGGGGCAAATTAGCATGGCCAATCAACCTAACCTACATATATTTGGAGTGTGGGAGGAAACTGGAGCGAAACCCACACGGGGAGAACATGCAAACTCTACACAGTCACCTGAGGCTGGAAAAGAACCTGGGTCCCTGGTGCTGTGAGGCAGCAGTGCTAACCACTGTGCCACCGTACCGTCCAATGACTTCAATGGCTATAAAGCCACCCTGAGGCTGTGAAAGGAGTTTACTGAATAAAAACCTTTCTTTCTCTAGGATCTTTGAGGATATCGCTTCATCGGGTGGGACCAACACTCATTGCCTGTATCCAGTTACTTGGATATATTCATCTTGTTATTCTTTGCAGTTCTCTTCCATATTTATTCTCCCCATTCCCGTGTTTCCCTCCCCTTGGATTAATTCGCAAATTTAGAAACTGTGGGCGGGATTTTATGACCTCGCTCGATACTGGAAATTCCCATCTGAGGTCAAAGGGCATTTCCGTTGTCCGCCCCTTGCCCACTCCAATTCCATGGCGGGCAGGGCAGTAGAATTCCAGCGTGTGCGCTTGACTTTAAAGTCCAAAGCTTTGGTATGAACCATGAGCCACAGATGTCTCGATGCAGTTCCTTGTGCGAACTTGCTTTCCATATTCTACCACTTTGATAACTAATCTTTAGTCCTACTCTCCACTTTCTGTTCTACATGCCACCCCCCGCCCCACAACTCCTTCCCCCCACCCCTCCCCCATCACCTCACCCCCACCGCTTCCAAAATCAAGTAGATAGGGTTGTTAGGAAGGCATACGGTGTCTTGGCGTTTATTGGTAGGGGGATTGAATTTAAGAGCCGCAGCATCATGTTGCAACTGTACAAAACTCTGGTGCGTCCGCACTTGGAGTATTGTGTGCAGTTCTGGTCCCCACATTATAGGAAGGATGTGGAGGCTTTGGAGAGGGTGGAGAGGAGGTTTACCAGGATGTTGTCTGGTATGGAGGGGAGGTCCTATGAGGAGAGACTGAGGGATTTGAGGTTGTTTTCATTAGAAAGAAGGCGGCTGCGAGGGGACCTTATTGAAACATATAAGATGATCAGAGGTTTGGATAGGGTGGACAGTGATAGCCTTTTTCCTCGGATGGAGAAAGCTAGCATGAGGGGGCATAGCTTTAAATTAAGGGGTGGTAGATATAGGACGGATGTCAGGGGCAGGTTCTTTACCCAGAGGGTGGTGAGGGATTGGAATGCCCTGCCTGCTGCAGTTGTAAATGCGCCTAGTTTGGGGGCGTTTAAGAGATCCGTGGACAGGTTTATGGATGGAAAGGGATTGGTTTAGGTTAGAGGGTCATTGTTTTTTAACTGGTCGGCGCAACATCGTGGGCCGAAGGGCCTGTTCTGCGCTGTAATGTTCTATGTTCTATGTTCTAAAATGAGATTGTCTGAAACAGAAACAGAAAAGGTTGGAAAACCTCAGCAGGTCTGGCAGCACCTGTGGAGAGAGAACACCGCCAACGTCTCAAGTCTGGGTGACCCTTCATCAGATATTGCCTTGAAGTCAGGCTGGGACAGCGGGAAGCTTTTCTCTTGCATACAGAGGGGATTAGAAATCGTGTTGGTCGTGGCATAATTTTACAAAGTTAAACGGAAACCTTGTACTATCACTGAACTTTGGAACACCAACATTTCACCTCCCGGTTATATCCAGATCCACAAGCAGTCTGGCGGGAGCAATTTCACCCACGCGATAAACTCTTCAATGTTTATAGAGCTCACTGAAAACTCTTGAAATTTTCATAAGATATGGAAAGCAGTGGTGAGACAATCGGAATCCACTGTAGCCTTCTTCACTTGCTGTCATTGATTTTATAATCCTTGCAACCATGACACCGCGGGGGTATAATTGAAGAATCATGAGAAATTCTGGCTTTTCCTCCCACTCCTTACAATCTTCTCTCCTCCACGGTGCCTAATCACTCTCATCATTATCACAGACTATGCTGGCCGGCAGGCCCCTGTCAGCTCTTAGTCTCCACACCAGTCTAAAAAGGCCACACTTCCAACATGCGCCACTCTGTCATAACTCTTTGCCCTTCTCAACACTAAATACTGATGAGAAATATTCATTTAGGATCTCACCCATCTCTTATATGTCTGCAAATAGATGATCTTGTTGATCCTTAAGAAGCTCTATTCTCTGTCTAGTTACTGTTTTGCCCTTCATGTATTTGTAGAAGCTCTTTTGGATTCCCCTTTGCCTTATCGGGCAAAGCAATCTCATGTCCCCTTTTGGCCCTCCTGATATCACTGTTAACTTCGACAAGCTCTATACTCTATTCAAGGGATCCACTTGATCCCAGCTGCCTGTACATGTCATATGCCTCCTTCTTCTTTTTGACCAGGGTCTCAATATCTCCAATCTTTGCAATGTGGGAGGAAGCTGGAGGAAACCCACGCAGATATGGGGAGAAGGTACAAACTCCACACAGACGGTGACCCGAGGCTGAAACCAAACCTGGGTCCCTGGTGCTGTGACGCAGCAGTGCTAACCATTGATGTGGCTTTGGAATGGCACGTAGACTGGACATAAGAACATAAGAAATAGGAGCAGGAGTAGGCCATCTAGCCCTTTGACCCTGCCCCGCCATTCAATAAGATCATGGCTGATCCGAAGTGGATCAGTTCCACTTTCCCGCTTTCTCCCCCTAACCCTTAGTTCCCCTGTCTATCAGAAACCTATCTACCCGTGACTTAAATATATTCAGCGAGGAAGCCTCCACCACTTCAACGGGCAGAGAATTCCAGAGATTCACCACCCTTTGAGTGAAGAAGTTCCTCGTCAAGAAGCAGGTAAGGTTGGCAGATTTCCTCTCCAAAAGGAGTGAATGGGATGGTTTTTTTTAATGACAAGCAAATTCCATGGCAACCTTACTGAAACTATCTTTCAATCCCAGATTTAATTAATTAAGTAAATGAACTCAAATTGCCCAGCTAACTGCGGTACAATTTCAACTCATACCTAGGGACCATTAGTTCAAACCTGGGGGGCGAATAGCTCTGCATCATAATTAAGATAACCAAATCTTGATGATCACTGATAAAATTCTGCATCAAACACACTTTATCTCAATGCATGTGGAGTCCCTCGGTGCCTATTAATCAATCAACCTCAGTCTTGTATATACTCAACTGAACATCTAGAGGCCTCTGTGGCAAAGAATTCCGAATGTTTATGAAGCAGTAACATGCCAGTCATTTAACTGCATTCAGCAGGGAATAAATAGTTCATTAATTTTTCGTGTTCCGAGCCACTCAGGCCTGGTGGTAGTTGGCAAAATGCGGATAACTCTCTAAAGAGTCTCAGAACGTCAATTCATTTCAAAAAATTCAAAGGAGATTTATTGTAATGGTTTAAATTATTCTGAACACATAACATTGTGTTATAATTACAGGGGTGGGAAGGCTGTGGGGTAATTGCTTCAGGTCAAAAAGTACAAGCTACTCAGGAATTGTTGAAAATTCTCCAGGCTTCTGATGTTCTGTTGTACACTGGGCAGATGGGGTAAAAAGCCAAACAAATAGAAATGATTGTGGGCCTCAAAGCGCCCCATCAGCTTCCTCTGAGGAATATGATCGCTTTGTTAACATTTGGCAAGCACAGGGACAGGACAACATTCACTCAGTTTGGAGTCATAATGTTCAACGTCTTGGGTTCACCGTTTTAGCTAAACTGCGAGGGGCAGATGTCACAAACCATGCGGATGTTACCTGTGAGGGCCATCTCAACTTGAAACACCGGTTTGTGGTGATGTTTAGTTTTGTTTTGGAAAGTGTGAGCAGTGAAACCACCCAGCGAGAAGATCAGCCCAGACATCATGTAACAATTTCTGAAGACTGTTTGTTAAATGGAAGAAAATACACACGAACAGGACTATAATACACTGAACCAATTAAATATATAGAATTATAGAATCATACAGTACAGAAAAGGCTCTTTGGCCCATCGAGCCTGCACCAACACATTAGAAACACCTGAACTCCCACCTAATCCCATTTACCAGCACTTGGCCCTTGGCCCTGAATGTTATGATGTGTCAAGTGCTCATCCAAATACTTTTTAAAGGATGTGAGGTATCCCGCCTCCACCACCCTCCCAGGCAGTGCATTCCAGACCCTCACCACCCTCTGGGTTAAAAAGGCCTTTCCTCACATCCCCTCTAAATCTCCTGCCCTTCACCTTGAACCCATGTCCCCTCGTGACTGACCCTTCAACTAAGGGGAACAGCCGCTCCCTACCCACTTTGTCCAGATCTCTCATAATCTTCTACACCTCGATCAGGTCGCCCCCTGAGTCTTCTCTGCTCCAACAAAAACAACCCAAGCCTATCCAACCTCTCTTCATAACTTAAATGTTCCACCTCAGGCAGCAACCTGGTGAATCTCCTCTCCACCCCCTACTTCCGATAATGTGGCGGCCAGAACTGCACGCAGTTCTCCAACTGTGGCCTCACCAAAGTTTTATAAAACTCCAACATGACTTCTCTGCTTTTGTAATCTATGCCCCGATTGATAAAGGCAAGTGTCCCATATTCCTTTTTCACCACCCTACTAACATGCCCTACCGCTTTCAGAAATCTGTGGACAAACATGCCAATGTCCCTTTGTTGCACAGAACTTCCTGGTGTCCTACCATTCATCGAACACTTTCTTGTCAAATTTCTCTTTTCAAAGTGTATCACCGTACACTTTTCAGAGTTAAATTCCATCTGCCACTTATCTGCCCATTTGACCCTTCAGTCTATACCTTCCTGTAACCTAAGAAACTCCGTCTCACTGTGTCATCGCAAACTTACTAATCCTATCCTCCCCTCTGTAGTCATCGATGTCATTTATATAAATGACGAATAATAGAGGGCCCAACACAGATTCAGGTGGTACACCACCAGACACTGGCTTCCGGTCAATAATGTGTCTTTATGTGCCCTGTTTGTGAAAAGAACTCCCACTAGGCTTGTACTCGTTAGAGATTAGAAGAATGAGGGGAGATCTCATTGAGACATATAAGATGATGAATAGGATGGATAGGATAGAGGTGGAGAGACTCTTCCCACTCAGAAAGGACAGTAGGACTAGGGGGCACAGCCTCAAGATAAAGGGGGGGGTGGTTTAGAACGGAGTTGAGGAGGAACTTCTTCACTCAAAGGGTGGTGAATCTCTGGAATTCTCTGCCCGTTGAAGTGGTGGAAGCTACCTCGCTAAAGCCAAAGAGCAGAACGTGGAATCGTTGTGGGTGGAGATTAGGAACAGCAAAGGGAGGAAGACGCTGGTGGGTGTCGTCTATAGGCCCCCGAATAATGATCTGGAGGTGGGGCGGGCTGTTAACACGCAAATAAGTGCGGCGTGCAGGAATGGGACGGCAGTAGTTATGGGAGATTTCAATCTGCGTATTGATTGGTCGACCCATGTTGGACGAGGTGGGCTCGAGGAGGAGTTCTTGGAATGCTGCCGGGATAATTTCCTTGAACAGTGTGTGTTGGAGCCGACGAGGGAGCGAGCTATCTTGGATCTGGTGCTATGTAATGAGGCGGGTAGAATTAGGGACCTTGCGGTGAAGGATCCTCTTGGAGAGAGTGATCATTGTATGGTGGAGTTTCTGGTGCAGATGGAGGAGGAGAAAGTGGGTTCCCGGACACGCGTCCTTTGTTTGAATAGAGGGGAGTATGGTAGGATGAGAGAAGAATTGGCAAATGTGGACTGGGGGAGTGCGTTGGAAGGTAGGTCTGCTGAGGAGCAGTGGAGGATCTTTAAGGAGATCTTTCTTGGTGCTCAGCAGAAATTTATTCCGATGGTCAAAAAGGACAGTAGGAAGAGAGGTAATAAGCCGTGGATAATGAAGGAGGTGAAGGAAAGTGTTAAATTAAAAGCGGAGGAATTTAGAGTAGCTAAGAGCAGTGGGCGAGAAGAGGATTGGGAAAGGTTTAAATGTCAACAAAGATTGACAAAGAAGTTGATAAAGGAGGGTAGGAGAAGCTATGAGGCTGGGCTAGCACTTAATATAAAAAAGGATAGCAAGAGTTTTTATAAATATATAAAAAGGAAGAGGCTGGCTAGGGTGAACGTTGGTCCTTTAGAGGATGAGAAAGGGGAGCTAGTGGTAGGGGATGGGGATATGGCTAAGGTTTTGAATAACTTTTTTGTTTCTGTCTTCACGGAGGAGGACGTGAATAATTTGCCGGGTGTTAGCGATGGAAAGGTGGTAGGAATGGAGGGTCTTAATGACATTACTGTTACTAGAGAGGTGGTGCTCGACAGACTGGAGGGGCTGATTGTGGACAAGTCCCCAGGACCGGATGGAATGCATCCGAGGGTTCTGAAAGAAATGGCGGAGGCTATAGTGGATGCCTTGGTGGTTATTTTCCAGACGTCGCTGGATTCCGGGGAAGTGCCGGAAGATTGGAAAACGGCTAATGTTACGCCATTGTTTAAGAAGGGTGCCAGGCAAAAGGCGGGGAATTATAGGCCGGTTAGTTTAACGTCTGTGGTAGGTAAAATGTTAGAATCCGTCATTAAGGAGGAAATTGCGAGGCATCTTGAAGGGAATTGCTTGATAGGGCGGACGCAACACGGTTTCATTAAAGGGAAGTCGTGTCTGACAAATTTACTGGAGTTCTATGAGGATGTGTCTAGGGCAGTGGATAGAGGAGAGCCGGTGGATGTGGTCTTTCTGGATTTTCAGAAGGCGTTTGACAAGGTACCTCACAAGAGGTTATTGCAAAAGGTCAGGGGACATGGAGTTGGGGGTAGGGTGTTAGCGTGGATAGAGGATTGGTTGTCAAATAGGAGGCAGAGAGTGGGGGTCAATGGGTGCTATTCGGATTGGCGGTTGGTGACTAGTGGGGTGCTCCAGGGGTCGGTGCTGGGGCCTCAGCTATTTACCATTTATATAGATGATCTGGAGGAGGGAACCGTGGAGCTGTGATTTCGACGAGTGGCTGCCTTTTGGTGAGTGTGCTGCATTGTAATTACTATATTTTGACTTAATTCTAGTTCGAGAGGGTTTTTTGATTATTTTGGCGCTCCGTAGCGGGAGATAGGCGCGGGGGCTGCTGGGAAGGGAGCGCGGGAGTATAAAACAGTCACTCACCCGAGGATCCACCTCACTGTTCTCTGGAGCTGTGATTTCGACGAGTGGCTGCCTTTTGGTGAGTGTGCTGCATTGTAATTACTATATTTTGACTTAATTCTAGTTCGAGAGGGTTTTTTGATTATTTTGGCGCTCCGTAGCGGGAGATAGGCGCGGGGGCTGCTGGGAAGGGAGCGCGGGAGTATAAAAAGAAGGCCAAGGTAGATAGCGGGCAGCGGAGTGAGGCGGGAAGCAGAGTGAGAGGTAAAAGGGCTTAAGCTCACTGGGCTTGGGCGAGCGCAGGCTCGGTAACAGGAATTAATAGGACAACTTAATAGGGGGCAAACATAATGGCAGGGTCTAGGGTTACACGTGTTCACTGTGTCCGTTGTCATATGTGGACATTTCTGGAGACAGCACATCTCCCGAAAGCCCACATATGCGGGAAATGTCTAGAGGTGCAGAGATTAAGGGCCCGGGTGAGGCAGCTGGAACTGAGGCTGGAGGATATGTTTTTAGTTAGGGAAAATGAGGAAATAATGGATAGGGACAGTAACACTGAGCAGATACCAGGACCTGGGAGGAGAGACGGATGGGTCACAGTTAGGAAGAGCAAAAAGAAAAGGAGTCATGGCACTAGGACCGCCCCAGAGGAATTACCCCGGAATATCAAGGGTGGGGTGACAGCTGGGGTAGAGAAGGCAAGGGAGGGAGATCAGAATACCTCGGAGGAAGGGAAGAGTGCAGGGTGTGAGATAGTGGTGGGGGATGGGAGAGTCAAAGGGATTGACAGGCGGTTCTGTGGGCAAAAGCGGGAATCCAGGATGGTAGTCTGCCTCCCCGGGGCAGGGGTACAGGATGTTTCAGAAAGGGTAGAGGGAATTTTGAAGGGTGGAGGGACCAAGTCTGATGTGATAGTGCACATAGGAGAGAAGGATGTAGGAACAAAGTGCAGGGGGGACATACGTAGGCAGTTCAGGGAGTTGGGGGCTAGGCTGAAATGTAGGGCCTCCAGGGTGGCGTTCTCTGGGCTGCTGCCGGTGCCTGGGGCTAGCAGGGCTAGAAATAATGAGATACTCCAACTCAATGCGTGGTTGAAGGATTGGTGTAGGGCAGAGGGTTTTAGATTCGTAGACCATTGGGAAGTCTTTATGAAAGAGGGGCAAATATATAAGAGGGATGGGGTACAGTTAACTGGGAAGGGTGTGAATATCTTAGCTGGAAGGTTAGCTGGAGTGTTTCGGCAGTGTTTAAACTAATATGGAGGGGGGGTGGGGAGGTGGACGGAACTGGGATTGGGGATAGGGTAAGCCCGGAGGGTAGGAAGAAGGATCGGATTGTTTCTGAGGGTCTTCGGTGCATGTGTTTCAATGCTAGGAGTGTGACTGGCAAAACAGATGAACTGAAGGCAATAATGTTCGAAAGGAAGTTGGAAGTGGTGGCGGTGACAGAGACTTGGTTAAAGGAAGGGCAGGACTGGCAGTTGAATGTTCCCGGGTATAAGTGCTTCAGGCGTGATAGGGGAGGGTCGCAGAGAGGTGGGGGAGTGGCGTTGTTAGTTAAGGATTGCATCATAGCAGTGCAGAGGGAGGGAGGTATAGAGGATATAGGAATCGAGTCGCTATGGGTGGAGTTGAGGAATAGGAAGGGAGATGTTACTATGTTGGGTGTGTACTACAGACCGCCCAACAGCCCGAGGGCTGTGGAAGAAGGGATAAGCAGGGACATTCTAGATAAGTGCAGGAAGAATAGGGTGGTGGTAGTGGGAGATTTTAATCTCCCCGGGGTAGACTGGAAGGTGCCAAGATCAGAGGGTGCTGACGGGGAGGAATTTGTACAGTGTGTAATGGAAGGATCCCTGGAGCAGTATGTGGATAGCCCGACCAGGGAGGGGGCTATACTGGACTTGGTTCTGGGGAATGAGCCTGGGCAGGTGGTTGACGTTGAAGTAGGAGAGCAGGTGGCTAACAGTGACCACAACTCTGTCTGGTTTAAGATATTAATGGATAAAGATGAAGCCTGTCCTAAGGGGAGGGTGTTAAACTGGGGGAGGGCTAGATACAACCGGATTAGGCAGGATCTTAAAGATACGGACTGGGGTAAGCTGCTTGATGGCAGGTCGACGCTGGGTATGTGGGAGTCTCTCAAGGGAAAACTAAAATCTTTGCAGGAAAGGCACGTGCCGGTCAAGAGGAAGGATGGGAAGGGTAGGATTAGAGAGCCGTGGGTAACTAGGGATATTGAGGACCTGGTCAGGAGGAAGAGGGAGGCGTACATTAGATCTAGGCATTTGAGGACAGAGATAGCGTTAGAAGAATACAGAGAATGTAGGAGAGAACTTAAAAGGGGCATCAGAAAGGCAAAAAGGGGCCATGAAATGGCTTTGGCGGGTAGGATTAAAGAAAATCCTAAGGCATTTTACTCCTATGTTAGAAATAAAAGGATGGTTAGAGGGAAGATTGGTCCTCTCAGGGACAGAGGAGGGGAACTATGCTTGGAGCCTGGGGGAATGGGGGAGATCCTGAATGAATACTTTGCGTCGGTATTCACGCAGGAGAGGGGCCTGATGTCTGGTGCTGTGCTTGAGGAGTTTGAGGATCCGTTGAGGGATACAGTCATCACGAGGGAAGAGGTGTTGGGACTTTTAGACAGTATAAAGACGGATAAATCTCCAGGGCCTGATGGCATCTATCCCAGGCTGTTAAGGGAGGTGAGGGATGAAATTGCTGGGCCTCTGACGCAAATCTTTGTCTCTTCTTTGGACACAGGTGAGGTCCCAGAGGATTGGCGCATTGCAAATGTAGTACCGTTGTTTAAGAAGGGTCAGAGGGATAACCCAGGGAATTATAGGCCGGTGAGCTTGACTTCAGTTATAGGCAAGCTAATGGAGAGGATCCTCAAGGATAGGATGTATGAACATCTGGAGCGCTGCAATCTGATCAGGGATACGCAGCATGGCTTCGTTACAGGGAGGTCGTGCCTTACGAATCTAGTGGAATTTTTTGAAGAGGTGACAAAAACGGTTGACGAAGGACAAGCCGTTGATGTCGTCTATATGGATTTCAGTAAGGCGTTTGACAAGGTCCCTCATGGTAGGCTGATAGAAAAGGTGAAGGCTCATGGGATACAAGGCCAGGTATGTAGATGGGTGGAGAACTGGCTTGGGAGGAGGAGACAGCGAGTAGTAGTGGAAGGCTCCTTTTCCAATTGGAGGCCTGTCACCAGTGGTGTGCCGCAGGGCTCGGTACTTGGACCTCTTCTATTTGTGGTATATATTAATGACTTGGAAGAGGGGGTAGGTGGTGTGATCAGCAAATTTGCTGATGACACCAAGATGGTTGGATTGGCGGGTACTGAGGAGCAGTGCCTGGCAATGCAACAGGACATAGACAGGCTGGTAGATTGGGCAGATAGATGGCAAATGGAATTTAATCCGGAGAAATGCGAGGTGATGCACTTTGGCCGGAATAATGTGGAGGGGAGTTATACGATAAAAGGTAGAACTATCCGGAGTATAGATATGCAGAGAGACCTGGGGGTGCAAGTGCATAAGTCCCTGAAGGTGTCGGTACAGGTGCAGAATGTGATGAGGAAAGCGTATGGTATGTTAGCCTTCATAGGAAGAGGTATAGAATATAAGAGTAGGAGTCTGATGTTGCAGTTGTATAGAACGTTGGTTAGGCCTCACTTGGAGTACTGCGTCCAGTTCTGGTCGCCGTACTACCGGAAGGATGTAGAGATCCTGGAGAGAGTGCAGAGGAGATTTACCAGGATGTTGCCTGGTATGGAAGGGCTGTCTTACGAGGAAAGATTGGATGAACTTGGGCTGTTTTCCCTTGAGAGACGTCGGCTGAGGGGGGATCTAATAGAGGTTTATAAGATTATGAAGGGGATAGATAGAGTAAATGGTGGTAAGCTTTTTCCGCTACAAGAAATGGATAGAACGAGGGGTCACGGGCTTAGGGTGAGGGGGGCTAGGTATAAGACAAATATTAGAGGGCAGTTTTTCACGCAAAGGGTAGTGGGGGTGTGGAATGCACTGCCGAGTAAGGTGGTGGAAGCAGGCACGCTAGGGTTGTTTAAGAGTCACTTAGACAGCCATATGAGCGGGCTACATATAGGGGGATATAGTAGGCCTTACTGAACATTGTAGGCTTGGGAATACGTTTTGCCTCAGGAATGTTAGTCTTTGCCTGTTTAATAATGAATTTTTTTGTCTCCACAGGCATTTAAGTCCAGCATGGGGCATGCAGGCGGCAGGTTGTAGTGGGCTGCTCTTGGATGTTGCTTCGGGAGTTGCCTATTGCTTCATGTCGTTAGTGTGCTTAAACTGGACCATCTCGAGGGCAACATGACAGCTCAGAGACTATCTCTGTTGCTGTGCGGACACATGGATTTGGGCCTGTGTCTGTGGGAGTTTGCACGTTCTCCCCGTGATTGCGTGGGTTTCCTCCGGGTGCTCCGGTTTCCTCCCACATCCCCCAAAGATGTGCTTTTAGGCTGATTGATTGGGTACTAAAATTGTCCCTAAATTGGACCTCCCTGATCCTCGCACGTTAGGCGTAGACTAAAATCATGAATAGGACACTGATAGTGGGACGGCGGCGCGGGCTCGTTGGGCCGAAGGGCCTGTTTCCCGAGCTGTGTTGTTCTTTGAACTCTTTGAACCGAGTGCAGGGTGTCGAAATTTGCTGATGACACCAAGATTGGGGGAAAGGCAAATTGTGCGGAGGGTGTGGAGAGTCTGCAGAAGGATCTAGATAGGCTGGGCGAATGGGCCAGGAAATGGCAAATGGAATTTAATGTTGGCAAGTGTGAGGTGGTCCACTTTGGTAGGAAGAATGGTAGGAAGGACTATTACTTACGTGGCGAAAAACTGCAGCAGGCGACGGTGCAGAGGGACCTCGGGGTCCTTGTGCATGAGTCGCAAAAACCCAGCTTGCAGGTGCAGCAGGTGGTCAGGAAGGCGAATGGGATGCTGGCCTTCATAGCGAGGGGGATTGAATATAAAAGTAGGGAGGTCTTGCTGCAGCTGTATAGGGCATTGGTGAGGCCGCAGCTGGAGTACTATGTGCAGTTTTGGGCGCCGCACCTGCGCAAGGATATTTTGGCCCTGGAGGGAGTGCAGAGGAGGTTTACTAGGCTGATACCGGAGTTGAGGGGATTGAGCTATGAGGAGAGGCTGAATAAACTAGGCTTGTACTCGTTAGAGTTTAGAAGAATGAGGGGAGATCTCATTGAGACGTATAAGATGATGAATGGGATGGATAGGATAGAGGTGGAGAGACTCTTCCCGCTCAAAAAAGACAGCAGGACTAGGGGGCACAGCCTCAAGATAAAGGGGAGGCGGTTTAGAACGGAGTTGAGGAGGAACTTCTTCACTCAAAGGGTGGTGAATCTCTGGAATTCTCTGCCCGTTGAAGTGGTGGAGGCTGCCTCGCTCAATATTTTTAAGAAGCGGGTTGATGGGTTCTTGATAAGAGAGGGGATTAAGGGTTATGGGGAGAGGGCGGGAAAGTGGAACTGAGCCACGACAGATCAGCCATGATCTTATTGAATGGCGGGGCAGGCTCGAAGGGCTAGATGGCCTACTCCTGCTCCTATTTCTTATGTTCTTATGTTCTTAAATATTTTTAAGACGCGGGTTGATGGGTTTTTGATAAGCGAGGGGATTAAGTGTTATGGGGAGAGGGCGGGAAAGTGGAACTGAGCCACGACAGATCAGCCATGATCTTATTGAATGGCGGGGCAGGCTCGAAGGGCTAGATGGCCTACTCCTGCTCCTATTTCTTATGTTCTTATGTTCTCACCTGACGAAGGAGCAGTGCTCCGAAAGCTAGTGGTGTTTGCTACCAAATAAACTTGTTGGACTTTAACCTGGTGTTGTAAGACTTCTTAGTGTGTTCCAGTCACTAAAGAAGCTTTCTGTCATCAACCTCTGCCTCCTACAACTGAGACAATTTTGAATCCACTTTATCAAATTACCCAGTGTCCCATGTGAATTTACCTTTTTTACCAGTCTCCCATGGGACCTTGTCAAAGGCTTTGCTGAAATCCATATGAAATACTAATCACACACACACACACACACACACACACACACACACACACACACACACACACACACACACACACACACACACACACACACACACACACACACAGTTTATATAGAAATTCAAAATATATGTCTGCGATCCCTGAACTGCTTAAGACTTTCCTTTCCCCAAACAACATCCAAACCAAAAAAAATCTGTCAGTCAAATTCAGTTTACCGTTAACACACAATGCAAAGCAGACAGTTGCACCTGGGAAATGCCCTTTCCTGACCCAGTAGAGATATTTAAACTGCCCTTGTGAAAGCCTTGCTTCACCTGAAAGGAGAGTTTGGGCTTTGGCACGGTGAGCAGGGAGGAGGTAAAGGGGCAGATGTTGCACCTTCTGCCTTTGCCTCGGAATTGCACAGTGACTAGTGATGTGCCTCAGGGTCGATGCTGGGACCACAACTTTTCACAATATACATTAATAATTTGGAAGGAGGAACTGAAGGCACTGCTGCTTGTAGATGATACAAAGATATGTAGAGAGACAGGTAGTATTGAGGAAGCTGGGGGGGGCTGCAGAAGTCCAAAGATGTGCGGGTTAGGTTGATTGGCCATGCTAAGAAATTGCCCCTTAGTATCTAGGGGTGCTTAGGTTAGAGGGATTAATGGGCGTAATATGTAGGGATATGGGGGTAGGGCCTGGGTGGGATTGTGTGTGGTGCTGACTCGATGGGCCGAAGGGTCTCTTTCAGCACTGTAGGGTTCTAAGTTTTATGTAACAAAGGACTGGACAGGTTAGGAGAGTGGGCAATGAAGTGGCAGATGGAATACAATGTGGAAAAATGTGAGGATATGCACTTTGGAAGAAGGAATGGAAGCATAGACTATTTTCTAAATGGGAAAATGCTTAGGAAATCAGAAACACAAAGAGGCTTGGGAGTCATTGTTCAAGATTCTGTTCAGGTTAATGTGTTGGTTTGGTCGGCAATTAGGAAGGCAAATGCAACATTAGCACTCATATTGAGAGGGCTAGAATACAAGAGCAGGGATGTGCTTAAGGGCAGCAGGGACAAGTTGGGCCGAAGGGATTGTTTCCATGCTGTCAACCTGTATGACTCTATGACTACTTCTGAGGCTGTACAAGGCTCTGGTCAGACCCCATTTGGAGGATTGTGAGCAGCTTTGGGCAGCCCTGTGTCTAAGGAAGGATGTGCCGGCCTTGTAAAAGTTCCAGAGGAGGTTCACAAGAATGATCCCTGGAATGAAGAACTTGTCGTATGAGGAAAAGTTGAGGTCTCTGGGCCTGTATTCGTTGGACTTTAGAAGGATGAAGGGGGATCTTATTGAAGCTTACCTGATACTGCAAGGACTGGATAGAGTGGACGAGGAGACTATGTTTCCTTTCGTAGGAAAAACTAAAACCAGAGGGTACAACCTCAGACTAAGGAACAATCCTTTAAAACAGATGAGGAGGAATTTCTTCAGCCAGAGAGTGGTGAATCTGTGGAACTCTTTGCCGCAGAAGGCTGTGGAGGCCAGGTCATTGGGTGTCTTTAAGACAGAGACAGATAGGGTCTTGATTAATAAGGGGATCAGGGGTTAAGAGGAAAAGGCAGGAGAATGGGGATGAGAAAAATATCAGCTATGATTGAATGATGGAGCAGACTCGATGGGCTGAGTGGCCTAATTCTGCTCCTATAACTTATGGTCTTATGGAAGGTGCCAGTGGTTGAGGTGTTGGGTGTAATGGAGGAGTAGACCAGGGTGTCCCAGAATGCTGAGGGGGGAGCGAGCAGGAGATGTATTGGGTGGTGGCATCATGCTGCCTTTGGTGGAAATGATGGGGAATGATCCTTTGAACGTGGAGGCTGGAGGGGTGAAAAGTGAGGACAAATGGGACCCTATCCGGGAGAGGGTGAGTGCAGTGCCCCGGGGAATGGGTAGGACATGGTTGAGAACCTTATCACGACAGTGGGTGGAAAATCGCAATTAAGGAAGAAAGGAGACATATTGGCAGTGCCATTTTGGAAAGTGACATCATCGGAACCTGTGCAATGGAGGCGAAGGGGCTGAGAAAATGGGACGGAGTCCTTACAGGACGGGTCGGGGGATTGGGAGGGGGGTGGTGGTGGCGGGGTGGGGGTGGGAGGGGTGCGGTTTGTTGTGAAGAGCTGTAGTCAAGACCTTATATGGCTTGCTGTCAAATTTTGTTTTGCTTTGGAAGGCTCCAGAAAAATACTGAGAAAAGTTTTGTTGTATAATTACAAAGTCTGCTGCTGTGTCAACGTTGCACCAAGGTTTCACGCTGGGGAACTAAAAACTAATTCCACTTTATTCCTGGTAACTGTAGAGATTTAGGCTGTGAAATTCTGGAGGAGTTTATTCAGTCTCAGCCTGTAAGATCAGCAGAACTCACAGTTACACAGCAGAAATGGTTTAAAAATAGTCTTATCTGCCCGTGCCAGCAATTCAGGTGCAAATGGGAAATGGAGAATGCCTACATCCAGGGCAAAGCTTGATTGGCACCCCATCTTTTCATCCTGTTTGTAACTGCAACATACACCCTCTCCGTTCCTCTCCCTATGTACTTTATGAAAGGTATATTTTGCTGATATAGTGCACAGGAAGCAACATTTTTTACTGTATCCCAATGTCTGGGATGGAACAGTGGCAAAGTGGTTAGCACTGCTGCCTCACAGTGCCAGGGACCCAGGTTCAATTCAGATGACTGTCTGTGTGGAGTTTGCACATTCTCCCCGTGTCTGCATGGGTTTCCTCCAGGTGCTCCGGTTTCCTCCCACAGTCCAAAGATGTGCAAGTTAAGTGGATTGGTCATGCTAAATTGACCCTAGCATCAGGGAGATTAGCAAGGTAAATACGTGGGGTTATGGGACTAGGGCCTGGATGGAATTGTGGTTGGTGCAGGCTTGATGGGCCCTCCTTCTACACTGTAGGGATTCCATGTGACAATAAATGAATCAAATCAAATCCACAAATGTTCACTCCCTCCACCACCGATACACAGTGGCAGTATCTATAAGATGCACTGCAGCAAATCACCAAGTCTCTTACAACAGCACCTTCCAGGCACATCACTGTCACCATCTAGGAACAGTTGCCTGGGAACACCACGACCTGCAAACCACTGGCTTGGAACTGTATCGCCATTCCTTCACCGTCTCTGGATCATAATCCTGGAACTGCCTCCCAAACAGCGCTGTGGTATACCTACATCACATGGACTGCCGTGGTTCAAGACAGCTTACCATCGAGAGCAGTTAAGAATGAGCAGTAAAAATGCTAGGAGAACTTATGGTGCAGTGGGTATCCCTGCCTCTGAAACAGGAGCTCTGGGTTCGAGTCCCATCCCAGGACACGATGGCCAAGGAAGGTGCATTCATGACCCCGGCAAACCGGTTGAGTGTGTGTCGATCTGTAAATCCTTCCCAAACGCGCTAATGGCTGGAGTTAAGAGCCACGCTTGATGTGAAGTGGTGCCCTCAAGCTATAAAACATTGGTGACAGGCTAGAGACCTGTTCTGGGGATTACAAGCTATGGAAACAGATGAAATTCTGCCTTAGTACACCATTCGGAGTGGGAGGAGATTTGGAATAAAAATGCTGGCCCAGCCAGTAACATCCACATCCCATGAAAGAATTTTAAAAACTCTACCATTTAAGAGCTTCAATTAGATCCTAAACAAAAGAATTCCACAAGTTGCACATTAATTGTCCTTATTTCTAATAGAGCGGAGTCGACCTTATTCAATGAGGAATTCTATGCGTATCATGGCAATTTCACGGTTATTGAACTGAGAACCTTGTGACAATGGGTTCGATGAAATGTGATGCCATTAAATTCAGCAGCTTTGTAATTTCAGGGCTGGAATCGGGATAAATGATTACTGAACCATGTTATCAAAATACAGCTTGCTCGCTAATCTCCCTTCTCCAAGGGAAAGGGTTCTGAAAATCCTACATACACATGAAATGTTTGACTCTTCGCATCCCCAGGCCGAGACAAAGCACTCAGAAGAGCAATCACCCTGAATTCATTCAGGAAATTGTACAAGTGTGTTAAGTCTTCTTAAGCGGCCTTTTCTGCTTTATAGCGTTGGTGCATAAACTGAGCAGGCCATTGGGATTTTAATATCACTCATCCTGCAACACTTCCAACCTACAATCAGCCAGCTTTCCAATATTATCCAGTGGACAGCACGATGGTGCAGTGTACATGTTCCTGGCCAGGTCAGCATTTATTGCCCATCCCTGATTAGAGGTGGCACAGCAGTTTGCACTGCTGCCTTACAGTGCCAGGAGCCTGGGTTCAATTCCTAACGTGGGTCCCTGCCTGTGCAGAGTCTACGCTGTGTCTGCGTGGCTTTCCTCCAGGTGCACCCGTGTTCTCCCACAGCCTACAAGACTTGCTAGTTAGATGGATTGGCCATGCTAAATTCTCCCTCCGTGTACCCGAAGAGGAGCCGGTGTATGGTGGCTAAGGGATTTTCGCAGCAACTTCATTGCACTGTTAATGAAAGCTTGCTTGTGATACTAATAAATTAACTTTAAACTTCATTCTTGTCATAGAAATGGATCATAGCCCAAATTACTTACAGATGTATTGCACTTTTAAGTTAGCCATCTGACCTTAAAAGGACACACAAGGCAAACATGGCTAAGAATATAAATTCTGAGAAAGTAATTCAGCGACAATGTGGAAATTCCTTAAGTAGATTATACTCAATCCTGAGGGAGACGATGGAATGTCACACCTTATTTCAGACAAAGACACTTCAAAGGGCACTGCAAATCTATAACTGAACTGTAATCACCTGCGGAGATAGTGGAAGCTGGTTATCATCTCAGCAGAATTCATCTTCTGTGAGTAATATCTTGGACTGTGGACATAATGTGAGTTGGAAGAAAGCAGATCGTGGGCAGGATACATGTTTGTGTTTGCCCGTTCCACATAAAAAAAGGGTTAAAAATCAACTACAACCCTGGTCTTTGTGTGCTAGTCTGGTGATCTAGTTCTACTGTGCTAGAGTGTGCTGTGAAGATCATAGCTTAAGAGCATCCCTGTGCTTGCAGATAAAAATAAAGGTAATTCTCTCTCTGCAGCATGGTAGCACATTGATTAGCACTGCCACTTCATAGTGCCATAGACCCGGGTTCAATTCCTGGCATGGGGCACTGTCTGTGTGGAGTTTGCACATTCTCCCTGTATCTGTGTGGGTTTCCTCCGGGTGCTCCGGTTTCCTCCTACAGTCTGAAAGATGTGCTGGTTAGATGCATTGAGCCGAACAGGTTTTGGACTGTGGCAACTAGGGGAATTTCACAGTAACTTCATTGCAGTATTAATATCAACCTTACTTGTGACGAATAAATAAACTTCACTTTTTTTCTTCTGGGAGCAATGCCGCAGTTAAAAAGGAAAGAGGAAAACTCCTTTCAGCTAACCAGGATTCTCCAAACCAACCGCTCAACTGTGAAAGTTATTGCTCCTGGAATCACCCAGCTTAATGGCTGCAACATTTCACCGTGCCCTCCTCCCTGACAAGCCAAAGACTAAGTTGTATATCACTTTTAACTTATCCTTTTGGACTAACTGCTTATTTCTAATCCATGTTGAGTTTTTAATATTTTCTTCTCATTTTTTAGTAACTAATAAACTCACTCTTTGTTTAACTCAAGAAAGCTTAGTTAAATTGGCTCCTTAATAAATGCATTTGGACTGGAAAATGGTATCCATAAGGGAAGGGATCCTTTTTTAAATTGAGCTTGTAATAACCAACCGAGGGGGGTTGAATGAAGAAGGAGGGCCAATTTATTCCTTCTCACCCAGTGGAATAACAAGTTGGGGGATCGGTTGTAACCTGGATCTCTTAGTGCACTATCCTGTACTTCATAGAAATCATACAATCCCTACAGTGCAGAAGGATACCATTCAGCCCATCGAGTCTGTACCGACAACAATCCTACCCAAGCCCTATCTCCGTAATCCCGCATATTTGCCCCACTAATCCCTCCAACCTATACATCCCAGGACATTAAGGGGCAATTTAGCACGGCCAATGCATCTAACCCACACAACTTTGGATTGTGGGGGGAAATCACAGCACCCGGAGGAAACCCACACCGACATGGGGAGAATGTGCAAACTTCACACAGACAGTGACCCAAGCCGAGAATCGAACCCAGGTTGAAGATTTAGAAAAAAAATTTCTCTCTCTGAATTCTGGAAACAAGTCACAAATCAGCAATGCCGCAGTTAATAAGGAGACAGGAAAACTCCCTTCAGCCAACCTGCAGAACCAAGAAGCAGCAGTGCTAGTCACTGTGCCACCGTGCCATTCATTAACTTACTCCCCAACACACATAAACTTGACAGGCTTTACTTCACCAGTTCCAAGGGGACAGGATTGGAGAAGGCAGTTAGGGATAGATAAGAAAAATGCTGGCTTGATGCCACAATGAATAAAACTAAAGGGAGACTTCTGGTCAAATGCCGGGGGTTGGGGGGGGGGGGGGGGGGGTGGGGGATGCTTTCCCGAATGGAACCCTAACAGATTCCTTCTGATGGTCCATTTTCCCGAAGGTTGTCTAGCAGCAGGGTAAAAAATATACATACCATTAGTGGGCAAGTAATTCATCCTGTTAAGAAATCAACTGACTGTTATTCTGAGCAAATGTTATAAGTTTTGAGATGTTGAAGGGGATCCATCGACCCTCAATATTTTTCCAGTTGTTTTGGAGCTGAGGGTTCAGCAGCAGATGGGTCATGGCTGGAGGTGGAAGCCATTGAGAGCAGCATTGTTTCAATGCACAGAGGCGTAATTAATCCAGAAACCCAGGGTAATGCTCTGGAGACCTGGGTTCAAATCCTGCTGTGGATGTGCCGGCGTTGGACTGGGGTAAACACAGTAAAAAGTCTGACAACACCAGGTTTTAGTCCAACCGATTTATTTGATAATAGACTCACAAGCTTTCGGGGTTAGTCCCTTCGTCAGGTGCTTTATATGCTCTGTCTAAGGCCAGAACTCTCCATTCACCTGACGAAGAGGGAAACCTCGAAAGCTTGTGCGTTTACTATCAAATAAATCGGTTCAAACCCTGCCACAGCAGGCAGTGGAAATTTTAATTTAGTAAAAAATATCCAGAATTAAGAATCTACTGACGACCATGAAACCATTGTCATAAGTTCGTATGACTTATCGATTGTCAGGAAAACCTGTCTTCGTTCAGGCTCGACGCATTGGCTCTATTCTTTCTGCACAGATGCTGTCAGACCTGCTGAGATTTTTCCAGCATTTTCTGTCTTTTGTTTCGGACTCCAGCATCTGCAGAATTTCGCTTTTACCGTCA
Organism: Carcharhinus amblyrhynchos; assembly: GCF_965287045.1. Taxonomy (NCBI): domain Eukaryota; kingdom Metazoa; phylum Chordata; class Chondrichthyes; order Carcharhiniformes; family Carcharhinidae; genus Carcharhinus; species Carcharhinus amblyrhynchos. Next base: position 13,925,035 of record NC_137324.1, read on the forward strand.
CTAATGTCCTTCAGGGAAGGAAATCTTCTGTCCATACCTGATCTGGTTTACACGTGACTCCAGAGCCACAGCAATGTTAAAATGACTGTTAAAATGCCCCCAGCGATGGGCAATAAATGTTACTATCAAATAAACTGGTTGGACTTAAACCTGGTGTTGTCAGACTCCACACAATGAATGTTGAACCAGACAGCGATGCCCACATCCCATGAACCGATAAATAAAGGGAACAGTGAGGCAGGAGGGAGCTGCTGTCAGGTGGGCACAAACATCAGAGGCATATTATGGGAAGGGCTGCTGTATGGACCATAAAATTTGTCAATTCATGTTGCAGTGTATAGAACTTTAGTTAGGACAACTCTTGGAATATTACATACAGTTCTGGTTGCCACAATACCAGAAGGATGTGGAGGCTTTGGAGAAGGTGCAGAAGGTGCTGTCTGACTTACAGGTTTTTTTTTTAAAGTTAAAGTTTATCGATTAATAATATCACAAGTCGACTTACATCAACGCTGCACTGAAGTTATTGTGAGTCACCAAACTCTGGCACCTGTTTGGATGCACTGAGGGAGAATTTAGCATGGCCAGTGCACCTAATCAGCACGTCTTTCGGGCTGTGGGAGGAAACCGGAGCACCCGGAGGGAACCCACGCAGACACGGGGAGAATGTGCAAATTCCGCCCAGACGGTCACCCAAGACGGGAATCAAACTGGGGTCCCTGGCGCGGTGAGGCAGCAGTGCTAACCACTGAGCGGCCCACACTATTAGTTATGAGGAGAGATTGGACACACAAGATATATTTTCACTTGAATGTCAGAGGCTGAGGAGTGACTTGATACAAGTTTATAGGCTTATGAGAAGTAGGGATAGAACGGATAGCCAGAGTTTTTTTTTCCCAGAGTAGAATTCAAAGCTTATTATTTTTATGTCGCTGAACTTACATCCGATCACTCTGCAGTATTGGGCCACTGCAGGGAAATCCTGGGCAGCTCAACATTAGGGTAATTAAAGTACTTGGCTTTTACCTTGTCGCTTGAATGAACTCGAGTCCAGATTAAATAGGATCATTGCCTGTATCCTCAGTAAGTGCACTTGTTAATGCATGGTCAGCAGAGTAAGCCGTCTCCAGTGTTTTTGCCTGAGTGACTAGAGTTGTTACTAATTATGGAGCATTATGGAGTCAGGAGTGCCTCCGTGGAAGTGGTTCCTCATGGATGTACTTTATCTGTGATACTCTATTATAAATCAGGCTTTGAGTACACAAGGAATGAGTCTCTTGTCTCCAAACTGGCGTGTGTCCAATACCATTTTTTACACAGAATTTTCTCTCCATTCTGAAAAGCGCTACCCCCTTTGCGACAGTATTGTCCTGAGAATTTCCACCTACCCTGTTCTACGTTACCCAAGTAGCTATGACTCAAATGCAACTGAAATGGTAGGTTTTGATTTTAACTTGGAGCAGGAGGGGGTTCCAGAATGGTGAGAGTCCCTCTCATGGGATGCGTGATATTAGTGCAGTAAAAAGTCTGACAACGCCAGGTTTAAGTCCAACCTATTTATTTGATAGTAAACTCACTAACTTTCAGGTTAGTCCCTTCAATCACCTCTCTGGGGGGCAAGAGAGGTGATTGCAGAGCCTCTGGCTCTGATCTTCAGGTCGTCGTTGGTCTCTGGTATAGTGCCAGAAGATTGGAGGTTAGCGAATGTTGTCCCATTGTTTAAGAAGGGGAACAGAGACTTCCCCAGGAATTATAGACCGGTGAGTCTTACTTCTGTTGTGGGCAAGGTTTTAGAAAAAATTATTAGGGATAGGATTTATAGTTATTTGGAGAGTAATGAATTGATTGGAGATAGTCAGCATGGTTTTGTAGCGGGTAGGTCGTGCCTTACTAACCTTATTGAGTTTTTTGAGAAAGTGACCAAAGAGGTGGATGGGGGTAAGGCAGTTGACGTGGTGTATATGGATTTTAGTAAGGCGTTTGATAAGGTTCACCATGGTGGGCTTCTGCAGAAAATGCAGATGTATGGGATTGGGGGTAATCTAGGAAATTGGATCAGGAATTGGCTAGCAGATAGGAGACAGAGGGTGGTGGTTGATGGTAAATATTCGTCATGGAGTTCGGTTACGAGTGGTGTGCCTCAGGGATCTGTTTTGGGGTCACTGCTGTTTGTAATTTTTATTAATGATCTGGATGAGGGTATAGTTGGGTGGATTAGTAAATTTGCTGATGACACCAAAGTCGGAGGTGTGGTAGATTTGAGGAAGGGTGTCATAGTTTGCGGGAAGACTTGGACAGGTTGCAGAGCTGTGCCGAGAGGTGGCGGATGGAGTTTAATGCGGAGAAGTGTGAGGTAATTCACTTTGGTAGGAATAACAGATGTGTCGAGTATAGGGCTAACGGGAGGACTTTGAATAGTGTGGATGAACAGAGGAATCTAGGTGTATGTGTACATAGATCCCTGAAAGTTGGGAATCAAGTAGATAAGGTTGTTAAGAAGGCATACGGTGTCTTGGCGTTTATTGGTAGGGGGATTGAATTTAGGAGTCGCAGCGTCATGTTGCAACTGTACAAGACTCTGGTGCGGCCGCACTTGGAGTACTGTGTGCAGTTCTGGTCCCCACATTACAGGAAGGATGTGGAGGCTTTGGAGAGGGTGCAGAGGAGGTTTACCAGGATGTTGCCTGGTATGGAGGGGAGGTCCTATGAGGAGAGGCTGAGGGATTTGAGGTTGTTTTCGTTAGAAAGAAGGCGGCTACGAGGGGACCTTATTGAAACATATAAGATGATTAGAGGTTTAGATAGGGTGGACAGTGATAGCCTTTTTCCTCGGATGGAGAAAGCTAGCACGAGGGGGCATGGCTTCAAATTAAGGGGGGGTAGTTATAGGACGGATGTCAGGGGTAGGTTCTTTACCCAGAGAGTGGTGAGGGATTGGAATGCCCTGCCTGCTGCAGTTGTAAATGCGCCTAGTTTGGGGGCGTTTAAGAGATCCGTGGATAGGTTTATGGACGAAAAGGGATTGGTTTAGGTTAGTGGGTCATTGTTTTTTAACTGGTCGGCGCAACATCGTGGACCGAAGGGCCTGTTCTGCGCTGTAATGTTCTATGTTCTATGTTCTATAAGAACATAAGAAATAGGAGCAGGAGTAGGGCATCTAGCCCTTCGAGCCTGCCCCGCCATTCAATAAGATCATGGCTGATCTGTCGTGGCTCAGTTCCACTTTCCCGCCCTCTCCCCATAACCCTTAATCCCCTCGCTTATCAAAAACCCATCAACCCGCGTCTTAAAAATATTTAGCGAGGCAGCCTCCACCACTTCAATGGGCAGAGAATTCCAGAGATTCACCACCCTTTGAGTGAAGAAGTTCATCCTCAACTCCGTTCTAAACCGCCCCCCCTTTATCTTGAGGCTGTGCCCCCTAGTCCTACTGTCCTTTCTGAGCGGGAAGAGTCTCTCCATCTCTATCCTATCCATCCCATTCATCATTTTATATGTCTCAATGAGTTCTCCCCTCATTCTTCTAAACTCTAACGAGTACAAGCCTAGTTTATTCATGTCGTTAGTGTGTGCCTAAACTGGACCAGCTACTGGGCAAGACGACAGCTCAGTGACTATCACTGATTGCTGCGCAGACACATGCATTTGGGCCGGTGTCTGTGGGAGTTTGCGCATTCTCCCCATGCTTGCGTGGGTTTTCTCCGGGTGCTCCGGTTTCCTCCCACACCCCAAAGATGTGCTGTTAGGCTGATTGGCAGGAATAAATTGTCCCTAAATCAGATTCCCTCAATGTGGATGGCCATAAAACACTAGGCAGGGGTCGTGGGTGGAGAGGGGGACTGGTGGTGTTGAGATGGCGGCGCGGGCTCATTGGGCCGAAGGGCCTGTTTCCCGGGCTGATTTTGTTCATTGTTCTTTTGTTCTTTATTCCAATGTTATCCATATGCCTATCCACTGACTATTTGAACGCCCTTAAAATTGATGAGTCCACAACTGCTGCAGGCAGGGCATTCCACGCCCTTTCCAACCCTTGAGTAAAAAACCTACCTCTGACATCCGTCCTATAATTATCACCCCTCAATTTAAAGCTATGTCCCCTCGTGTTAGCCATCACCATCCGAGGAAAAAGTCTCTCACTGTCTACCCTATCTAACCCTCTGATCACCATGTATGACTCAACTAGGTCACCTCTGAACCTTCTTCTCTCGAACGAAAACAACCTCAAGTCCCTCAGCCTTTCCTCATGAGACCTTCCCACCATACCAGGCAACATCCTGGTAAACCTCCTCTGCACCCTTTCCAATGCTCCCACATCTTTCTTACAATGCGGCGACCAGAACTGTACGCGATAAGTACAGTACAATACAGCACAATAACCCAACTAGAGGAAGGGCCATAGCGGATATCGTATTGACAAACAGACCTGGCCAGGTAGCTGACCTTTCAGTGGAAGAGAGCATTTTGGGAACAGTAATCATGACTCATCGGGGGCGATTCTCCCCAAAAACATTCTCAGTGTCGAATCTGGGTAAAAACTGGAGTAACTCCCGCTGGTTTCTTCAGCGGGATTTTCGAAACGAACCTTCCACATTCTGTGCACTGCAGCGTGAATCTCACGGAAAACCAGTGGGCGGGGCCTGTTTGCGCTGAAGAGACCGGCAGCATAGCACTGAGTCGGCCATTGCGCATGCACTGATCTGTCAGAGCAGGGATCAGCGCCCGTGCAGTAGCCCCACGCTGCCAGCCCCCCGATCACTGGCCAGCTCGCTCGCTGGTCATCCCTGTGACCCTGCCACACAGCCCCTCTGAACCCCCACACCCCAGTTGCTGCCCTCGCACCCCCACCCCCCCCACCCGCCCCCTCCACCCCCGCGTCCCCCACCCACCCCCTCCCACTCCCCCAACCCACTCCTGGCTGTAACTGGGTCAGCCTCGAACTTCCCCTGCATTCCTAACCTGTCTCTACCTAGCCCTGTCGTTCCAATCTCATCTCCTGCCCCCCAGAAGTCCCAGTCTCCTCCCACCCTCTCTGACAGTCCTGGTTCCCCAACCCCCAAACCAACCCACCGCCCCCCCCCCCCCCCCCCCACCCCAACCCTCCTGGCAGGCTTAAGAACATAAGAACATAAGAAATAGGAGCAGGAGTAGGCCATCTAGCCCTTCGAGCCTGCCCCGCCATTCAATAAGATCATGGCTGATCTGTCGTGGCTCAGTTCCACTTTCCCGCCCTCTCCCCATAACCCTTAATCCCTTCTCTTATCAAAAACCCATCAACCCGCTTCTTAAAAATATTTAGCGAGGCAGCCTCCACCACTTCAACGGGCAGAGAATTCCAGAGATTCACCACCCTTTGAGTGAAGAAGTTCCTCCTCAACTCCGTTCTAAACCGCCTCCCCTTTATCTTGAGGCTGTGCCCCCTAGTCCTACTGTCTTTTTTGAGCGGGAAGAGTCTCTCCACCTCTATCCTATCCATCCCATTCATCATCTTATACGTCTCAATGAGATCTCCCCTCATTCTTCTAAACTCTAACGAGTACAAGCCTAGTTTATTCAGCCTCTCCTCATAGCTCAATCCACTCAACTCCGGTATCAGCCTAGTAAACCTCCTCTGCACTCCCTCCAGGGCCAAAATATCCTTGCGCAGGTGCGGCGCCCAAAACTGCACACAGTACTCCAGCTGCGGCCTCACCAATGCCCTATACAGCTGCAGCAAGACCTCCCTACTTTTATATTCAATCCCCCTCGCTATGAAGGCTTGATCTCCCTTCAGATGCCACTGGCAATCCCAAGAGCCCCCTGCTCCCCTCGATTGCCACAACCCCAAACCTCACTCCCTAGCAGGCTGACTCCTTCACCCCAACCCAATGTCCATCCTCATTGCTGGCCTCCCTCTCTGTCTCTCACTGCCGAGTGCAGAGCGGCAGCGGGGCCATCTCCAGCCCCGCCGGTCACCCCACAGAAGCTGCCCTCTGGCCCTGCCTCCTTGACACTTGCCTGACGCCCAATGGGCAGCGCCAAGGTGCCCCCTGAGCATTGCCGCTTTGCCCCTTGTCAGTGCCAGGGTGCCAGGCCGGCACTGCAAAGCTTGGCAATGCCCAGGGGACACCCCATCTCTTACACCTGACCTCCTGGGGAGGGCTTTGATGACTTCCCTTCACTGCAGTGGGGCCAGGCTGCCAGCTCCCTGCAAGTGGAAAGCCTGCTGGAGTGAAACGCTCCTGGCAGGGTGGGGGAAGTCTCCAGCTTGCCAGGGGACTGCAATCCTGGGCCCACTAATTAGGTGGTAATTCAAATTTAAATACATTAGAAAACCCTACACCGATTTTTGGCATGGAGCAGACGGGTCCAGAAATCCAGTGCCTGGAGACTCACGGAGGCCGTGGTGCCCAGTGGGGAACTCACTACACGGCCTCCAATTCACTCTCCCAGCCTGCTCATCGAGTCATAGCGCAATAGAGGTTTACAGCATGGAAACAGGCCCTTCGGCCCAACTTGTCCATGCTGCTAAGCTAGTCCCAATTGGGTGCATTATCCCTCTCTATACCCATCTTACCCATGTAACTGTCTAAACACTTCTTAAAAGGCAAAGTTGTACCCGTCTCTATTAATACCTCTGGCAGCCTGTTCCAGACACTCACCACCCTCTGTGTGAAAAATTTGCCCCTCTGGATTCTTTTATATCTCTCCCCTCTCATCTGAAGCCTCTAGCTTTAGACTCCCCTGCCTTTGGGAAAAAATATTGACTATCTAGCTGATCGACTCCCTTCATTATTTTATAGACCTCTCTAAGATCACCTCTCAGCATCCTACAATCCAGAGAAAAAAGTCCCAGGATATACAACCTTTCCTTATAATTCAAATCATCAAGTCCTGATGTCATCCTGGTAAATCTTTTCTGCACTCTTTCCAGTTTAATAATATCCTTTCACTACAAGGCAAATGGAGAAGGTTGATTGTCACCCTGTTTTTTTAAAACCACTAAGCCAGTCTCAATTGCTTGCATTATCCCTCTATACCCATCTTACCCATGGAACTGTCTGAATGCTTTTCAAAAGACAAAATTGTACCCGCCTCTACTCCGAGCTCTGGCAGCTTGTTCCAGACACTCTGCGTGAAAAAAACATTCCTCCTCAGGACCCTTTTGTATCTCTCCCATCTCGCCTTCAACTTACGCCCTCTAGTTTTAGACTGCCCTACCTTTGGGCAACCTTTGCATTCTTTTTGCAGTGCAGCTCCCTGGGAGAATCGCCCCCATTAGGTTTTAAGAGTTAGGCTTTAGGTAAATCAGAGCCATGCGGGAGGGTACATAATTGGAGGAGGGCAAATTCTGACAGAATTAGGCAGCAGCGAGGGTGAGTTAATTGGGAACAATAGGATGGGAAGAGAGGGATATGGCCCTGGAAAGATAAGGGATTTTAGTAAAGTTAGACAGCATGATCGGTGCCAAAGGGCATGTTCCTGTCCTTGTTTGGCTGAAATAATCGAGCATTCTATAAATAGACAGTTTCACTTTCACAATATATGGGTGTATAAAAGAGTGGCCTGGAGCCTGCTCTGTCAGTGACGTTGCTCCAAACTCTTCAGCAAATCAAATCGCGAAGAATCTGCAATCCTCAATCACCGTTTCAGAATTTGTAAGATTGAGTGATCGGTGGCGAAATGAGATTTTGTGGTTATGGTTTAGCTCTATTAATTGAGGAGGCTGGCTGGGGTTGCTGCTGAGGGCGGCATGGTTTTTGCAAGTATGTCAGGAAGTGGAAACAATTGGGTTCATTATCCCTCTCTATACCCATCTTACCCATGTAACTGTCTAAACACTTCTTAAAAGGCATAGTTGTACCCATCTCTATTAATACCTCTGGCAGCCTGTTCCAGACACTCACCACCCTCTGTGTGAAATATTTGCCCCTCTGGATTCTTTTATATCTCTCCCCTCCCATCTGAAACCTCTAGCTTTAGACTCCCCTGCCTTTGGGAAAAAATATTGACTATCTAGCTGATCGACTCCCTTCATTATTTTATAGACCTCTCCAAGATCACCTCTCAGCATCCTACAATCCAGAGAAAAAAGTCCCAGGATATACAACCTTTCCTTATAATTCAAATCTTCAAGTCCTGATAGCATCCTGGTAAATCTTTTCTGCACTCTTTCCAGTTTAATAATATCCTTTCACTACAAGGCAAATGGAGAAGGTTGATTGTCACCCTGTTTTTTTTAAACCACTAAGCCAGTCCCAATTGCTTGCATTATCCCTCTATACCCATCTTACCGATGTAACTGTCTAAATACTTTTCAAAAGACAAAATTGTACCCGCCTCTACTCCGAGCTCTGGCAGCTTGTTCCAGACACTCTGCGTGAAAAAAATATTCCTCCTCTGGACCCTTTTGTATCTCTCCCCTCTCACCTTCAACTTACGCCCTCTAGTTTTAGACTGCCCTACCTTTGGGCAACCTTTGCATTCTTTTTGCGGTGCAGCAGCCTGGGAGAATCACCCCCATTAGGTTTTAAGAGTTAGGCTTTAGGTAAATCAGGGCCATGCGGGAGGGTACAAAATTGGAGGAGGGCAAATTCCGACAGAATTAGGCAGCAGCGAGGGCGAGTTAATTGGGAACAATAGGATGGGAAGAGAGGGATATGGTCCTGGAAGGATGAGGGATTTTAGTAAAGTTAGACAGCATGATCGGTGCCAAAGGGCATGTTCCTGTCCTTGTTTGGCTGAAATAATCGAGCATTCTATAATTAGACAGTTTCACTTTCACAATGTATGGATGTATAAAAGAGTGGCCTGGAGCCTGCTCTGTCAGTGACGTTGCTCCAAACTCTTCAGCAAATCAAATCGCGAAGAATCTGCAATCCTCAATCACCGTTTCAGAATTTGTAAGATTGAGTGATCGGTGGCGAAATGAGATTTTGTGGTTATGGTTTAGCTCTATTAATTGAGGAGGCTGGCTGGGGTTGCTGCTGAGGGGGGCATAGTTTTTGCAAGTATGTCAGTAAGAGGAAACAATTGGGTGCATTATCCCTCTCTATACTCATCTTACCCATGTAACTGTCTAAACACTTCTTAAAAGGCAAAGTTGTACCCATCTCTATTAATACCTCTGGCAGCCTGTTCCAGACACTCACCACCCTCTGTGTGAAATATTTGCCCCTCTGGATTCTTTTATATCTCTCCCCTCTCATCTGAAACCTCTAGCTTTAGACTCCCCTGCCTTTGGGAAAAAATATTGACTATCTAGCTGATCGACTTCCTTCATTATTTTATAGACCTCTCTAAGATCACCTCTCAGCATCCTACAATCCAGAGAAAAAAGTCCCAGTATATACAACCTTTCCTTATAATTCAAACCATCAAGTCCTGATAGCATTTTGGTAAATCTTTTCTGCACTCTTTCCACTTTAATAATATCCTTTCACTACAAGGCAAATGGAGAAGGTTGATTGTCACCCTGTTTTTTTTAAACCACTAAGCCGGTCCCAATTGCTTGCATTATCCCTCTATACCCATCTTACCCATGGAACTGTCTAAATGCTTTTCAAAAGACAAAATTGTACCCGCCTCTACTCCGAGCTCTGGCAGCTTGTTCCAGACACTCTGCGTGAAAAAAATATTCCTCCTCTGGACCCTTTTGTATCTCTCCCCTCTCGCCTTCAACTTACGCCCTCTAGTTTTAGACTGCCCTACCTTTGGGCAACCTTTGCATTCTTTTTGCAGTGCAGCTCCCTGGGAGAATCGCCCCCATTAGGTTTTAAGAGTTAGGCTTTAGGTAAATCAGAGCCATGCGGGAGGGTACAAAATTGGAGGAGGGCAAATTCCGACAGAATTAGGCAGCAGCGAGGGCGAGTTAATTGGGAACAATAGGATGGGAAGAGAGGGATATGGTCCTGGAAGGATGAGGGATTTTAGTAAAGTTAGACAGCATGATCGGTGCCAAAGGGCATGTTCCTGTCCTTGTTTGGCTGAAATAATCGAGCATTCTATAAATAGACAGTTTCACTTTCACAATGTATGGATGTATAAAAGAGTGGCCTGGAGCCTGCTCTGTCAGTGACGTTGCTCCAAACTCTTCAGCAAATCAAATCGCGAAGAATCTGCAATCCTCAATCACCGTTGCAGAATTTGTAAGATTGAGTGATCGGTGGCGAAATGAGATTTTGTGGTTATGGTTTAGCTGTGTTAATTGAGGAGGCTGGCTGGGGTTGCTGCTGAGGGGGGCATAGTTTTTGCAAGTGTGTCAGGAAGTGGAAACAATTGGGTGCATTATCCCTCTCTATACCCATCTTACCCATGTAACTGTCTAAACACTTCTTAAAAGGCATAGTTGTACCCATCTCTATTAATACCTCTGGCAGCCTGTTCCAGACACTCACCACCCTCTGTGTGAAAAATTTGCCCCTCTGGATTCTTTTATATCTCTCCCCTCTCATCTGAAGCCTCTAGCTTTAGACTCCCCTGCCTTTGGGAAAAAATATTGACTATCTAGCTGATCGACTCCCTTCATTATTTTATAGACCTCTCTAAGATCACCTCTCAGCATCCTACAATCCAGAGAAAAATGTCCCAGGATATACAACCTTTCCTTATAATTCAAATCATCAAGTCCTGATAGCATCCTGGTAAATCTTTTCTGCACTCTTTCCAGTTTAATAATATCCTTTCACTACAAGGCAAATGGAGAAGTTTGATTGTCACCCTGTTTTTTTTAAACCACTAAGCCAGTCCCAATTGCTTGCATTATCCCTCTATACCCATCTTACCCATGGAACTGTCTAAATGCTTTTCAAAAGACAAAATTGTACCCGCCTCTACTCCGAGCTCTGGCAGCTTGTTCCAGACACTCTGCGTGAAAAAAATATTCCTCCTCTGGACCCTTTTGTATCTCTCCCCTCTCGCCTTCAACTTACGCCCTCTAGTTTTAGACTGCCCTACCTTTGGGCAACCTTTGCATTCTTTTTGCAGTGCAGCTCCCTGGGAGAATCGTCCCCATTAGGTTTTAAGAGTTAGGCTTTAGGTAAATCAGGGCCTTGCCCTGAGGGTACAAAATTGGAGGAGGGCAAATTCCGACAGAATTAGGCAGCAGCGAGGGCGAGTTAATTGGGAACAATAGGATGGGAAGAGAGGGATATGGTCCTGGAAGGATAAGGGATTTTAGTAAAGTTAGGCAGCATGATCGGTGCCAAAGGGCATGTTCCTGTCCTTGTTTGGCTGAAATAATCGAGCATTCTATAATTAGACAGTTTCACTTTCACAATGTATGGATGTATAAAAGAGTGGCCTGGAGCCTGCTCTGTCAGTGACGTTGCTCCAAACTCTTCAGCAAATCAAATCGCGAAGAATCTGCAATCCTCAATCACCGTTTCAGAATTTGTAAGATTGAGTGATCGGTGGCGAAATGAGATTTTGTGGTTATGGTTTAGCTCTATTAATTGAGGAGGCTGGCTGGGGTTGCTGCTGAGGGGGGCATAGTTTTTGCAAGTATGTCAGTAAGAGGAAACAATTGGGTGCATTATCCCTCTCTATACTCATCTTACCCATGTAACTGTCTAAACACTTCTTAAAAGGCAAAGTTGTACCCATCTCTATTAATACCTCTGGCAGCCTGTTCCAGACACTCACCACCCTCTGTGTGAAAAATTTGCCCCTCTGGATTCTTTTATATCTCTCCCCTCTCATCTGAAACCTCTAGCTTTAGACTCCCCTGCCTTTGGGAAAAAATATTGACTATCTAGCTGATCGACTTCCTTCATTATTTTATAGACCTCTCTAAGATCACCTCTCAGCATCCTACAATCCAGAGAAAAAAGTCCCAGTATATACAACCTTTCCTTATAATTCAAACCATCAAGTCCTGATAGCATTTTGGTAAATCTTTTCTGCACTCTTTCCACTTTAATAATATCCTTTCACTACAAGGCAAATGGAGAAGGTTGATTGTCACCCTGTTTTTTTTAAACCACTAAGCCAGTCCCAATTGCTTGCATTATCCCTCTATACCCATCTTACCCATGGAACTGTCTAAATGCTTTTCAAAAGACAAAATTGTACCCGCCTCTACTCCGAGCTCTGGCAGCTTGTTCCAGACACTCTGCGTGAAAAAAATATTCCTCCTCTGGACCCTTTTGTATCTCTCCCCTCTCGCCTTCAACTTACGCCCTCTAGTTTTAGACTGCCCTACCTTTGGGCAACCTTTGCATTCTTTTTGCAGTGCAGCTCCCTGGGAGAATCGCCCCCATTAGGTTTTAAGAGTTAGGCTTTAGGTAAATCAGAGCCATGCGGGAGGGTACAAAATTGGAGGAGGGCAAATTCCGACAGAATTAGGCAGCAGCGAGGGCAAGTTAATTGGGAACAATAGGATGGGAAGAGAGGGATATGGTCCTGGAAGGATAAGGGATTTTAGTAAAGTTAGACAGCATGATCGGTGCCAAAGGGCATGTTCCTGTCCTTGTTTGGCTGAAATAATCGAGCATTCTATAAATAGACAGTTTCACTTTCACAATGTATGGATGTATAAAAGAGTGGCCTGGAGCCTGCTATGTTAGTGACGTTGCTCCAAACTCTTCAGCAAATCAAATCGCGAAGAATCTGCGATCCTCAATCACCCTTTCAGAATTTGTAAGTATGAGTGATCGGTGGCAAAATGAGATTTTGTGGTTATGGTTTAGCTCTGTTAATTGAGGAGGCTGGCTGGGGTTGCTGCTGAGGGCGGCATGGTTTTTGCAAGTATGTCAGTAAGAGGAAACAATTGGGTGCATCATCCCTCTCTATACCCATCTTACCCATGTAACTGTCTAAACACTTCTTAAAAGGCATAGTTGTACCCGTCTCTATTAATACTTCTGGCAGCCTGTTCCAGACACTCACCACCCTCTGTGTGAAAAATTTGCCCCTCTGGATTCTTTTATATCTCTCCCCTCTCATCTGAAACCTCTAGCTTTAGACTCCCCTGCCTTTGGGAAAAAATATTGACTATCTAGCTGATCGACTCCCTTCATTATTTTATAGACCTCTCTAAGATCACCTCTCAGCATCCTACAATCCAGAGAAAAAAGTCCCAGTATATACAACCTTTCCTTATAATTCAAATCATCAAGTCCTGATGTCATCCTGGTAAATCTTTTCTGCACTCTTTCCAGTTTAATAATATCCTTTCACTACAAGGCAAATGGAGAAGGTTGATTGTCACCCTGTTTTTTTTAAACCACTAAGCCAGTCCCAATTGCTTGCATTATCCCTCTATACCCATCTTACCCATGGAACTGTCTGAATGCTTTTCAAAAGACAAAATTGTACCCGCCTCTACTCCGAGCTCTGGCAGCTTGTTCCAGACACTCTGCGTGAAAAAAATATTCCTCCTCTGGACCCTTTTGTATCTCTCCCCTCTCGCCTTCAACTTACGCCCTCTAGTTTTAGACTGCCCTACCTTTGGGCAACCTTTGCATTCTTTTTGCAGTGCAGCTCCCTGGGAGAATCGTCCCCATTAGGTTTTAAGAGTTAGGCTTTAGGTAAATCAGGGCCTTGCGGGAGGGTGCAAAATTGGAGGAGGGCAAATTCCGACAGAATTAGGCAGCAGCGAGGGCGAGTTAATTGGGAACAATAGGATGGGGAGGGAGGGATATGGTCCTGGAAGGATAAGAACATAAGAACATAAGAACATAAGAAATAGGAGCAGGAGTAGGTCATCTAGCCCTTCGAGCCTGCCCCGCCATTCAATAAGATCATGGCTGATCTGTTGTGGCTCAGTTCCACTTTCCCGCCCACTCCCCATAACCCTTAATCCCCTCTCTTATCAAGAACCCATCAACCCGCTTCTTAAAAATATTTAGCGAGGCAGCCTCCACCACTTCAACGGGCAGAGAATTCCAGAGATTCACCACCCTTTGAGTGAAGAAGTTCCTCCTCAACTCCGTTCTAAACCGCCTCCCCTTTATCTTGAGGCTGTGCCCCTTAGTCCTACTGTCTTTTTTGAGCGGGAAGAGTCTCTCCACCTCTATCCTATCCATCCCATTCATCATCTTATACGTCTCAATGAGATCTCCCCTCATTCTTCTAAACTCTAACGAGTACAAGCCCAGTTTATTCAGCCTCTCCTCATAGCTCAATCCCCTCAACTCCGGTATCAGCCTAGTAAACCTCCTCTGCACTCCCTCCAGGGCCAAAATATCCTTGCGCAGGTGCGGCGCCCAAAACTGCACACAGTACTCCAGCTGCGGCCTCACCAATGCCCTATACAGCTGCAGCAAGACCTCCCTACTTTTATATTCAATCCCCCTCGCTATGAAGGCCAGCATCCCATTCGCCTTCCTGACCACCTAGAACATAGAACATAGAACATAGAACATTACAGCGCAGAACAGGCCCTTCGGCCCACGATGTTGCGCCGACCAGTTACAAAAACAATGACCCACTAGCCTATACCAATCCCTTTTCGTCCATAAACCTATCCAGAGATCTCTTAAACGCCCCCAAACTAGACGCATCTACAACTGCAGCAGGCAGGGCATTCCAATCCCTCACCACCCGCTGGGTAAAGAACCTACCCCTGACATCCGTCCTGTAGCTACCCCCCCTTAATTTAAAGTCATGCCCCCTCGTGCTAGCTTTCTCCATCCGAGGAAAAAGGCTATCACTATCCACCCTATCTAAACCCCTAATCATCTTATATGTTTCAATAAGATCCCCTCTTAGCCGCCTTCTTCCCAACGAAAACAACCCTAGATCCCTCAGTCTCTCCTCATAGGACCTCCCCACCATACCAGGCAACATCCTAGTAAACCTCCTCTGCACCCTCTCCAACGCCTCCACATCCTTCTTGTAATGCGGGGACCAGAACTGCACACAGTACTCCAAGTGCGGCCGCACTAGAGTAGTGTACAGTTGCAACATTACACTGCGACTCCTAAATTCAATCCCCCTACCAATAAACGCCAAGACACCGTACGCCTTCTTGACAACCTTATCTACTTGATTCCCAACTTTCAGGGATCTATGTACACACACACCTAGATCCCTCTGTTCATCCACACTATTCAAAGTCCTCCCGTTAGCCCTATACTCGACACATCTGTTGCTCCTACCAAAGTGAATTACCTCACACTTCTCCGCATTAAATTCCATCCGCCACCTCTCGGCCCAGCTCTGCAACCTATCTAAGTCTCCCTGCAGACTATGACACCCTTCCTCACAATCTACCACACCTCCAACTTTGGTGTCATCAGCAAATTTACTAATCCACCCAACTATACCCTCATCCAGATCATTAATAAAAATTACAAACAACAGTGGCCCCAAAACAGATCCCTGAGGCACACCACTCGTAACTGCACTCCATGATGAATATTTACCATCCACCACCACCCTCTGTCTCCTATCTGATAGCCAATTCCTGATCCAACTTCCTAGATTACCCACAATCCCATACATCTGCATTTTCTGCAGAAGCCTACCATGGTGAACCTTATCGAACGCCTTACTAAAATCCATGTATACCACGTCAACTGCCTTACCCCCATCCACCTCTTTGGTCACCTTCTCAAAAAACTCAATAAGGTTAGTAAGGCACGACCTACCTGCTACAAAACCATGCTGACTATTTCTAATCAATTCATTACACTCCAAATAACTATAAATCCTATCCCTAATAATTTTTTCTAAAACCTTGCCCACAACAGAAGTAAGACTCACCGGTCTATAATTCCCGGCAAAGTCTCTGTTCCCCTTCTTAAACAATGGGACAACATTCGCTATCCTCCAATCCTCCGGGACTACACCAGAGACCAATGACGACCTGAAGATCTGAGCCAGAGGCTCTGCAATCACCTCTCTAGCCTCCCAGAGAATCCTAGGGTAGATCCCATCCGGACCAGGGGACTTATCTATTTTCAGCCCCTCAAGAATTTCCAGCACATCCTCTTTATCAACCGTAATACTTTCTATTTTACACCCCTGCGACCCAATGTCCTCCTCAGCTATATTCATGTCCCCTTGCGTGAACACCGAAGAGAAATATTGGTTCAATACTTCTCCAATCTCTTCCGGTTCCACACACAACTTCCCCCTGCTGTCTGTAACTGGCCCTAATCTTGCCCTGACCAACCTTCTGTTCTTGACATACTTATAGAACGCCTTAGGATTCTCCTTAATCCTATCAGCCAAAGTCTTCTCATGTCCTCTTTTAGCCCTTCTCAACTCACTCTTCAACTCCCTCCTAGCCAATCTAAAGCTTTCTAGTGCACTATCTGAGCCCTCCAATCTCATCCGAACATAAGCCTCCTTTTTCTTTTTAACCATCGACTCAACTCTTTTAGTGCACCACCTGCTGCTGCATAAGGGATTTTAGTAAAGTTAGGCAGCATGATCGGTGCCAAAGGGCATGTTCCTGTCCTTGTTTGGCTGAAATAATCGAGCATTCTATAAATAGACAGTTTCACTTTCACAATGTATGGATGCATAAGAGAGTGGCCTGGAGCCTGCTCTGTCAGTGACGTTGCTGCAAACTCTTCAGCAAATCAAATCGCGAAGAATCTGCAATCCTCGATCACCGTCTCAGAATTTGTAAGTATGAGTGATCGGTGGCGAAATTAGATTTTGTGGTTATGGTTTAGCTCTGTTAATTGAGGAGGCTGGCTGGGGTTGCTGCTGAGGGGGGCATGGGTTTTGCAAGTATGTCAGGAAGAGGAAACTGGCTGGGGTCGCTGCTGAGGGGTCGCCGCCAGCTTACCGGAAAGTAAAGAAGAGGAGGATGGTAGGAGATGAGGTTCTTAGTGCAGTACTGTCACTAGAGAGGTAGTGCTTGATAGACTAATGGGACTGAAGGTAGACAAGTCCCTGGGCCTGGATGGAATGCATCCCAGAGTTCTGAAAGAAATGGCAGAGGTGATAGTGGATGCCTTAGTAATTATTTACCAAAATTCACTGGACTCCAGGGAAGTGCCGGAAGATTGAAAAACGGCTAACGTTCTGCCGCTGTTTTAAAAAGGTAGCAGACAAAAGGCAGGGAATTATAGGCCAGTTAGTTTAACGTCTGTAGTTGGAAAAATACTGGAATCCGTCATCAAAGACGAAATAGCGAGGCACCTAGAAAAGAATGGTTTGATCGAGCAGACGCAGCACGGATTCGTGAAGGGGAAGTCGTGTTTAACGAATTTATTGGATTTCTGAGGATGTGACTAGTGCGGTAGACAGAGGGGAACCAGTGGATGTGGTGTTTTTAGATTTCCAAAAGACGTTTGATAAGGTGCCTCACAAAAGGTTGTTGCAAAAGGTTAGGGTGCACGGAGTTGGGGGTAAGGTGTTAGCGTGGATAGAGGATTGGTTGTCTGATAGGAAGCAGAGAGTTGGAATCAATGGGTGTTATTCTGGTTGTCAGTTGGTGACTAGTGGAGTGCCGCAGGGATCGGTGCTGGGGCCTCAACTGTTTACCATTTATATAGATGATCTGGAGGAGGGGGCTGAGTGTAGGGTAACAAAATTTGCTGATGACACGAAGATGATCGGAAAAGGAAATAGCATGGAAGGCGCAGAAAGTCGGCAGAGAGATCTGGATAGGCTGAGTGAGTGGGCGAGGACCTGGCAGATGGAGTATAATGTTAGCAAGTGTGAGGTTATCCACTTTGGCAGAAATAATAGTAGGAGGGATTATTATTTAAAAGGCGAAAAGCTGCAGCATGCTATGGTGCAGAGGGACCTGGGGGTCCTTGTGCACAAATCACTGTTTGCTGTGCAGATACATAGATTTGGGCCAGTGTCTGTGGGAGATTGCACATTCTCCCCGTGCTTGCATGGCGTGGAAGGTGAAGTCACATGGGATCAGAGGAGAGCTGGCAAGATGAATGCAGAATTGCCTTGGCCATAGAAAACAGAGTGTAGCAGGAGAGGGGTGCATTTCTGAATGGAAGGCTGTGACTAGCTATGTTCCATAGGCATCAGTTCTGGGAGCTTTGTCATTCACAGTATATACGTAAATGATTTGGAGGAAAATGTAGCTGGTCTGATTAATAAGTTCACCGACGACACAAAAATTGGGAATTTACAGATAGTGAAGAGCATTGTTAAAGGAGACAGCAGGATATAGATTGGTTGGAGACTTTCAACAGAGAAATGGCAGATGGTGTTTAACCCAGACAAGTGAGGTAATACATTTTGGAAAGTCCAATGCATGTAGGAATTATACAGTAAATGGTAGAACCCTTCGGAGAATTGACAGGCAGAGAGATTTGGGCATACATATCCACTGATCACAAAGTGGCAACACAGATAGATAAGATAGTCAAGAAAGCATGCAACATGCTTGCCTTCATTGGTTGGGGCGTTAAGTATAAAAATTGGCAGGTCATGCTGCAGCTGTATAGACCCTCAGTTAGGCCTCATTTAGAATATTGGGTACAATTCTGGTCACCACATTACCAGAAGGATGTGGAGGCTTTGGAGAGGTTAAAGATGTTTACCAGAATGTTGCCTGGTATGGGGGGTATTAGCTGTGAGGAGAGGTTGGATACACTCAGTTTGTTCTCACTGAACGACAAAGACTGAGAGGAGACTTCATAAGTTTTGCAAGATTGAGTGGCATGGACAGAGTGGATAGTCAGATGCTCTCTTCTATGATAGCAAAGTACTAAGAGACATAGGTTTAAAGTGCCTGGAGAAAAGTTTAGAAGGGATGTGCGAGGCAGATCTTTTACACGGAGAATGGTGAATGTCTAGAAGGTGCTGCCTGGGGAGATGGAGGAAGCAGGTCCGATCGTGGAATTTAAGGGGCAACCAGATGAATACATGATAGGATGGGAATGGAAGGATATGGACTCTGTAAGTGCATACGGTTTTAGTTTAGGCAGGGATCATGATCAGAGCAGGCTGGGAGGGCCGAAAACCCTGTTCTTGTGCTGTATTTTTCTTTGACTCTGTGTTGAACTCTGATTTGGGTACATACAGTAGGTGACACCAGTTCCTGATGTATTCAGCACCATTTGAGGCAATCTCAGAGCTGTCTGACCGTGGGACATAACTGTGGAACACTGCCAGCTTTTTGTGGCTGCATATGGTCTGGATCCTGACCATTTAGCCTCGTTGTAGAGTGCAGAATCTACGGACATCAAGGGTATGGGACATTTTTCTTCCTTGTCGCTGCTCATGAGGCCTTCTAGTCAGAGTCATACAGTGCAGAAATTACCCTCAGTTGGAGCCAGGCAGAAGAAGAGAGTAGACTTGTGTATATGTTCTGCCTAACCCTTATCTTGTATATCTATATAAAATACTAGCTTTAAAACCCTTTTCTTGTTGGAGCCACAACAAATCACCTCTAAATTTATATCACTGGCAATGAGGAAAAGCTACATCAGTTGTTGGAAGATTGTAGTGTGCAGTTAGAGGGAGAAGGAAGTGATTTTCAAAGCTAAAATGAAATCAGAACAGATACCCTTAAAATGCCTATAATTGGGGATGTAGAGCCATTTGACCCAGAATTTGAGAGCTGGGGGCAATATATTGAAAGGCTGCGTTATTTCTTAATGGTTAACAAAATCATTACAGAGGAAAGTCATGACATTACAAGTGCAGAGCTCATGAGGAAACTATTTTGTTGTCACGGGCCATTCTTTTACAATTAAGCTGTCATGGAGTTGCCTATATGTGTGAAGCACTTGAATTGTCAGAATGTCAATGTCCTCCTCATGGTCTGCAAGCTCAGTTGTGGGTAAGTAAGTCCGAGCGGGGATCAGCAAGGTATAGCTCCTTACTATGTTGCAGATCACACTGAGATCACACATTGCTTCAGGCAGTGGTTTCCTAAGGCTGCATGTGAGCAGTTAAATGCAGGAATTGTAAGTTTCAGTCCAACATGCTCTGCTCGTCCACAGTACACAAAAAACAGCAACATGCCATCTGTCTCACCTTTCATAAATAAAAAGGGGAGTGGTGCTCCTGTACTTAACTCATCAATGTGGATTACATTCACTAAAAGACTATGGCAGAGCTGTCTTGCCTCCCTGCAGTGTGTTTCTTGAGGCGGGGAGGTGTCGTGCTAATCACCGGCAGGATCTCCAGGCCTCATCGCTGTCAATGGGATTTCCCATTGATTCCTCACCACACTGTCAGGAAGAGCAGACCTGACATGAACAGTCAGAACGTTTCGGCCCTGGGTGTGTCCCTCCCAGAGAGACATGTTCTGGGCAGGATGCGTGCAAGGATTCCTCACTTGTTTGGCTGTAATTAACTAGAAAACAATTTTTGAAATGTATTTCTCTCGGTTTTTCACCTGACAGCCAGCCTGATTGACCGGTTCTGCATTAAGTGTTGCAACACTTTTACACCACAAATTGACATTTGTCATGTTCTTTTCTTTAGATTGGAAGAACTTGTTTGAAGTCATTGTAAAAATTGCATGTTTGCCAACCGTTCGGTTGCCATGGGGAATGTTGGTTCTGACTCAGTAAAGGGCAAGGCAGGTTTCTGCGGCAGGTGTCTAGGTGGGGCAGCAGCCTTCATTCAAGTCATCTTTCGACAAATAAGTCATGCCTTCCAAAAGAAAGTATGTAGGCTGGGTTGTGTGCTCATGCAGAACACAAACACCATCACTAACTGTGAACGGCTGGCAGTGTTCTGCAGCCATCTTGAGTGCCACCAACCAAAGATAAGCTCACTTATTATTAACTACCTTCTTCACCATTACACAGCACTCTCATGTCTGAGTCAGGGCGTTGTAGCTTCAAGGCTTAATTCAAACATAATCCAGACTAGCATTCCAATGTAGTATAAAGGGCCTGCCATCATCCAGAGAAGATGGTAAACATAGGCCCTGCCTATCTTCCCACATGCTTGTAAAAGATCCCATGCAACTAAATCCAAGAATAACAGACCAGTCCTCCCCAGTGTCCTCATCAATGTTTATACCTCAGACACCACCCAAAGAAACAGGTTACCTCGCCAGTTTCTAGATGTCCAGATCAGCAACAACCTGTCCAGATCCCCCCCCCGCCCCCGCTGATGTTACGAAAGCTCACCAATGCCTCTACTTTCTCAGGAGATGAAGGAAATTCAGTATGTCTGCTACAATCCTCACCAACTTTTACAGATGCACCACAGAAAGCATTCTTGGTATGGCTCCTGCTTTGCCCAAGACCACATAAAGGGCCGTGAATGTAGCCCAATCCATCACACAAACCAACCTCTCATCCATTAGCTCTGTCTACACTTCCCGCTGTCTCGGAAAAGCAGCCAGCATAAGTAAGGACCCCACACACCCCGGACATTCCCTTTTCCATCTTCTTCTGTCGAGTAAATGATACAAAAGTCTGAGGTCACGTACCAACTGACTCAAGAACAGCTCCTTCCCCGCTGACGTCAGACTTTTGAATGGACGTACCTTATGTCAAGCTGATCTTTCGCTACACCCGAGCTATGGCTGTAACACAATAATCTGCACCTTCTCCTTCCCCTCCCCGCTATATACCCTATGAACAGGATGTTTTGTCTGTATAGCATGCAAGAAACAATACTTTTCACTGTATCCCAATATGTGACAATAATAAATCAAATCAAGTCAAATCAAATCAATTCACTGTTTGTGGGATCTTGCTGTATCAACTGCTCTATTTCCCACAGTACAACAAAGCATTCAATTGGCTGCACGGTCTTGGCATTTGAGGTTATGAAAGACACTTAATGAACACTTGTCTCTCCTGAACAGTGAGACAGCAACTCTGCTTTTAATAAATATAAATAATTATGGTGGAGTGGGACACAGGCATTTAAATTAATCTGTCAGTGAGCACCCAACCTTCTTTCACTTTAGTACATGTCAAAATTGAAGGAGAATTCACTTGTTAAAGGCACCATAGATTCAGGGGCTGAAACGTATTGTGGCCTCTGAGGGAAGCAAGGGGTATGGACAGCTGGTGCATAGGTGGAGCTGAACGAAAGATCAGACCTGATGGTAAAACATGGCAAAGCAGCCTCAAAGGGCCAAGTGGATAATATCCACGGACGAGTGCAGGAAAATGGGATGAGCACCTCTTTAATGGTAGGTATTGTCGGTGCCGATTTGTGGGCCGAAGGGCCTTTTCTGTGCTGCATGACTCTATGATGGCACAATGGTTAGCATTGCTGCCTCACAGCATCAAGGATCTGGGTTCGATTCCCAGCTTGGGTCGTTGTATGTGCGGAGTCTGTACATTCTCCCCATGTCCGCGTGCATTTCCTCTGAGTGCACTGGTTTCCTCCCACAGTCTGAAAGACGTGCTGGTTAGGTGCACTGGCCATGCTAAGTTCTCCCTCAGTGGATCCGAACAGGTGCCAGAATGTGGTGACTTGGGGATTTTCACAGTAACTTCACTATAGTGTCTGTGAGTCTACACACCTGATGGTTCTGCCATTTATTGTATAGCTCCCCCTTACATTAGTTCCACAAAATGCATCACTTCGCATTTATCTGGATTAAATGGATTAATGTTGGTATTAAGTAGGTAGCAGTAAATGAATTGACAAGCTATGAATGTACAGACATTCTTTATCGATATTTCTTGGAGAAGT
This sequence comes from Carcharhinus amblyrhynchos, assembly GCF_965287045.1. Taxonomy (NCBI): domain Eukaryota; kingdom Metazoa; phylum Chordata; class Chondrichthyes; order Carcharhiniformes; family Carcharhinidae; genus Carcharhinus; species Carcharhinus amblyrhynchos. The sequence continues at coordinate 13,947,559 of NC_137324.1, forward strand.
GTGTCTCTGTAACTGGTAATACTACCCCTCTGGATAAAGCAACTCATTCTGTGATTGGGCTGGAGATCACCAAAAAGAGCAGGAGAGCAATTAAAATTTTGAGATGTTAACATCTTTTTGGCTTTAGGATGTTTGTGATGTAGATATGCATGTTTTCCCAGGAATAAGGGTGTCTTTTTTAAATTTTGTTGACATTCTGTGACCGAATAATTGAAAGAAATTAAGCTAAGGAGTCCAAACACGGCTTTTGGCCTGAAGCATGAATTTCCCAACAGAAAAGTTCCATGAGGGAATGGTAAAGATCTTTGTAGATGAGGGTTTGCCACACTGGGTTAACCTGGAGGTCTCTCCCTGCAGGCTTGGAGGTCGTCACAGTGGCTGCCGATGGGGAGGTGACCTGTTCAAAAGACCCACCTCACTGCTTCGGAACTTTGTCCCGGTTAGAGTAACAAAGAGAGGCCCTCCACCCTTCAGCCCCCACACACTTTCTATGCCTCATTCATGCCATTTGAAGCTCACCCACAGCTCCTATTGCCCCTCATGCCAATATATATCCAACAAAAAAAATCAACACGTTCTCCCCCCATCCACCTCCAGGACAAGTTATTGCACCTTCAGACTGAGTCACTCACTGCGCTGCAACTGTCAATCATGCAGTCCCTGAAAACTGTAATTACCTCACCTGCAAGTACTTGAAACCTCTTTTAGTAACTTGTGTTAATAAAACATGTGAAATTGACAGCAGAGATCAGAGAGCAGAAGCTGTCAGGCAAGCAGGCGCTCCTGTACTTAAAAAGGCGGATATTTTTCTGTGTTTTCATTATCTATTCTGTTAGAGACCAGATCAGAAACTCCAAGGTATATGATGAAGTTAGCCTACAGCCCAACATTTGTAATTTTGGCATTAAGGGAAGCACAAGATGTTTCACGAAAGGTGTGATTTGATTGACCCACTGTGAAGCTTTTATTAAAACAGCATTTATTTTTCACAACACAGTTAAAATATAACAAACACAATTAGCATAAATGTACCAATTAGAAATACTTAACCATGACATGGTACAATCTTCAACAACTAGCTGTCTTTATAGTTTCAATGTGAGCAGTATCCCCATAGAGATAAATTCCTTTCCCACTCCCTCTTTCTCTCTGTAGCACTTGATCCCTTTTGCCACAAGGGACACATCCAGTGCCCTCTTGAATATATCTAATGATCCGCCCCCAAAAGCTTTCTGTGGTAGCGTATTCCACAGGTTCACAATTCTGAATGAAGAAGTTCTTCTTATCTCAGTTCTGAATGACTTACCCCTTATTCTTAGACATAGACATAAATTCCTTTAAGAATTAGCACAAAATAGATATGGTCACATGGGTACTATATTTCCAGCCTTTTGTCACTTCTGCACAGAGATCCAGACAGACACCTGTCTTCTGATCCATACATCAACCTCCAGGAAAGATTCACCCCCAAACAGCAAAATCTCAGAGAAAGAGACTAATTTTCTGATAGGTTCCAGTCTCAGATGAGCAGGATTTCAGTTCACACTCACCTGATGAAGGAGCAGCACTCAGAAAGCTAGTGGCTTTTGTTACCAAATAAACCTGTTGGACTTCAACCTGGTGTTGTGAGACTTCTTACTGTGTTTACTCTAGTCCAACGCTGGCATCTCCACATCATATCCAGCAGCTCCTTCCAGATACTCACCAGCCTCTGTGTGAAAAAAATGCTCCTCTGGACCCTTTTGCATCTCTGCCCTCTCATCTTAAACCTATGCCCTCCAGTTTTAGTCTCCCCTACCATGGGAGAAAATATTCACTCCCTAGCTGATACATGCCCCTCATTATTTTACAGACCTTTATAAGGTCACCCCTAAGCCTCCTATACTCCAGTCTATCCAACCTCTCCATATAACTCAAATAATCAAATCCTGGTAGCATACTAGTAAATCTTTTTTGTACTCTTTCTAGTTTCATGATATCCTTTCAAAAATAAGGTGACCAGAACTGTACACAATATTTCAAGTATTGCCTTACCAATGTCTTGTACAAATTCAACAAGATGTCCCAATTCCTATATTCAATGTTCAATGAATCCAAGCATGCCTTCGTCATACCCTGTCCACCCGTGTCTCCATTTTCAAGGAGCTATGAAGCTGTACCCCTTGATCACTTTGTCCCGTAACTCTCCCCAATGCCCTACCATTAACGGAGTAAGTCCTGCCCTGGTTCAATCTACCAAAATGCGTCATCTCGAATGTTTCCAAATTAAACTCCATCTGCCATTCATAGAAACATAGAAAATAGGTGTTGGAGTAGGCCATTCGGCCCTTCGAGCCACCATTCAATATGATCATGGCTGATCATGCACTTTCAGGATCCCAGAATCCCACTCCCTCTTTCTCTCCATACCCCTTGATCCCTTTAGCCACAAGGACCACATCCAGCTCCCTCTTGAATATATCTGATGAACTGCCCCCGCAAAAGCTTTCTGTGGTAGCTTATTCCACAGGTTCACAATTCTGAGTGAAGGAGTTCTTCTTATCTCAGCCCTGAATGACTTACCCCTTATTCTTAGACTGGGGCCCCTTGTTCTGCACTTCCCCAACATTGGGAACATTCTTCCTGGGTCTAGCCTGTCCAGTTCCATCAGGATTTTATGTGTTTCTATGAGATTCCCTTCCATCCTTCAAAATTTCAGTGATTTTAAGCTCAATTGATGCAGTCTCCGAACTCTGCAGTACCTCAGTAGTCACTGCCTGCCACTCTGAAAAGGGTCCGTTTATTCCCACCCTCTGCTCCCTGTCTGCCAACCAGCTCTCTATCCATGTCAATACATTATCCCTGATACCGTGAGCTTTAATTTTGCTCACTAATCTCTTGTGTGGGACCTTGTCAAAAGCCTATTGAAAGTCCAGATACACAACATCCAATGGTTCACCCTTGTCCACTCGACTGGTCACATTCTCAAAAAAACCCAGAAGATTTGTCAAGCACGATTTCCCTTTAGTGAATCCATGCTGACTTGGACCGATCCTGTCACCACTTTCCAAATGCTCTGTAATTACATCCTTAATAAGTGACTCCAATGTTTTCCCCAGCTCCGATGTCTATAATTTCCCATTTTCTCTCCCCCTCCTTTTTTATGATGTGGAGATGCCGGCATTGGGCTTGGGTAGGCACAGTGTTAAAGTCCAACAGGTTTATTTGGTAGCACAAGCTTTCGGAGCATTTCTCCTTCATCAGGTGAGTGAAGAGTTGGGGGTTCACAAACAGGGAACATATAGACACAGACTCAATTTACAAGATAAATAAGCCTTTATGTCCCCTGCTTGTGAACACAACTCTTCACTCACCTGATGAAGGAGTGAGACTCCGAAAGCTTATGCTACCAAATAAACCTGTTGTTTAACCTAGTGTTGTAAGACTACTTACTGTTCCTCCTTTTTAAAAAAGTGTGGTTACATTAACTACCCTCTAATCCACTGGAACTCTTCCAGACTCTGTAGGATGCTGGAAAATTATAACCAATGCATCCACTATTTCGAGGGCCACTTGCTGGAGAACTCTGGGATGCAGACAATCAGGCCCTGGGGACTTATTGGTTTTAATCCCAGTAATTTCCCTAATACAATTTCCAGATGAATAAGGATTTCCTTCAGTTCCTCCTTTGTGCTAGACCCTGTGTCGCCTGGTATTCCTGGCCCAACTTCTGGGCCATTCCCCATTTGATCAAGATCCTGTTGCAATCTAGATAACCTTCTTCACCCTCCATTTTGCCTCCAATCTTGGTGTCATCTGCTAACTTACTAACCATGCCCCATAAATTCTCATCCAAATCATTAATATAACAGTGGACCCAGCACTGATCCCTTGTGGTCACATTGCTTTCAATAAAGAACCTCAAGAAACACTGGGGATTTTTTGTTGAACATTTGTTTACAAGTTTCTCCTGCTTTCACTTTGAAGAATCATAGAATCATAGAACCCTACAGCGAAGAAAGAGGCCCTTCGGTCTATCAAGTCTGCACTGACCACAATCCCACCCAGGCCCTACCCCCATATCCCTATATATTATACCCAATAATCCCTCTAACCTACGCATCCCTGGACAATAAGGGGCAATTTCTTAGCATGGCCAATCAACCTAACCCGCACATCTTTGGACTGTGGGAGGAAACCGGAGTAAACCCACGCAGATATGAGGAGAATGTGCAAACGCCACACAGACAGTGACCCAATCCAGGAATCGAACCCAGGTCCCTGGAGCTGTGAAGTTGTAGTGCTAACCACTGTGCTACTGTGCCACCCATCAATGCTTGTCATTCTGACATTCGGCATGAAATATTTTATCTGAAATATGTTGTGCTTTCAATTTGACAGTGGTAAATTTAATTGAAAAACAAGAATGCTTAAATGTGTAAAATGTCAAACACCGGGGGCATGCACTTGAGGTGAGAGGGGGAAAATTCAAAGGAGATGTGATGGGCAAGTTTTTTATACAGAGCGAATGGTGTCTGGAACGCACTGTCAGGGGTGGTGGTGCAGGCAGATATAATAAGGGTGTTTAAAGGGCTTTTAAATAGGCACATGGATATACAAGGAATAGGGAGATATGGACAAAGGCAGGCAGAAGGATTAGTTTAATTTGGTGTCGTGTTTGGCACAACATTGTGGGCCGTAGGGCCTGTTCCGGTGCTGTACTGTTCTACATTCTATGGTCTCTTGATAATTACCAAAGATTTTATATGTTGGTATTTAGTAGGTGGTAGTAAATGAATTGTTTATTCCAGTGCATCTGGACAAAGACATGAATAGGATGGGAATAGAGGGATAGGATCCCCAGAAGGGTAGAAGGTTTTAGTTCAGTCAGGCAGCATGGTCGGTGCAGGCTTGGAGGGCCAAAGGGCCTGTTCCTGTGCTGTAATTTTCTTTAGTTCTTTGTTCTTTAGTACAGGCATTCTTTATTGCTATTTCATTACAAACACGTGTCTCTGCAAATGACACTTTGGTGTCAGCCTGACTATTGTCCAGGTCTTGCTGTGTTTGGAACTGGACTGCTTCCGTATCTGAGCAAACGTGCATGATAATGAATATTGTGCAATCATCAGCAAACATCCGTACTTCTGACCTTATGAAGATGGAAGGAATGTGATTGATGGAGCACCTAAAGATGGTTGGGCCTAGAAGACTATCCTGAGGAACTCACTGGGACATTGAGGACCAGATATGTAGGCAGATAATGGAAAGATGTAATAAAGGCAGAGTTGTCATAGCGGGTGACTTTAACTTCCCCAACATTGACTGGAACTCACTTAGAGCAAGAGACTTAGACGGGACAGAATATGTTAGATTCAGCCAAGAGAGTTTCTTGAAACATAGAACATAGAACATTACAGCGCAGTACAGGCCCTTCGGCCCTCGATGTTGCGCCGAACTGTGGAACCAATCTAATGATCCGCTAGAGTAACTTAGACAGGCACATGACTGGGTTGGAGATGGGTTGGAGATGGAGATTGTTTTAAATAAGGGTCATTAGCATTGGGGCGTCCCTGGAAGTGTAAATGGATATGGTATGATAATAATGTTTTTCTCTTTTCATTCACAGGTTTTAAGTCGGTCCACCTCATATCCAACGAGGGGCATACACGCGATGGGTCATACTGGGGCTGCTCTTGGTTGTTGGAGATTGGCCTAGTGCTTCATGTCGTTAGTGTGTGTGCCTAAACTGGACCAGATACTGGGCAAGACGACAGCTCAGTGACTATCACTGATTGCTGTGCAGACACATGGATTTGGGCCGGTGTCTGTGGGAGTTTGCGCATTCTCCCCGTGCTTGCGTGGGTTTTCTCCGGGTGTTCCGGTTTCCTCCCATGCCCCAAAGATGTGCTGTTAGGCTGATTGGCAGGAATAAATTGTCCTGAAATCAGATTCCCTCAATCTGAATGGCCATAAAACACTAGGCAGGGGTCGTGGGTGGAGAGGGGGACTGGTGGTGTTGAGATGGCGGCGCGGGCTCGTTGGGCCGAAGGGCCTGTTTCCCGGGCTGATTTTGTTTTTTGTTCTTTTGTTCTTTATTCCAATGTTTTCCATATGCCTATCCACTGACCATTTGAACGCCCTTAAAGTTGGCGAATCCACAACTACTGCAGGCAGGGCATTCCACGCCCTTACTACCCCCTGAGTAAAAAACCTACCTCTGACATCCATCCTATAATTATCACCCTTCAATTTAAAGCTATGTCCCTCGTGTTAGCCAATGTCCCTCGTGTTAGCCATCACCATCCGAGGAAAAAGGCTCTCACTGTCTACCCTATCTAACTCTCTGATCACCACCTCTGAACCTTCTTCTCTCGAATGAAAACAACCTCAAGTCCCTCAGCCTTTCCTCATGAGACCTTCCCACCATACCAGGCAACATCCTGGTAAACCTCCTCTACACCCTTTCCAATGCTCCCACATCTTTCTTACAATGCGGCGACCAGAACTGTACACAATAAGTACAGTACAATACAGCACAATAACCCAACTAGAGGAAGGGCCATAGCGGATATCGTATTGACAAACAGACCTGGCCAGGTAGCTGACCTTTCAGTGGAAGAGAGCATTTTGGGAACAGTAATCATGACTCATCGGGGGCGATTCTCCCCAAAAACATTCTCAGTGTCGAATCTGGGTAAAAACTGGAGTAACTCCCGCTGGTTTCTTCAGCGGGATTTTCGAAACGAACCTTCCACATTCTGTGCACTGCAGCGTGAATCTCACGGAAAACCAGTGGGCGGGGCCTGTTTGCGCTGAGGAGACCGGCAGCATAGCACTGAGTCGGCCATTGCGCATGCGCTGATCTGTCAGAGCAGGGATCAGCGCCCGTGCAGGAGCCCCAAGCTGCCAGCCCCCCGATCACTGGCCAGCTCACTCGCTGGTCATCCCTGTGACCCTGCCACACAGCCCCTCTGAACCCCCACACCCCAGTTGCTGCCCTCGCACCCCCACCCCCCCCACCCGCCCCCTCCACCCCCGCGTCCCCCACCCACCCCCTCCCACCCCCCCAACCCACTCCTGGCTGTAACTGGGTCAGCCTCGAACTTCCCCTGCATTCCTAACCTGTCTCTACCTAGCCCTGTCGTTCCAATCTCATCTCCTGCCCCCCAGAAGTCCCAGTCTCCTCCCACCCTCTCTGACAGTCCTGGTTCCCCAACCCCCAAACCAACCCACCGCCACCCCCCCCCCCCCCCCCCCCCCCCAACCCTCCTGGCAGGCTTAAGAACATAAGAACATAAGAAATAGGAGCAGGAGTAGGCCATCTAGCCCTTCGAGCCTGCCCCGCCATTCAATAAGATCATGGCTGATCTGTCGTGGCTCAGTTCCACTTTCCCGCCCTCTCCCCATAACCCTTAATCCCTTCTCTTATCAAAAACCCATCAACCCGCTTCTTAAAAATATTTAGCGAGGCAGCCTCCACCACTTCAACGGGCAGAGAATTCCAGAGATTCACCACCCTTTGAGTGAAGAAGTTCCTCCTCAACTCCGTTCTAAACCGCCTCCCCTTTATCTTGAGGCTGTGCCCCCTAGTCCTACTGTCATTTTTGAGCGGGAAGAGTCTCTCCACCTCTATCCTATCCATCCCATTCATCATCTTATACGTCTCAATGAGATCTCCCCTCATTCTTCTAAACTCTAACGAGTCCAAGCCTAGTTTATTCAGCCTCTCCTCATAGCTCAATCCCCTCAACTCCAGTATCAGCCTAGTAAACCTCCTCTGCACTCCCTCCAGGGCCAAAATATCCTTGCGCAGGTGCGGCGCCCAATACTGCACACAGTACTCCAGCTGCGGCCTCACCAATGCCCTATACAGCTGCAGCAAGACCTCCCTACTTTTATATTCAATCCCCCTCGCTATGAAGGCTTGATCTCCCTTCAGATGCCACTGGCAATCCCAAGAGCCCCCTGCTCCCCTCGATTGCCACAACCCCAAACCTCACTCCCTAGCAGGCTGACTCCTTCACCCCAACCCAATGTCCATCCTCATTGCTGGCCTCCCTCTCTGTCTCTCACTGCCGAGTGCAGAGCGGCAGCGGGGCCATCTCCAGCCCCGCCGGTCACCCCACAGAAGCTGCCCTCTGGCCCTGCCTCCTTGACACTTGCCTGACGCCCAATGGGCAGCGCCAAGGTGCCCCCTGAGCATTGCCGCTTTGCCCCTTGTCAGTGCCAGGGTGCCAGGCCGGCACTGCAAAGCTTGGCAATGCCCAGGGGACACTCCATCTCTTACACCTGACCTCCTGGGGAGGGCTTTGATGACTTCCCTTCACTGCAGTGGGGCCAGGCTGCCAGCTCCCTGCAAGTGGAAAGCCTGCGGGAGTGAAACGCTCCTGGCAGGGTGGGGGAAGTCTCCAGCTTGCCAGGGGACTGCAATCCTGGGCCCACTAATTAGGTGGTAATTCAAATTTAAATACATTAGAAAACCCTACACCGATTTTTGGCATGGAGCAGACGGGTCCAGAAATCCAGTGCCTGGAGACTCACGGAGGCCGTGGTGCCCAGTGGGGAACTCACTACACGGCCTCCAATTCACTCTCCCAGCCTGCTCATCGAGTCATAGCGCAATAGAGGTTTACAGCATGGAAACAGGCCCTTCGGCCCAACTTGTCCATGCTGCTAAGCTAGTCCCAATTGGGTGCATTATCCCTCTCTATACCCATCTTACCCATGTAACTGTCTAAACACTTCTTAAAAGGCAAAGTTGTACCCGTCTCTATTAATACCTCTGGCAGCCTGTTCCAGACACTCACCACCCTCTGTGTGAAAAATTTGCCCCTCTGGATTCTTTTATATCTCTCCCCTCTCATCTGAAGCCTCTAGCTTTAGACTCCCCTGCCTTTGGGAAAAAATATTGACTATCTAGCTGATCGACTCCCTTCATTATTTTATAGACCTCTCTAAGATCACCTCTCAGCATCCTACAATCCAGAGAAAAAAGTCCCAGGATATACAACCTTTCCTTATAATTCAAATCATCAAGTCCTGATGTCATCCTGGTAAATCTTTTCTGCACTCTTTCCAGTTTAATAATATCCTTTCACTACAAGGCAAATGGAGAAGGTTGATTGTCACCCTGTTTTTTTAAAACCACTAAGCCAGTCTCAATTGCTTGCATTATCCCTCTATACCCATCTTACCCATGGAACTGTCTGAATGCTTTTCAAAAGACAAAATTGTACCCGCCTCTACTCCGAGCTCTGGCAGCTTGTTCCAGACACTCTGCGTGAAAAAAACATTCCTCCTCAGGACCCTTTTGTATCTCTCCCATCTCGCCTTCAACTTACGCCCTCTAGTTTTAGACTCCCCTACCTTTGGGCAACCTTTGCATTCTTTTTGCAGTGCAGCTCCCTGGGAGAATCGTCCCCATTAGGTTTTAAGAGTTAGGCTTTAGGTAAATCAGGGCCTTGCCCTGAGGGTACATAATTGGAGGAGGGCAAATTCTGACAGAATTAGGCAGCAGCGAGGGCGAGTTAATTGGGAACAATAGGATGGGAAGAGAGGGATATGGCCCTGGAAAGATAAGGGATTTTAGTAAAGTTAGACAGCATGATCGGTGCCAAAGGGCATGTTCCTGTCCTTGTTTGGCTGAAATAATCGAGCATTCTATAAATAGACAGTTTCACTTTCACAATATATGGGTGTATAAAAGAGTGGCCTGGAGCCTGCTCTGTCAGTGACGTTGCTCCAAACTCTTCAGCAAATCAAATCGCGAAGAATCTGCAATCCTCAATCACCGTTTCAGAATTTGTAAGATTGAGTGATCGGTGGCGAAATGAGATTTTGTGGTTATGGTTTAGCTCTATTAATTGAGGAGGCTGGCTGGGGTTGCTGCTGAGGGGGGCATGGTTTTTGCAAGTATGTCAGGAAGTGGAAACAATTGGGTTCATTATCCCTCTCTATACCCATCTTACCCATGTAACTGTCTAAACACTTCTTAAAAGGCATAGTTGTACCCATCTCTATTAATACCTCTGGCAGCCTGTTCCAGACACTCACCACCCTCTGTGTGAAATATTTGCCCCTCTGGATTCTTTTATATCTCTCCCCTCTCATCTGAAACCTCTAGCTTTAGACTCCCCTGCCTTTGGGAAAAAATATTGACTATCTAGCTGATCGACTCCCTTCATTATTTTATAGACCTCTCCAAGATCACCTCTCAGCATCCTACAATCCAGAGAAAAAAGTCCCAGGATATACAACCTTTCCTTATAATTCAAATCTTCAAGTCCTGATAGCATCCTGGTAAATCTTTTCTGCACTCTTTCCAGTTTAATAATATCCTTTCACTACAAGGCAAATGGAGAAGGTTGATTGTCACCCTGTTTTTTTTAAACCACTAAGCCAGTCCCAATTGCTTGCATTATCCCTCTATACCCATCTTACCGATGTAACTGTCTAAATACTTTTCAAAAGACAAAATTGTACCCGCCTCTACTCCGAGCTCTGGCAGCTTGTTCCAGACACTCTGCGTGAAAAAAATATTCCTCCTCTGGACCCTTTTGTATCTCTCCCCTCTCGCCTTCAACTTACGCCCTCTAGTTTTAGACTGCCCCTACCTTTGGGCAACCTTTGCATTCTTTTTGCGGTGCAGCAGCCTGGGAGAATCACCCCCATTAGGTTTTAAGAGTTAGGCTTTAGGTAAATCAGGGCCATGCGGGAGGGTACAAAATTGGAGGAGGGCAAATTCCGACAGAATTAGGCAGCAGCGAGGGCGAGTTAATTGGGAACAATAGGATGGGAAGAGAGGGATATGGTCCTGGAAGGATGAGGGATTTTAGTAAAGTTAGACAGCATGATCGGTGCCAAAGGGCATGTTCCTGTCCTTGTTTGGCTGAAATAATCGAGCATTCTATAATTAGACAGTTTCACTTTCACAATGTATGGATGTATAAAAGAGTGGCCTGGAGCCTGCTCTGTCAGTGACGTTGCTCCAAACTCTTCAGCAAATCAAATCGCGAAGAATCTGCAATCCTCAATCACCGTTTCAGAATTTGTAAGATTGAGTGATCGGTGGCGAAATGAGATTTTGTGGTTATGGTTTAGCTCTATTAATTGAGGAGGCTGGCTGGGGTTGCTGCTGAGGGGGCATGGTTTTTGCAAGTGTGTCAGGAAGTGGAAACAATTGGGTGCATTATCCCTCTCTATACCCATCTTACCCATGTAACTGTCTAAACACTTCTTAAAAGGCATAGTTGTACCCGTCTCTATTAATACTTCTGGCAGCCTGTTCCAGACACTCACCACCCTCTGTGTGAAAAATTTGCCCCTCTGGATTCTTTTATATCTCTCCCCTCTCATCTGAAACCTCTAGCTTTAGACTCCCCTGCCTTTGGGAAAAAATATTGACTATCTAGCTGATCGACTCCCTTCATTATTTTATAGACCTCTCTAAGATCACCTCTCAGCATCCTACAATCCAGAGAAAAAAGTCCCAGGATATACAACCTTTCCTTATAATTCAAATCATCAAGTCCTGATGTCATCCTGGTAAATCTTTTCTGCACTCTTTCCAGTTTAATAATATCCTTTCACTACAAGGCAAATGGAGAAGGTTGATTGTCACCCTGTTTTTTTTAAACCACTAAGCCAGTCCCAATTGCTTGCATTATCCCTCTATACCCATCTTACCCATGGAACTGTCTGAATGCTTTTCAAAAGACAAAATTGTACCCGCCTCTACTCCGAGCTCTGGCAGCTTGTTCCAGACACTCTGCGTGAAAAAAATATTCCTCCTCTGGACCCTTTTGTATCTCTCCCCTCTCGCCTTCAACTTACGCCCTCTAGTTTTAGACTGCCCTACCTTTGGGCAACCTTTGCATTCTTTTTGCAGTGCAGCTCCCTGGGAGAATCGTCCCCATTAGGTTTTAAGAGTTAGGCTTTAGGTAAATCAGGGCCTTGCGGGAGGGTGCAAAATTGGAGGAGGGCAAATTCCGACAGAATTAGGCAGCAGCGAGGGCGAGTTAATTGGGAACAATAGGATGGGGAGGGAGGGATATGGTCCTGGAAGGATAAGAACATAAGAACATAAGAACATAAGAAATAGGAGCAGGAGTAGGTCATCTAGCCCTTCGAGCCTGCCCCGCCATTCAATAAGATCATGGCTGATCTGTTGTGGCTCAGTTCCACTTTCCCGCCCACTCCCCATAACCCTTAATCCCCTCTCTTATCAAGAACCCATCAACCCGCTTCTTAAAAATATTTAGCGAGGCAGCCTCCACCACTTCAACGGGCAGAGAATTCCAGAGATTCACCACCCTTTGAGTGAAGAAGTTCCTCCTCAACTCCGTTCTAAACCGCCTCCCCTTTATCTTGAGGCTGTGCCCCTTAGTCCTACTGTCTTTTTTGAGCGGGAAGAGTCTCTCCACCTCTATCCTATCCATCCCATTCATCATCTTATACGTCTCAATGAGATCTCCCCTCATTCTTCTAAACTCTAACGAGTACAAGCCTAGTTTATTCAGCCTCTCCTCATAGCTCAATCCCCTCAACTCCGGTATCAGCCTAGTAAACCTCCTCTGCACTCCCTCCAGGGCCAAAATATCCTTGCGCAGGTGCGGCGCCCAAAACTGCACACAGTACTCCAGCTGCGGCCTCACCAATGCCCTATACAACTGCAGCAAGACCTCCCTACTTTTATATTCAATCCCCCTCGCTATGAAGGCCAGCATCCCATTCGCCTTCCTGACCACCTGCTGATGCATAAGGGATTTTAGTAAAGTTAGGCAGCATGATCGGTGCCAAAGGGCATGTTCCTGTCCTTGTTTGGCTGAAATAATCGAGCATTCTATAAATAGACAGTTTCACTTTCACAATGTATGGATGCATAAGAGAGTGGCCTGGAGCCTGCTCTGTCAGTGACGTTGCTGCAAACTCTTCAGCAAATCAAATCGCGAAGAATCTGCAATCCTCGATCACCGTCTCAGAATTTGTAAGTATGAGTGATCGGTGGCGAAATTAGATTTTGTGGTTATGGTTTAGCTCTGTTAATTGAGGAGGCTGGCTGGGGTTGCTGCTGAGGGGGGCATGGGTTTTGCAAGTATGTCAGGAAGAGGAAACTGGCTGGGGTCACTGCTGAGGGGTCGCCGCCAGCTTACCGGAAAGTAAAGAAGAGGAGGATGGTAGGAGATGAGGTTCTTAGTGCAGTACTGTCACTAGAGAGGTAGTGCTTGATAGACCAATGGGACTGAAGTTTGACAAGTCCCTGGGCCTGGATGGAATGCATCCCAGGGTTCTGAAAGAAATGGCAGAGGTGATAGTGGATGCCTTAGTAATTATTTATCAAAATTCACTGGACTCCAGGGAAGTGCCGGAAGATTGAAAAACGGCTAACGTTCTGCAACTGTTTTAAAAAGGTAGCAGACAAAAGGATGGGAATTATAGGCCGGTTAGTTTAACGTCTGTAGTTGGAAAAATACTGGAATCCGTCATCAAAGACGAAATAACGAGGCACCTAGAAAAGAATGGTTTGATCGAGCAGACGCAGCATGGATTCGTGAAGGGGAAGTCGTGTTTAACGAATTTATTGCATTTCTGAGGATGTGACTAGTGCGGTAGACAGAGGGGAACCAGTGGATGTGGTGTTTTTAGATTTCCAAAAGACGTTTGATAAGGTGCCTCACAAAAGGTTGTTGCAAAAGGTTAGGGTGCACGGAGTTGGGGGTAAGGTGTTAGCGTGGATAGAGGATTGGTTGTCGAATAGGAAGCAGAGAGTTGGAATCAATGGGTGCTATTCTGGTTGTCAGTTGGTGACTAGTGGAGTGCCGCAGGGATCGGTGCTGGGGCCTCAACTGTTTACCATTTATATAGATGATCTGGAGGAGGGGGCTGAGTGTAGGGTAACAAAATTTGCTGATGACACGAAGATGATCGGAAAAGGAAATAGCATGGAAGGCGCAGAAAGTCGACAGAGAGATCTGGATAGGCTGAGTGAGTGGGCGAGGACCTGGCAGGTAGAGTATAATGTTAGCAAGTGTGAGGTTATCCACTTTGGCAGAAATAATAGTAGGAGGGATTATTATTTAAAAGGCGAAAAGCTGCAGCATGCTATGGTGCAGAGGGACCTGGGGGTCCTTGTGCACAAATCACTGTTTGCTGTGCAGATACATAGATTTGGGCCAGTGTCTGTGGGAGATTGCACATTCTCCCCGTGCTTGCGTGGCGTGGAAGGTGAAGTCACATGGGATCAGAGGAGAGCTGGCAAGATGAATGCAGAATTGTCTTGGCCATAGAAAACAGAGTGTAGCAGGAGAGGGGTGCATTTCTGAATGGAAGGCTGTGACTAGCGATGTTCCATAGGCATCAGTTCTGGGAGCTTTGTCATTCACAGTATATACGTAAATGATTTGGAGGAAAATGTAGCTGGTCTGATTGATAAGTTCACCGACGACACAAAAATTGGGAATTTACAGATAGTGAAGAGCATTGTTAAAGGAGACAGCAGGATATAGATTGGTTGGAGACTTTCAACAGAGAAATGGCAGATGGTGTCTAACCCAGACAAGTGGGGTAATACATTTTGGAAAGTCCAATGCATGTAGGAATTATACAGTAAATGGTAGAACCCTTCGGAGAATTGACAGGCAGAGAGATTTGGGCATACATATCCACTGATCACAAAGTGGCAACACAGATAGATAAGATAGTCAAGAAAGCATGCAACATGCTTGCCTTCATTGGTTGGGGCATTAAGTATAAAAATTGGCAGGTCATGCTGCAGCTGTATAGACCCTCAGTTAGGCCTCATTTAGAATATTGGGTACAATTCTGGTCACCACATTACCAGAAGGATGTGGAGGCTTTGGAGAGGTTAAAGATGTTTACCAGAATGTTGCCTGGTATGGGGGGTATTAGCTGTGAGGAGAGGTTGGATATACTCAGTTTGTTCTCACTGAACGACAAAGACTGAGAGGAGACTTCATAAGTTTTGCAAGATTGAGTGGCATGGACAGAGTGGATAGTCAGATGCTCTCTTCTGTGATAGAAAAGTACTAAGAGACATAGGTTTAAAGTGCCTGGAGAAAAGTTTAGAAGAGATGTGCGAGGCAGATCTTTTACACGGAGGATGGTGAATGTCTGGAAGGTGCTGCCTGGGGAGATGGAGGAAGCAGGTCCGATCGTGGAATTTAAGGGGCAAACAGATGAATACATGATAGGATAGGAATGGAAGGATATGGACTCTGTAAGTGCATACGGTTTTAGTTTAGGCAGGGATCACAATCAGAGCAGGTTGGGAGGGCCAAAAACCCTGTTCTTGTGCTGTATTTTTCTTTGACTCTGTGTTGAACTCTGATTTGGGTACATACAGTAGGTGACACCAGTTCCTGATGTATTGAGCACCATTTGAGGCAATCTCAGAGCTGTCTGACCGTGGGACATAACTGTGGAACACTGCCAGCTTTTTGTGGCTGCATATGGTCTGGATCCTGACCATTTAGCCTCGTTGTAGAGTGCAGAATCTACGGACATCAAGGGTATGGGACATTTTTCTTCCTTGTCGCTGCTCATGAGGCCTTCTAGTCAGAGTCAAACAGTGCAGAAATTACCCTCAGTTGGAGCCAGGCAGAAGAAGAGAGTAGACTTGTGCATATGTTCTGCCTAACCCTTATCTTGTATATCTATATAAAATACTAGCTTTAAAACCCTTTTCTTGTTGGAGCCACAACAAATCACCTCTAAATTTATATCACTGGCAATGAGGAAAAGCTACATCAGTTGTTGGAAGATTGTAGTGTGCAGTTAGGGGGAGAAGGAAGTGATTTTCAAAGCTAAAATGAAACCAGAACAGATACCCTTAAAATGCCTATAATTGGGGATGTAGAGCCATTTGACCCAGAATTTGAGAGCTGGGGGCAATATATTGAAAAGGTGCGTTATTTCTTAATGGCTAACAAAATCATTACAGAGGAAAATCATGACATTACAAGTGCAGAGCTCATGAGGAAACTATTTTGTTGTCACGGGCCATTCTTCTACAATTAAGCTGTCATGGAGTTGCCTATATGTGTGAAGCACTTGAATTGTCAGAATGTCAATGTCCTCCTCATGGTCTGCAAGCTCAGTTGTGGGTAAGTAAGTCCGAGCGGGGATCAGCAAGGTATAGCTCCTTACTATGTTGCAGATCACACTGAGATCACACATGCTTCAGGCAGTGGTTTCCTAAGGCTGCATGTGAGCTAAAACCTGGTGTTGTCAGACTTTTTACTGTGAGCAGTTAAATGCAGGAATCGTAAGTTTCAGTCCAACATGCTCTGCTCGTCCACAGTACGCAAAAAACAGCAACATGCCATCTGTCTCACCTTTCATAAATAAAAAGGGGAATGGTGCTCCTGTACTTAACTCATCAATGTGGATTACATTCACTAAAAGACTATGGCAGTGCTGTCTTGCCTCCCTGCAGTGTGTTTCTTGAGGCGGGGAGGTGTCGTGCTCATCACCGGCAGGATCTCCAGGCCTCATCGCTGTCAATGGGATTTCCCATTGATTCCTCACCACACTGTCAGAAAGAGCAGACCTGACATGTACAGTCAGAACGTTTCGGCCCTGGGTGTGTCCCTCCCAGAGAGACATGTTCTGGGCAGGATGCGTGCAAGGATTCCTCACTTGTTTGGCTGTAATTAACTAGAAAACAATTTTTGAAATGTATTTCTCTCGGTTTTTCACCTGACAGCCAGCCTGATTGACCGATTCTGCATTAAGTGTTGCAACACTTTTACACCACAAATTGACTTTTGTCATGTTCTTTTCTTTAGATTGGAAGAATTTGTTTGAAGTCATTGTAAAAATTGCAACTGGACATCATCTTTATTACAATGGCATATAATAGAAGGTAATGTGGACTATAGTTGAATTGTGAGAAAATAAGATTATCTTCCTTGTCATCTTTTCATTCTCCACATATGAAGTATCTTTTATTTCTGGCTGGAGATGAGTTCTTTGATTCTTGGAAATCTATCAGTTAGATCATGCTTCTTAGTGACAAGTGAATTTCAGAACAGGAGAAATAGCAGCAGGATTAAACAACATGGTCCATCGAGCTTGCTACTCTAACCAATACTATCACTGCTGACCCAGGCTACATCCCATTTTCCCGCCCTCTTCCCATATACCTTAATTCCCTGAGACCAAAGATCCGTTTATTCCAGGCTAAAATGTGTTCACAATGAAGTATCCACAACCTTCTGATTGAGAATTACAAACTTTTGCAGCTTGGGCTGGCACGGTGGCCTCACTGCACCTTGATTCCCACGAGTCTGCGTGGGTTTTCTCCAGGTACTCTGGTTTCCTCCTGCTAGGCTATTTCAGAGGGCACTTAAGAGTCAACCACATTGCTGTGGCTCTGGAGTCACATGTAGGCCAGACCAGTGTGGATGGCAGATTCCTTTCCCTAAAGGACACTAGTGAACCAGATGGTTTTTACAACAGTAGTTTTATGGTCATTATTAAATTTTCAATTCCAGATTTTTATTGCATTCAGATTTCACCATCTGGCATAGCGGGATATGAACCTGGGCCCGCAGAGCTTATCCATTTTGTCTTTTTAAAGTCACTTTGCATCACGAAAAGTACAAGCTTCTCACCTTTCTTAAAAAAAAGGGAATAAATTCCCACGTCCCTCAGTTATACACCATCTTCCATTTTGCTACCTACTCAGCTAACATGTCTTTGCACCCTCTCTGCGTTCCCTCCCCTTCCACCCCCCTATCATGGCTGGTCACACTCTCTTCCCCCTGCACCTGTACTGGGATTTGATTTGATTTATTATTGTCACATGTATTAGTATACAGTGAAAAATATTGTTTCTTACATGCTATACAGAAAAAGCATTCCATTCATAGAGAACAGAGGGGAGAAGGAAATAGGGTGTAGAATATGTTGTATCCACAGATAGGGTGAACAGAAATATCACCTTAATAAATGATCCGTTCATTCAAAAATCTGACAGCAGTAGGGAAGAAACTGTTCTTGAGTTGGTTGGTATATGACCTCAGACTTTAGTATCTTTTACACGACGGAAGAAGATAGAAGAGGGAATGTGTGGGGTCCTTAATTATGCTGGCTGCTTTTCCTAAGCAGCTGGAAGTGTAGAAAGAGTCAATGGATGGGAGGCTGGTTTGTGTGATAGACTGGGCTACATTCACAACTCTTTGTAATTTGTTGCAGTGTTGGTCAGAGCAGGAGTCATACCACGCTATGATACATCTGTAAATTATGCTTTCAATGGTACATCTGTAAAAATTGATGAGAGTCGTAGCAGACATTACCAACTTAAAACATAGAACACTGCTGCACAAATAGGCCCTTCGGCCCACAAGTTGCGCCCATCACATCCATACCTACCAGGCCTATCTATAACTCTCAATCCCATTAAATCCCATGTACTCATCCAGAAGTCTCTTAAAAGACCCCAGCGAGTTCGCCTCCACCACCACCGATGGCAGCCGATTCCACTCACTCACCACCCTCTGAGTGAGAAACTTACCCCTGACATCTCCTCTGTACCCCAGCACCTTAAACCTGTGTCCTCTCGTAGCGACCATTTCAGCCCTGGGAAATAGCCTCCGAGAATCCACCCTATCTATTCCCCTTAACATTTTATAAACCTCTGTCAGGTCGCCTCTCAACCTTTGTCTCTCCAGGGAGAAGAGTCCCAGCTCCCTCAACCTATCTTCATAAGGCATGCCTCCCAATCCAGGCAACATCCTTGTAAATCTCCTCTGCACCCTTTCAATAGCTTCTACGTCCTTCCTGTAGTGAGGCTACCAAAACTGTGCACAGTACTCCAAGTGGGGTCTGACAAGGGTCTTATAAAATTGCAGCGTTACCTCCCGACTACTAAACTCAATCCCTCATTTGACCAAGACCAGTACACCATACGCCTTCTTGACCACATCCTCCACCTGCGAGGCCGATTTAAGAGTCCTGTAGACCCAGACCCCAAGGTCTTTCTGCACTTCAACACTGCTAAGACTCCTACCCTTGATATTATACTCCTTCATCCCATTGGATCTGCCAAAATGGACCACTACACATTTATCCGTGTTGAAGTCCATCTGCCACTTCTCCGCCCAGTCTCGCATCCTATCTATGTCTCGTTGCAACTTCTGACATCCCTCCAGACTATCCACAAGAAGGCAGAGAGTGGTTGTGGATGGGTCTTTTTCTGCATCGAGGTCGGTCACCAGTGGAGTGCCCCAGGGATCTGTTCTAGGACCCTTGCTGTTTGTCATTTTCATAAATGACCTGGATGAGGAAGTGGAGGGATGGGTTAGCAAGTTCGCAGACAATACGAGGTTGGTGGTGTTGTGGATAGTCTGGAGGGATGTCAGAAGTTGCAGCGTGACATAGATAGGATGCAAGACTGGGCAGAGAAGTGGCAGGTGGACTTCAATGCAGATAAATGTGTAGTGGTCCATTTTGGCAGGACCAATGGGATGAAGGAGTACAATATCAAGGGTAGGAGTCTTAGCTGTGTTGAAGAGCAGAAGGATCTTGGGGTCCGGGTCCAAAGGACTCTTAAATCGGCCTCGCAGGTGGAGGATGTGGTCAAGAAGGCGTATGGTGTACTGGCCCTCATTAGTCGAGAGTTTAGGAGTCGGGAGGTAATGCTGCAACTTTATAAGACCCTTGTCAGACCCCACTTGGAGTACTGTGCACAGTTCTGGTCGCCTCACTATAGGAAGGATGTGGAAGCTATTGAAAGGGTGCAGAGGAGGTTTACAAGGATGTTGCCTGGATTGGGAGGCATGCCTTATGAAGATAGGTTGAGGGAGCTGGGACTCTTCTCCCTGGAGAGACGAAGGTTGAGAGGCGACCTGATAGAGGTTTATAAAATGTTGAGAGGAATAGATAGGGTGGATTCTCAGAGGCTATTTCCCCGGGCTGAAATGGTTGCTACGAGAGGACACAGATTTAAGGTGCAGTGAAGCAAGTACAGAGGAGATGTTAGGGGTAAGTTTTTCACTCAGAGGGTGGTGAGTGAATGGAATCGGCTGCCGTCGGTGGTGATGGAGGTGAACTCGCTGGGGTCTTTTAAAAGACTTCTGGATCAGTATATGGGATATAATGGGATTGGGGGTTATAGATAGGTCTATGGCTTAGGTATAGAAGTGATCGGCGCAACTAGTGGGCCGAAGGGCCTGTTTGTGCTGTAGTGTTCTATGTTCTATGTTCTACGTTCTAGAAGTCTTTTAAAAGACCCCAGCGAGTTCGCCTCTACAACCACCGATGGCAGCTAATTCCTTTCACTCACCACCCTCTGAGTGAAAAACTTACCACTAACACCTCCTCTGTATTTGCTCCCCAGCATCGTAAACCTGTGTCCTCTCGTAACGACCATTTCAGCCCTGGGAAATAGCCTAAACTCAATCCCTCGATTAATGAAGGCGAGTACGCCATATGCCTTCTTGATCACATCCTCCACCTGTGAGGGCGATTTAAGTGTTCTGTGGACCCAGATCCCAAGATCCTTCTGCTCCTCAACACTGCTAAGACTCCTACCCTTGATATTGTACTCCTTCATCCCATTGGTCCTGCCAAAATGGACCACTACACATTTATCTGCGTTGAAGTCCATCTGCCACTTCTCCGCCCAGTCTTGCATCCTATCTATGTCTCGTTGCAACTTCTGACATCCCTCCAGATTATCCACAACACCACCAACCTTGGTATCGTCGGTGAACTAACTAACCCATCCCTCCACTTCCTCATCCAGGTCATTTTCAAGAAGTCTTGCGTGGGAGACCTTATCAAACATCTTGCTGAAGTCCAGGTTAACCACATCCACCGCTCTTCCTTCATCAATGTGTTTAGTCACATTTTCAAAGAAACTAGGGTCGTAAGGCACTACCTGCCCTTGACAAAGCCGTGATGTCTATTTCTGATCATACTAAACTTCTCTAAACGCTCATAAATCCTGTCCCTCAGAATCCTCTCCATCAACTTACCAACCACTGAGGTCAGACTCGCAAGTCAGTAATTTCCCGGGCTAACCCTGTTCCCTTTCTTGAAAATAGGAACCACATCCGCAATCCTCCAATCCTCCTGAACCTCTTCTGTCTCCATCGATGATGCAAAGATCATCGCCAGGGGCTCTGCAATCACTTCCCTCGCCTCCCACAGAAACCTGGGGTACATCCCATCTGGTCCCAGCGACTTATCTACCTTGTTAGAATTTAAAAGTTCCAACACATCCTCTTTCTTAACGTCCACATATTCAATCTTTTCAGTCCGCCGCAAACATGTTGAAGATAATTGTGGAAGAGTGTTGTTGTTGTTTGCAGTCTGTGGATGAGGAAGTCTAGGAGTCAGTCGCAGAGGGAGGAGCCAAGCCTCAGACCACAGAGTTTGGAAACAAGTTTTGTTGGGATAAAATTATTAAAGACTGAGCTGCAGTCAATAAATAGAAGTTTGAGCGTAGGGCCAGGGATGGCAACTAGCAGCAATAGGCAAACCGTAGTGGATCCAGGCAATCGGGGAGATGAGAGTTGACATGTGCCACAACTAACATAAGGAAAGCCAGAATGAAGTTGAATACATTGAATGTATTCAAGACATGGCTAGATATAGCATTTGGGGTGAATAGGATCAAAGGCTATGGGGTGAAAGCAGGATTAGGCTATTGAGTTGGATGATCAGCCATGATTGTAATGAATGACGGAGTAGTCTCGAAGGGCCAAATGGCAGCCTCCTGCTCCCATCTTCTATGTTTCTGTTTTTATCTGAATGGTGGCAATTTAGGAAAAGGGGAGGTACAACGTGATCTATGCATTATGGTGGAACAGTCACTGAAGGCTAGCATGCAGGTACAGCAGGCAGTGAGGAAAGTTAATGGTGTGCTGGCCTTCAAAGTGAGGGTATTTGAGTTTAGGAGCAACGATGCCTTGCTACGGTTATACAGGGCCTTGATGAGACTACACCTTGAGTATGGCATGGAGTGTGGTTCCATCCACAGGATCCCCATTCTTAGTACTAAATTCCACCCACTGATCCTGCAGTGTCAAACAAAGAACATAGAACAACTACAGCACAAACAGACCCTTCAGCCCACAAGTTGCGCCAATCATATCGCTACCTACTAGGCTTACCTTTAACCCTCAATCCTACTAAGTCCCATGTACTCATCCAGAAGTCTCTTAAAAGACCCCAGCGAGTTCGCCTCCACCACCACCGACGGCAGCCGATTCCACTCACCCACCACCCTCTGAGTGTCGCCGGGAATGACGTGTAGGCCAGACTTGGTAGGCTCCATTCCCAGAATGATCTCGATGAATCAGTCTGGACATAGATGGAGAGATATGACTGGGTACGACAGAGGTTCACTAGCCAGCAATTTGACAGCAGAAAGAGGGAGGAATCTTGTGAATCTGGGACCCCAGCACAAAGGATGATGGTTGTGATTGTTGAGGTCAGTCAAATCATATCTCATGACATCACTGCAAGCTTTCATTAAAGTAATGTTCTCAGCCCAAACTTCCTGCAATTTTGACTCTCTGTAAGCCCTTGAGCTTCTCTCCTTAACCTCTCATTCTAACGCAGTTAGGATGAGGCTGGCAGGATCACCAGAGACTCTTCAACTGTTACTTTCACTTGTTGACTTCTTATTTCCCCTGGCCTTCTCCTTCATCCCCATCATTTGTGTAGACTAATACTACCGGCATTCCATTTAACTTTCTCACTGGGAGAATCTTCCACCCTTTCACAAGGCAGCTCCTGCTCTGGGCCCTCCTGCTGGTATCCTTCCTGATGGTCAACAATTAATTGGACAGCCAGTGAGTTGGATGTCAGGGGAGAGTAGAATTATCCCTCCTGCTGCCCGCAGGATCCCCAAGTTCTCTTAGTGAGGGGATAATAGTGTGGGGATACATTGCAAGAGGAAATGGGTTGGAATGATTAAGGGGTGTGTTTCAATGTTCTGTTCTGATTGTGCATTGAATGATATGATGGAAAGAAAATAAGATTGAGAGTGGTCATGCCGTTTTAGATTAGAAGGTGATTGAGGGAGTCATGATGAGGTTAACAGGTCCATTCACCCATGCTGCTCCCATAGTGAGTCTCACAGCACCGGGTTAAAGTCCAACAGGTTTACTTGGTATCATGAGCCTTCAGAGCACTGCTCCTTCATCAGGTGAGTGGAGGTAGGTTCACAAACATGGCATATGTAGGCAAAGACCCAACTGAGGGATAATTACAGATTGGAATGTGAAGAATGGTTAGAATGCTGCTTCTGTAATAAACTCCTCTCCTTAGTGAACCTAATCTTGAGGTATAACCTGGAATAACTTGTAGGTGAGATCAGTTCCTGGGAGAATATAAATTAATCAGTTTGGACTTTGATGGAGAGACCTGATTTATTTGCACAGTCCTGATGGAATCTCTTCAGAAATTGGAAAATGATACTGCTGTTTGCCACATTTATGTCCTACTCAGGAAGTACCTCTCTGTCTGGCTGTGTTTGGTAAATCTCTGTTTAAGAATTGCAGCTACAAACGGCACTTAAACACACACTGATTAACAAAGTATTTGCCTACACTCTGTCCTCTCAATTTACATGTTTAGTAATTACATATTTTCAAGCATCTATACCTGTTTTCTCAAAGGTAAGTAATTGTTTATAAGCTGTAGAAATGAAAATAAGCCAAGAACGATCTCAACAGCTAAAAGAAATTGGTTAAATTGCGGAGAGGAAATCAGATTGGTCAATGTCAGAAATGTTCAGCAAGAATAATTGAAAAGAAATTTGCAGAGACTATTTCCTCGGGTGGATGTAGCTTTACGAGGAGGCATAACTATAAGGTTCATGGAGGGAGATATAGGAGGGATATCCAAGGTAGATTCTTCACTCAGAGAGTGGTTGGGGTGTGGAATGCACTGCCTGCTGTGATAGTGGAGTCGGACACTTTAGGAACTTTGAAGTGGTTATTAGATCAGCGCATGGAGCACACCAGAATGATAGGGATTGGGATACCTTAATCTTGGGTTTGGACATAGCTCGGCACAACACAGAGCCGAAGGGCCTGTACTGTGCTGTAATGTTCTATGTTCTAAAAGCGGCTGACCCCATTAGTTGTTGCTGCCACTCCTCCCTTTACATATTGTAGAAAGTGAAATGGCAAAATGCTTAATGAGGAGGAAATGTGCAGTTTGGTTTGTGTTTCATATGTATTTGTTCTATGTCAGTGTTTGCAGTGTCCCAAAATATGTTTTAAGACAAAGTATTTTTCAGATCTCACAGTGAAAAAATGATCAGTGAGCTTGTCCGGGGATATGAACCTAAGTTCCTTCAGTATCAAAGGAAAGTGACAGAATACTACAATGAGCTACAAGCGATTGCAGATGAAATCGACGAGTGTCACAAAGCTGCCACCATTGCGAATATCACAGAATCTTCTATGGGAATTGCAGGAGGAGCTCTCAGCATTGCTGGATTAATTGCTGCTCCGTTCACATTAGGTGCCTCTTTAGTCCTCACTGGGGTCGGGGTGGGGGTAGGTGTAGCTGGGGGTGCCACTAACATTGGAGCCACTCTTACTGATTCTGTCACACAAAAAAATAAACTGGAAAGAGCAACTCAAATTATAGAAGAATATCAAAAGGAAAGCAAAGCCATGGCAGACAATTTACGGAGTGTGTGCCGTGAAATTCAATCGTGCATTCAAACGAATGAGAGAGATTTAGCAAGAGGTGTGTTTGCTGATACATCGGCAGCCCTCACAAAAAGCTTGAGTGTTGTTAGTACAGTGACTGAAGCAGTGACAAAAACCAGCTTAAGATCAATCAAAGCTGTATCAGGAATCCTGTCAGCACTCTTCATAGCGTGGGATATCTATTCTGTAGTGTCAAATGCAAAGGATCTTAAGGAAGGAAGTAAAACTGAAATTGCTGCAAGGATACGGGAAGCAGCTGACAATATAAAGCAGGAACTGAAGGAGTATGAAAAATATCATCAAGACTTGAAAAGTCTTTCAGTTTGCTGAGAGGTGGAATTTATTATTATTAGGAACATTTAGTGTAGGTGCAAGTAGTGAGATTTTAGCATCAACTGATCATCATAGAATCCTTACAGTACAGAAAGAGGCCATTCAGCTCATCGAGTCTGTACTGACCACAATTCCACCCAGGACCCATTCCCGCAACCACACACATCTAACCTACAAATCCCCCTGGCACTAGGGTCAATTTGGCATGACCAATGAACCTAACCTGTGCATCTTTGAATTGTGGGAAGAAACTGGAGCACCCGGAGGAAACCCACGCAGACACAGGGAGAATGTGCAAACTCCACATAGACAGTGACCCGAGGCTGGAATTGAAGCTAGGACCCTGGCATTGTGAGGCAGCAGCGCTAACCACTGCGCCACCGTACTGCCCATCTTTTGATCATTCTGATTTCATATCCACTGTAACAAAACAACAAATAACAGAAAAGTAGAGCTAAAGAAGCAACTTATCATATTGTGCACTCTATTCTGTATTAATAAAATGTATCAACAAAAATTGCTCTAAGATAGTCATAAGAACATAAGAACATAAGAAATAGGAGCAGGGGTAGGCCATCTAGCCCCTCGAGCCTGCCCCGCCATTCAGTAAGATCATGGCTGATCTGAAGTGGATCAGTTCCACTTTCCCACTTTCTCCCCATAACCCTTAATTCCCTAGTGCATCAAAAACCAATCTACCCGTGACTTAAATATACTTAGCAAGGTAGCCTCCACCACTTCAACAGGCAGAGAATTCCAGAGATTCACCACCCTTTGAGTGAAGAAGTTCCTCCTCAACTCTGATCTAAACTGCACCCCCCTCCCCTTATCTTGAGGCTGTGCCCTCTAGTCCTGCTATCCTTTCTAAGCGGAAAGAATCTCTCTACCGCTACCCTATCTATCCCCTAACCAGTCAGAAGTAGATAAATGAACAAGAAGTGAGCCTGAATTGAGTAACAATTGATAAATTAGTACTAAATCAATATATTAGAAAGACTGGGTTTTATTTGAAACTTTTCACTGTAAGCTTTTTAAAGTCACTTAATAATTATACTCTGTATAACCTATGAAAAGAATGCATAATTCCGATAAGATGTCCCAACAATGGGACCATCGAGCTTTGATAAGCCTCAGGAGGTGTACAATGATCTTCAGAGCAATTGGATTCTAACGAACTTTAACTGAAACTTTATGAATAATGAACTATATAAAATCAGATTGAAAGAAATTAACCAGTCCTATTGTTTGCTTGACTGAGACAATAGACAATTGGGAACCAGCTAAATTAACAATAGGAATGACCAAATTTTAATCAGAACAAGCCCAACTTTGACAGAAAGCAATTGTCACTTTTGGGATTAAAGAAAAGTTTCCAAGGATTTGTTGATTTGCTTGACCCCAAGGCAGAATTCCAAGAGGGCTGAGGTCAAAGGAATTTTGAGGGTCCCTCTTCAATGGACTGATCACCGAATGAAGTTGTAAAAATTCATTGTCTTAAAGTTTACACATGTATCTTTTTCTTTGAATAAAGTTCTTTAAAATTTACTATCATTCCGGCACAGGAGCTGGTTTTATTTAAACAACTAATTTCTCCTCTCACTGTCCATCTCGTAAACACAAACGGATTTTGATTTAGTTCCCCCCTCCATTAGCAATGGTTTATTCCCCAAACTCCCCACCCTGTTTTGGTATGATCCAGTTTTCGATGAAGAACCCCACAGCAAACTGGAGACAGGATGAACTCAGACAGCCTGATTTTACCAGCACTTTACGCCTGTTTTCAGGCGTGAAAATTTGATAAAGTCGGGTGTGAGGCGAGAACCACAGCTGGGGGAGTGGGGGGGGGGGGGGGAGGTGGGAGGGAGGAGGTGGGGGGGTGGGGGGAGGTAGGAGGTAGGTGGGGGGGGTGTTGTGGGGTGAGTTGGGGGGCAGTTGGGCGGGGTTGGGGGGAGTTGGGGCTGTGGAGTGCGGGTTGGGGAGAGGTGTGGGGGAGGTGCGGGGGTGTGGGGGTGGTGGGGGGGAGGAGGTGGGGGTGGGGGGGAGGAGGTGGGGGGGCGGAGGTGGGGGGTGGGGGGACGTAGGTGGGTGTGGAGGGAGGTAGGTTGGGGGGAGGTGGGGGGGAGTTGGG
Organism: Carcharhinus amblyrhynchos; assembly: GCF_965287045.1. Classification (NCBI taxonomy): domain Eukaryota; kingdom Metazoa; phylum Chordata; class Chondrichthyes; order Carcharhiniformes; family Carcharhinidae; genus Carcharhinus; species Carcharhinus amblyrhynchos. Next base: position 13,974,697 of record NC_137324.1, read on the forward strand.
GGGGGTGGGGGGGAGGCGGGGGGCTAGTGGCGGGGGAGGTGGTGGGGTAGGGGTGGTGTTGGGGGGGTGTTGGGGGGTGGGGAGGGTGGGGGATTGGTTGGGTGGGGGGCTGGGGGGGTATTGGGGGGTGGGGGGTTGGGTGGGTGGGGGTGTGGGTGTGGGGGGTTGGGGTGTGGGGGGGAGTTGGGGGGGTGGGGGGGAGTTGAGGGTGGTTTGGGGGGTGGCTGGGGGGGTGTTGGGGTGTGGGGGTGAGTTGGGGGGGTGGGGGCGGTTTGGGGGTTGGGGGGGTTTCGGGAGGCGCCTCTATCATATCTGCCTGCCCCACCACCCCTGGCAGTGCGTTCCAGACACCATTCGCTCTCTGTATAAAAAGCTTGCCCATCACATCTCCTTTGAATTTTCCCCCTCTCACCTCAAGTGCATGCCCCCGGTATTTGACATTTTACACATTTAAGCATTCTTGTTTTTCAATTAAATTTACCGCTGTCAAATTGAAAGCACAACACATTTCAGATAAAATATTTCATGCCGAATGTCAGAAGGACACTGTCTTCCACAATGACAAGCATTAATGGGGGACATGGTAGCACAGTGGTTAGCACTGCTGCTTCACAGCTCCAGGGACCTGGGTTCGATTCCCGGCTCGGGTCACTGTCTGTGTGGCGTTTGCACATTCTCCTCATATCTGCGTGGGTTTCCTCCAGTTTCCTCCCACAGTCCAAAGATGTGCGGGTTAGGTTGATTGGCCATGCTAAGAAATTGCCCCTTATTGTCCAGGGATGTGTAGGTTAGAGGGATTATTGGGTATAATATATAGGGATATGGGGGTAGGGCCTGGATTGGATTCTGGTCAGTGCAGACTTGATGGACCGAAGGGCCTCTTTCTGCACTGTAGGGTTCTGTGATTCTATGAATAGTGCTTCAAAGTGAAAGCAGGAGAAACTTGTAAACAAATGTTCAACAAAAAATCCCCAGTGTTTCTTGAGGTTTTTTATTGAAAGCAATGTGACCCCAAGGGATCAGTGCTGGGTCCACTGTTATATTAATGATTTGGATGAGAATTTATGGGGCATGGTTAGTAAGTTAGCAGACGACACAAAATTGGAGGCAAAATGGAGAGTGAAGAAGGTTATCTAGATTGCAACAGGATCTTGATCAAATGGGGAATGGCCCAGAAGTTGGGCCAGGAATACCAGGCGACACAGGGTCTAGCACAAAGGAGGAACTGAAGGAAATCCTTATTCATCTGGAAATTGTATTAGGGAAATTACTGGGATTAAAACCAATAAGTCCCCAGGGCCTGATTGTCTGCATCCCAGAGTTCTCCAGCAAGTGGCCCTCGAAATAGTGGATGCATTGGTTATAATTTTCCAGCATCCTACAGAGTCTGGAAGAGTTCCAGTGGATTAGAGGGTAGTTAATGTAACCACACTTTTTTAAAAAGGAGGAACAGTAAGTAGTCTTACAACACTAGGTTAAACAACAGGTTTACTTGGTAGCATAAGCTTTCGGAGTCTCACTCCTTCATCAAGTGAGTGAAGAGTTGTGTTCACAAGCAGGGGACATAAAGGCTTATTTATCTTGTAAATTGAGTCTGTGTCTATATGTTCCCTGTTTGTGAACCCCCAACTCTTCACTCACCTGATGAAGGAGAAGTGCTCCGAAAGCTTGTGCTACCAAATGCACCTGTTGGACTTTAACACTGTGCCTACCCAAGCCCAATGCCGGCATCTCCACATCATAAAAAAGGAGGGGGAGAGAAAATGGGAAATTATAGACATCGGTGCTGGGGAAAACATTGGAGTCACTTATTAAGGATGTAATTACAGAGCATTTGGAAAGTGGTGACAGGATCGGTCCAAGTCAGCATGGATTCACTAAAGGGAAATCATGCTTGACAAATCTTCTGGGTTTTTTTGAGAATGTGACCAGTCGAGTGGACAAGGGTGAACCATTGGATGTTGTGTATCTGGACTTTCAATAGGCTTTTGACAAGGTCCCACACAAGAGATTAGTGAGCAAAATTAAAGCTCACGGTATCAGGGATAATGTATTGACATGGACAGAGAACTGGTTGGCAGACAGGGAGCAGAGGGTAGGAATAAAAGCAACCTTTTCAGAACCGATGTTCTGTACAACTGCAACATTAGACTCCAGCTCTTATATTCTATATCCCTTCCTCTAAAGGCTAACATACCATAGGCTTTCTTCACCACACTCGCCACTTGCACTGTCACCTTCAAAGACTTGTGCACTTGCACCCCCAGGTCTCGCTGCGACTCTGTACTCCTTACGGGCTTACCCTTTATCATATAATTCCCCCCTACATTATTCCGGCCAAAATGCATCACCTCACATTTATCCGGATTAAACTCCATTGAAAAGAACCATTCCTGTTTTGGGTAATTTGAGCTACAGTGTTAGCTTGGAAAAGTTGGAGTTGTCCTCATTGGAGTAAAGGAGATTGAGGGGTGATTTGGTGGAGCTGTGCCAGATTATGACAGTCTTTGTTAAGGTCTGGACTTGACTCAAAAACAGCTTCTTCCATGAAGACAATTAGAACATAGAACATAGAACACTACAGCACAAACAGGCCCTTCGGCCCACGAGTTGCGCCGATCACGTCAACACCTATCTATAACCCCCAATCCCATAAAACCCCATATACTCATCCAGAAGTCTTTTAAAAGACCCCAGCGAGTTCGCCTCCACCACCACTGACAGCAGCCGATTCCATTCACTCACCACCCTCTGAGTGAAAAACTTACTCCTAACACCACTTCTGTACTTTCCTCCCTGCACCTTAAATCTGTGTCCTCTCGTAGCGACCATTTCAACCCGGGGAAATAGCCTCTGAGAATCCACCCTATCTATTCCTCTCAACATCTTATAAACCTCTATCAGGTCGCCTCTCAACCTTCATCTCTCCAGGGAAAAGAGACCCAGCTCCCTCAACCTAACTTCATAAGGCATGCCTCCCAGTCCAGGCAACATCCTTGTAAATCTCCTCTGTACCCTCTCAATAGCGTCTATGTCTTTCCTATAGTGAGGCGACCAGAACTGCGCACAGTACTCCAAATGAGGCCTGACAAGGGTCTTATAAAGTTGCAGCATTACCTCCCGATTCCTAAACTCAATCCCTCGATTAATGAAGGCCAGTACACCATACGCCTTCTTGACCACCTCTTCCACCTGCGAGGCCGATTTAAGAGTCCTGTGGACCCGGACCCCAAGATCCTTCTGCTCTTCAACACTACTAAGACTCCTGCCCTTGATAGTGTACTCGTTCATCCCGTTGGTTCTGCCAAAATGGACGACTACGCATTTATCCGCGTTGAAGTCCATCTGCCACTTCTCCGCCCAGTCCTGCATCCTATTTATGTCCTGCTGCAACTTTTGACATCCTTCCAGACCATCCACAACACCACCGACCTTCGTGTCATCAACGAACTTGCTTACCCATCCTTCCACTTCCTCATCCAGGTCATTTATGAAAATGACAAACAGCAAGGGTCCTAGAACAGATCCCTGGGGCACTCCACTGGTGATTGACCTCCATTCAGAAAAAGCCCCATCCACAACCACTCTCTGCCTTCTGCAGGCAAGCCAGTTCTGGATCCACAAGGCCAAAGGCCCTTGGATCCCATGCCCTCTCACCTTCTCAAGAAGTCTTGCATGGGGGACCTTATCAAACGCCTTGCTGAAGTCCATGTACACCACGTCCACAGCACTTCCTTCATCAATGTGCTCAGTCACATCATCGAAGAACTCAACTAGGCTCGTAAGGCACGACCTGCCCTTGACAATTAAATGGACTTACTTTACATTAAGCTGATCTTTCTCTATACCCTGGCCACGATTGTAACATTATATTCTGCATCCTTTCCTTTCCTTCTCTCTTATGGACTCTAAGAACAGTATGCTTTGTCTACAGCACGCAAGAAACAATACTGTTCATGTGTCCCAATACATGTGATGATAGTGGCTGGAATTTTACCGTCCTGCCCACCACTGGAATCAGAATTGATGAAGGGAAAATCATGCAAAGGTGCATTGACTCTAAGCGGCAGCACGTAGCACAGTGGTTAGCACTGCTGCCTCACAGCACCAGGGACCCAGGTTCAATTCCTGACTTGGGTCACTGTCTGTGTGAAGTTTCCACATTCTCCCCATGTCTGCGTGAGTTTCCTTTGGGTGCTCCGGTTTCCTTCCCACACTCCAAAGATGTGCGGGTTAGGTGGATTGGCCACGCTAAATTACCCCTTAGTGTCAGGGGGACTAGCTAGGGTAAATGCATGGGGTTATGGGGATAGGGCCTGGGTGGGATTGTGGTTGGTGCAGACTCGATGGGCTGAATGGCCTCCTTCTCCACTACAGGGATTCTATGATTCTATGACCTCAGGCGGGAGTTTAGGTTTTCGGGACGAGCGAGGCTGTAAAATCCCACCCAATAAATCAAATCAAATCAAATGAATTGTGCAGGAGTTACTCCTGACTGCTCCCTGAGTGACCTGCAGTGCACTGAGCCACCCTGACACCACAGTGAAAGATCAGATCATTCCAATTGTTGCCCTGCTGCTACCTATCACTTTGGAATTGTTTATGGGTTAAGGGGAGGAAAGGCTATTGCCTCAGGATCAGGATACTGAGCTTGATGATCCGCTGTGATCACACTGAATGGCAGAGCAGGCTTGAAGGGCCTACTTCTGTTTCTAGTTTCTATGTTTCCATCTCCCCTTCAAACTTGCCTACCCATACAGTGGGATCGTGTAGCAGATTGGAAATGTTCCAGAGTACAGCTCTGAGGGCCCCACTGCGGAAACAAGGAACAAAGAACAGAACAGCACTACAACAGGTCCTTCAGCCTCCTCAAACCTGCACCAATCACACTGTCCTTTCTAAACCAACTGCTTCTATCCCTCCATTCCCCATTTGTTCATGTACCTACTAACATAAGTCTTAAATGTCGCTAACATAACTGCCTCAACCATCTCACTTGGCACTACAGTCCAGCCCCCCACCATCCTCTGTGTAAGAAACGTCCCCCACACGTCTCCACTGAACCATTCCCCCGTTATCTTAAACTTGTGCCCCCTTGTAATTGTCATTTCTGCCCTGGGAAAAAGCTTCCAGCTGTTCACCCAATCTGTAGCCCTCATAATTTTATGAACTTCTATCAGGTCGTTCCCTCAGCCTCCGTCTTTCCAGGGGGGATCAATACCCTCCATACCAGGAGGTGTGGACCAGTGTGGTATTTCTTCATGGTGAGAGATGGGCGGCACGGTAGCACAGTGGTTAGCACTGCTGCTTCACAGCTCCAGGGTCCTGGGTCCTGGGTTCAATTCCCGGCTCGGGTCACTGTCTGTGTGGAGTTTGCACATTCTCCTCGTGTCTGCGTGGGTTTCCTCCGGGTGCTCCGGTTTCCTCCCACAACCCAAAGATGTGCGGGTTAGGTTGATTGGCCATGCTAAGAAATTGCCCCTTAGTATCCAGGGATGCGGAGGTTAGAGGGATTAGTGGGTGTAATGTGTGGGGATATGGGGGTAGGGCCTGGGTGGGATTGTGTTCGGTGCAGACTCGATGGGCCGAAGGGCCTCTTCCTGCACTGTAGGGTTCTATGATTCTATGAGGACAGGTGAAGAAAACCGTGAAACACCAGTGTGGATAGCAGAGACAAGAAGAGATCACGGCGTCCACCCAGGGAATGGGCAGCTTAGTGCTCAGCTCATTTGCAGCTCCCCACCAGGCTGCCAAGTTCAGTGTCATCACACTTTGCAAACTTGACAACTCTACCGGAGAACATGTCATCATAAACTGGGAACCAGGCCCGCCGGGCAGTTCGACTTTGTGCTCATGGGGGGCCTCATTGCCACCTGGCGGGCGGGCACACGCGGGCACACGACTGGGCAGAAACCCACAGGAGATAGAAAGCTTCTGTCTTTTTAAATCCTGAAAGAACGGCTGCAGCGAAATGAAGGTGCAGTAAAAGTTCCACACCGGGAATGAACTGAGTGGGATGGGGATGGGTGGATACAGGAGATTGTTTTAAATAAGGTTCATTAGCATTGGAGCGTCCCTGGTAAGGTAAATGGATATGGTATGATAATAATGTTTTTTCTCTTTTCATTCACAGGTTTTAAGTCGGTCCACCTCGTGTCCAACGAGGGGCATACACGCCATGGGTCGTACTGGGGCTGCTCTTGGTTGTTCAGGATTGGCCTAGTGCTTCATGTCGTTAGTGTGTGCCTAAACTGGACCAGATACTGGGCAAGACGACAGCTCAGTGACTATCACTGATTGCTGTGCAGACACACGGATTTGGGCCGGTGTCTGTGGGAGTTTGCGCATTCTCCCCGTGCTTGCGTGGGTTTTCTCCGGGTGCTCCGGTTTCCTACCACACCCCAAAGATGTGCTGTTAGGCTGATTGGCAGGAATAAATTGTCCCGAAATCAGTTTCCCTCAATCTGGGTGGCCATAAATCATTAGATAGGGGTCATGGGTAGACAGGTGGTGTTGAGATGGCGGCGCGGGCTCGTTGGGCCGAAGGGCCTGTTTCCCGGGCTGATTTTGTTCTTTGTTCAATCTGGCACCATCTCGACAATCCTCAGATCCTACTAATGTGTGGCGACTGGAGCATTAGTTGTGGCTTAACCAGAGTTTTATAAAGCGTTATGGACGGGGAAGAGGTTTAACTTAAATAACCCCGATTTCTCCTCTCATGACATGTCCATAGACAGAAAGGTGTTTTGATTATGATTTTATAAACAGTGGCATATTGTATTTCCCAACCGTTCAGTTTTGGCGTGATCCAATTTCTAATAATAACCTTATAGCGAACTCGAGATAGAGTAAACTCAGAGGGTTAGTTTATTTGCACACACATAAAATGGGCAGTGCAACATCGCCTCGATGCATTCATGCAATAAAAGAGGGAGAGAGAAAGAAAGGTTTACAAGTCCACAAACAAACAATTATTGTTTGTTATGAGGCCAGAGTCCAATGGTGTACTCTTTCAAAGTTGGCATGTTGAAGGCTAAAGCTGGATAATTCCACTTTTTAGTGTCGATGACTTCCATGATGGGAATAGGCACACTGAAATTAACTAGTCTTCCGGTCGAAGCTATAGAAATTCAGAGGTCCTAGTAGAAACAGTGTAGATGGGAGCCAGGCATTCACCCAGACCAAGCCTTGGTTCAAAGCTGCTGCTTGGTAGATGGAGGATGGTATATCGCTTTGCAGCTCTACATTTTCTTCCAGCTAGGGGGAGCTCCCAGTTTCTCCACTGACTATGATGATGGGTATATATTCCTTTATCTGGACTCTTGAGATTGTTACACACCCAAAACCCCCCCCCACCCCAACCCCCAACACCCCCCAAAACCTCCCCACCCCCCAACAACCCGCCCCACCCTCCAAAACCCCCCACCCCCAACACCTCCCAAAACCCCCCCAACCCCCAAACCGTCCCCACCCTCCCAACTCCCCCCCACACCCCCCCAACTCCCCCCCACACCCCACCCCCCCACCCCACGACCACCCCCACCACCCCTAACTCCCCCCAACCACCCCCAAATCCCCCAACCCTCAAACCACCCTCAACTCCCCCCCACCCCCCCAACCACCCCCAAATCCCCCCCAACCCTCAACTCCCCCCCACCCCCCCAACTCACCCCCACCACCCCAACTCCCCACCCCCCAACACGCCCCCAGCCCCCCACCCAACCAACTCCCCACCCTCCCCACCTCCCAACACCCCCCCAACACAATCCCCACCCCACCACCTCCCCCGCCACTACCCCCCCGCCTCCCCCCACCACCCCCCAACTCCCCCCCACCTCTACCCACAGCCCCCAACACCCTCCCACCTCCCCCCACCTACCTCCCCCCACCCCCCACCTCCGCCCCCCCCCCCCCCCCCCCCCACCTCCTCCCCCAGTTGTGCCTCTCGTCTCACACCCGACTTTATCAAATTTTCACGCCTGAAAACAGGCGTAAAGTGCTGGTAAAATCAGGCTGTCTGAGTTCATCCTGTCTCCAGTTTGCTGTGGGGTTCTTCATCGAAAACTGGATCATACCAAAACAGGGTGGGGAGTTTGGGGAATAAACCATTGCTAATGGAGGGGGGAACTAAATCAAAATCCGTTTGTGTTTACGAGATGGACAGTGAGAGGAGAAATTAGTTGTTTAAATAAAACCAGCTCCTGTGCCGGAATGATAGTAAATTTTAAAGAACTTTATTCAAAGAAAAAGATACATGTATAAACTTTAAGACAATGAATTTTTGCAACTTCATTCGGTGATCAGTCCATTGAAGAGTGACCCTCAAAATTCCTTTGACCTCAGCCCTCTTGGAATTCTGCCTTGGGGTCAAGCAAATCAACAAATCCTTGGAAACTTTTCTTTTAATCCCAAAAGTGACAATTGCTTTCTGTCAAAGTTGGGCTTGTTCTGATTAAAATTTGGTCATTCCTATTGTTAATTTAGCTGGTTCCCAATTGTCTATTGTCTCAGTCAAGCAAACAATAGGACTGGTTAATTTCTTTCAATCTGATTTTATATAGTTCATTATTCATAAAGTTTCAGTTAAAGTTCGTTAGAATCCAATTGCTCTGAAGATCATTGTACACCTGAGGCTTATCAAAGCTCGATGGTCCCATTGTTGGGACATCTTATCGGAATTATGCATTCTTTTCATAGGTTATACAGAGTACAATTATTAAGTGACTTTAAAAAGCTTACAGTGAAAAGTTTCAAATAAAACCCAGTCTTTCTAATATATTGATTTAGTACTAATTTATTAATTGTTACTCAATTCAGGCTCACTACTTGTTCATTTATCTACTTCTGACTGGTGACTATCTTGAGTAATTTTTGTTGATACATTGATTAATGCAGAATAGAATGCAGAAAATGAAAAATTGCTTCTTTAGCTCTACTTTGCGGTTATTTGTTGTTTTGTTACAGTGGATACAAAATCAGAATGATCAAAAGATGGGCAGTACAGTGGCGCAGTGGTTAGCGCTGCCGCCTCACAATGCCAGGGTCCTAGCTTCAATTCCAGCCTCGGGTCACTGTCTATGTGGAGTTTGCACATTCTCCCTGTGTCTGTGTGGGTTTCCTCCCACAATTCAAAGATGCACAGGTTAGGTTCATTGGTCATACCAAATTGACCCTAGTGCCAGGGGGATTTGTAGGTTAGATGTGTGTGGTTGCGGGAATGGGTCCTGGGTGGAATTGTGGTCGGTACAGACTCGATGAGCTGAATGGCCTCTTTCTGTACTGTAAGGATTCTATGATGATCAGTTTATGCTAAAATCTCACTACTTGCACTTACACTAAATGTTCCTAATAATAATAAATTCCACCTCTCAGCAAACTGAAAGACTTTTCAAGTCTTGATGATATTTTTCATACTCCTCTAGTTCCTGCTTCATATTGTCAGCTGCTTCCCGTATCTTTGCAGCAATTTCAGTTTTACCTCCTTCGGCAAGATCCTTTGCATCTGACACTACAGAATAGATATCCCACGCTATGAAGAGTGCTGACAGGATTCCTGTTGCAGCTTTGATTGTTTTTAAGCTGCTTTTTGTCACTGCAGTAACAATATTTGTGAGGGCTGTCGATGTTTTAGCAAACACATCTCCTGCTATATCTCTCTCATTCATTTGAATGTACGATTGAATTTCACGGCACACACTCTGTAAATTGTCTTCCATGGCTTTGCTTTCCTCTTGATATTCTTCTATAATTTGTTTTACTCTTTCCAGTTTATTATTTTGTGTGACAGAATCAGTAACAGTGGCTCCAATGTTAGTGGCACCCCCAGCTACACCTACCCCAACCCCGACCCCAGTGAGGGCTAAAGAGGCGCCTACTGTGAACGGAGCAGCAATTAATCCAGCAATGCTGAGAGCTCCTCCTGCAATTCCCATAGAAGATCCTGTGACATTCGCAATGGTGGCAGCTTTGTGACACTCGTCGATTTCATCTGCAATCGCTTGGAGCTCATCGTAGTGTTCATTCACCTTCCTTTGATACTCAAAAAACATACATTCAAATTTCCCAACATGCTCTCTGATGATTTTTTCACTGCAAGATTTGAAAAATACTTTGTCTTAAAACATATTTTGGGACACTGCAAGCAATGACATAGCACAAATACATATGAAACACAAACCAAACTGTACATTTCCTCCTCATTAAGCATTTTGCCATTTCACTTTCTACAATATGTAAAGGGAGGAGTGGCAGCAACAACTAATGGGGTCAGCCGCTTTTCAATTATTCTTGCTGAACATTTCTGACATTGACCAATCTGATTTCCTCTCCGCAATTTAACCAATTTGTTTTAGCTGTTGAGATCGTCCTTGGCTTATTTTCATTTCTACAGCTTATAAACACTTACTTACCTTTGAGAAAACAGGTATAGATGCTTGAAAATATGTAATTACCAATGGTGTAAATTGAGAGGACAGAGTGTAGACAAATACTTTGTTAATCAGTGTATGTTTAAGTGCCGTTTGTAGCTGCAATTCTTAAACAGAGATTTACCAAACACAGCCAGAGAGGTACTTCCTGAGTAGGACATAAACGTGGCAAACAGCAGTATCATTTTCCAATTTCTGAAGAGATTCCATCAGGACTGTGCAAATAGATCAGGTCTCTCCATCTAAGTTCAAACTGATTCACTAATATTCTCCCAGGAACTGATCTCACCTACAAGTTATTCCAGGTTACACCTCAAGATTAGGTTCACTAAGGAGAGGAGTTTATTACAGAAGCAGCATTCTAACCATTCTTCACATTCCAATCTGTAAATATCCCTCAATTGGGTCTTTGCCTATGTATGCCATGTTTGTGAACCTACCTCCACTCACCTGATGAAGCAGCAGTGCTCTGAAAGCTCATGGTACCAAGTAAACCTGTTGGACTTTAACCTGGTGCTGTGAGACTCACTATGGGAGCAGCATGGGTGAACGGACCTGTTAACCTCATCATGACTCCCTCAATCACCTTCTAATCTAAAACAGTATGACCACTCAGTCTCATTTTCTTTCCATCGTATCATTCAATGCACAATCAGAACAGAACATTGAAACACACCCCCTGCTCATTCCAATGACACTCATTTCCTCTTGCCACGCTATCCCCACACTATTATTGGATAGAATTTAACAGAACTTGGGGTTCCTGTGGGCAGCAGAGGTGATAATTCGACTCTCGCCCGACGTCCAAGTCACCGGCTGTCCAATTATCAGAACAGAACATCGCCTCTAGCGATGATCTTTGCATCATCGATGGAGACAGGAGAGGTTCCGGAGGATTGGAGGATTGTGGATGTGGTTCCTATATTCAAGAAAGGGAATAGGGATCCATTTTAGCAGCAGTGGGATTCAAACCCATGCCTCCGAAGAGACTTTTTGATAGGCAACGGGATTAAGGGTTATGGGGAGAGGGCAGGAAGGTGGAACTGAGACACGACAGATCAGCCATGATCTTATTGAATGGCGGGGCAGGCTCGAAGGGTGAGATGGCCTACTCCTGCTCCTATTTCTTATGTTCTTACGTTCTTACGAATAGGGATAGCTCAGGAAATTACCGACCGGTGAGTCTAACTTCAGTGGTTAGTAAGTTGATGGAGAAGATCCTGAGAGACAGGATTTATGAACATTTAGAGAAGTATAGTTCGATCAAAAGTAGTCAGCACGGCTTTGTCAAAGGCAAATTGTGCCTTACGAGCCTGGTTGAGTTCTTTGAAAATTGACTAAACACATTGACAAAGGAAGAGCGGTGGACTTGGTTTACGTGGACTTCAGCAAGGTGTTCGACAAGGTCCCCCATGCAAGACTTATTGAAAAAGTGAGGGGGCATGGGATCCAAGGGGCTGTTGCCTTGTGAATCCAGAACTGGCTTGCCTGCAGAAGGCAGAGAATGGTTGTGGATGGGTCTTTTTTCTTCATGGATGTCGGTCACCAGTGGAGCACCCCAGGGATCTGTTCTGGGGCTCTTGCTGTTCGTGATTTTCATAAATAACCTGGATGAAGAAGTGGAAGGGTAGTTGGTAAGTTTGCCGATGGCACAAAGTTTGGAGGTGTTGTGGATAGTTTGGAAGAATGTCAGAAGTTGCAGCGCGACATAGATAGGATGCAAGACTGGGCGGAGAATTGGCAGATGGACTTCAAACCGGATAAATGTGTAGTGGTCCATTTTGGCAGGACCAATGGGTTGCAGGAGTATCATATCAAGGGTAAGACTCTTAGCAGTGTAGAGTTTCAGAAGGACCTTGGGGTCCGGGTCCATCGGACTCTTAAATCAGCCTCACAGGTAGAGGATGTGGTTAAGAAGGCGTATGGTGTACTGGCCTTCATCAATCGAGGGATTGAGTTTAGGAGTCGGGAGATAATGCTGCAGCTGTAGAAGACCCTTGTCAGACCCCACTTGGAGTACTGTGCGCAGTTCTGGTCGCCTCAATGCAGGAGGGACGTGGAAGCTATTGAAAGGGTGCAGAGGAGATTTACAAGGATGTTGCCTGGATTTGGTGGCATGCCTGATGAGGATAGGTTGAGGGAGCTAGGTCTTTTCTCCTTGGAGAGATGAAGGATGAGAGGTGACCTGATAGAGGTTTAAGATGTTGAGAGGTATAGGTCAGGTGGATTCTTGGAGGATATTTCCCAGGGCTGAAATGGTTGCTACGAGAGGACACAGGTTTAAGATGCTGGGGAGTAGGTACACAGGAGATGTCAGGGGTAAGTTTCTCGCTCAGAGGGTGGTGGGTGAGTGGAATCGGCTGCCGTCAGTGGTGGTGGAGGCAAATTCGATAGAGTCTTTTAAGAGGCTTCTGGATGAGTATGTGGGACTTTATAGGATTGAGGGTTATAGGTAAACCTAGTAGTTGGCGATATTATGGGCGCAACTGTGGGCCGAAGTGCCTGTTTGTGCTGTAGTTTTTCTACGTTCTATGTTCTAAGCACACCAGCAGGGAGGCCCAGAGCAGGAGCTGCCTTGCGAAAGGGTGGAAGATTCTCCCAGTGAGAAAGTCAAAAGGAATGCTGATAGCATTAGTCTACACAAATGATGGGGATGAAGGAGAAGGCCAGAGGGAATAAGAAGTTGACAAGTGAAAGTAACAGTTGAAGAGGCTCTGGTGATGCAATTCACTGATTCTGGTTCCATCCACAGGATCCCCATTCTCAGCACTAAATTCCACTCACTGATCCTGCAGTGTCTTTGTTAGAATGAGAGGTTAAGGAGAGAAGCTGAAGGGCTTACAGAGAGTCAAAATTGCAGGAAGTTTGGGCCAAGGACATTGCTTTGATGAAAGCTTGCAGTGAGGTCATGAGATATGATTTGACCGACCTCAACAATCACAACCATCATCCTTTGTGCTGGGGTCCCAGAATCACAAGATTCCTCCGTGCATCTGCTGTCAAAGTGCTGGCTAGTGAACCTCTATCGTATACAGTCACATCTCTCCATCTAAGTCCAGACTGATTCATCAAAATCCTTCTGGGAATGGAACTACAAAGTCGGGTCTATATGTGATTCCTGGCGACACTGCAGGATCAGTGGGTGGAATTTAGTGCTGAGGATGGGGATCCTGTGGATGGAACCAGAATCAGTGAATTCCACACCCTCCCGAATTCTGACTGCAATCACTTGCTGCCCAGTGAAGCTCGCCAGCAGCAGACAGGCCCAGAGTGGCAGCGGGTGATTGCTACCTGTGGGAAGTACCCATGGTCCCACAGTTCAATGATGATTCCCCTTTGAACCGTCCTCCTGTCAGCAAAGACAGGAGATTCTCCCTCTGCCAAGATGGAAAGAAGTGACCACCCCACCTGACTCAGGAAGTCTGGGTGGAGGTGACCTCCTCTTAGGATGCTTCTGATGATGGTGACGGGTCCTGCCAGCAGGCACCTCAGGATGCCACATCGACAGAGGAATCAACTCAGAGGAGTCCCTCACAATTCATTGTGACCACAGGTGAATCACAGAATGCGGCAAAAATCATCCAGGTCAAAGAAGCATCAAAGTCAGCAGCTTTGCTCAGAGACAGTAAACATAAATGAAAAAAAAAATCACTGCATACAGAGAGAACATTGCTGTAGTTCACTTCATGTGTACAATGGAGTAGTGTCCTATATATCTGCTCCTTATTCAATTTATCAGTTATAATATGGTACTTGATTGTTAATGTGTGGACTGGGAATTAAATTACATTTAGAGGTTGCAGATTCAAAATAAAAATCATCAACTCAACTGAGAAATAATTACTGAGACACGCCTTTTGAATTATCTGCAGTCTCTGCTCTGTAGGCCAGAGCAGAAGTCAGATGGCACCCCCAAACTGCAGTCACTAAAACACCAGGAGGGCCTTAGTTAAACTGCCTCAAAATAAGAACCTTTCTCATCTCCCTAGATTTGCTGCTCAGTATGTGAGTTGGAAAGTGTAGGGGGATGTTATCAAAACTGCACTGTATCATGGTGGGACTATGGGCACAGTTTTCCAGTTCCACCCCCTCCTAGACTGGAAATTCCCACCCACGATCAACAGACCTTTCACTGGTCAGTCAAATTATCTGTCTCGCCTACCATGATTCATGTGGTGGGCGTGACTGAAATGTTTACTCCTGCCTGGCACAAAAGAAAAATGGGCAAGAGGACCAATCCATAGCTTACAATGGAAATTAGGGAGAGTATCCGATCCAAGGAAGAAGCATACAGATTGGCCCAGAAAACTAATAGGTCTGAGGATTGGGAGCAGTCTAGAATTCAGCAATGAAAGATCAAGGGATTGATTAAGAAGGGCAAAATACAATCCAAAAGTAAGCTTGCAGGGAACATAAAGACTGACACTAAAAGTTTTTACAGATACATGAAGAGAAAGATTGGTGATAATAAGGGATAAAGAAATGGCCGAGTAATTCAATGCATTCTTTGGTTCTGTCTTCAGACGAGAGGACACAAATGAGATGCCAGAAATGTTGAAGAAAGCAAAATTTAGAGAGAGGGAAGAACTGAGGGAGATCAATATTACTATACAGAGATGGTGGTGGGAAAATTGATGTCATTGAAGATGGATAACTCCCCAGGGCCTGATAATCTACATCCCAGAGTACTTAAAGAAGTGGATCTCGAAATGGAGGATGCATTGGTGGTCATCTTCCAGGATTCTATGGACTCAGGAACAGTCCCTGCAGATTGGAGGATAGCGAATGTCACTCCAATATTCAAGAAGGGAGGTAGAGGAAAACAAGCAATTATAGACCAGTAAGCTTAACATTGGTAGTGGGGAAAATCCTCAAATCCATTATCAAGGACTTTATAGCGGAGCATTTAGAAAGCAGTGGTAGGATCAGAGTCAGCATGGATTTATGAAGGGGAAATCATCATTCTAGACTAATCTATTGGAATTCTTTGAAGATGTAACTAGTAAGGTTGACAAGGGGGAGCCAGTAGATGTAGTATATTTGGACTTTCAGAAAGTGTTTGACCAAGTCCCACTTAAGAGATTATCGTCCAAGATTAAAGCTAATGGAATTGGGTGAAAAGTATTGAGATGGATAGAAAACTGGGTGGCAGAGAGGAAACAGACTGTGACCCCTGGTTCTGCACTGCCCCAACATCAGGAACATCCTTCCTGCACCTATCCTGTCTAATCCTATTACATGATCAGGCCTGAAATAACTCCTTAAAGGTCAGTATCCCTTTACCAGTTTCCCTTACAAACTATTTCATTCAGAGTGCTTCAGGTACAACAACAGAATCCGAAGTGTCAGTGGACCTGACACTCAGTTCTTTTTTTATACACAGGCTTCCTGATTGTGGTCATAATTGCCTGCCAAATCAGGGAGTTCATACTCCAGGAGCCAATCTCATGTGCCTTGTTAAAGTCACCGCACCCCTGCCCCCCTCCCACCTATTAGTATATCTAACAAGCACCCACCTCTTTCATAGCAAGCTCCAGAATTCTAGTTAGCCCCCTTCCTTGGGTGGCAGTGGCTTCATCTGCAGTGTCCATTTTGGACTCAAGAGCTCCTAACTACAGGCGGCGAGAGGAAGGGGCTGGCTGGTTTGAGAAGATGGACTCAACTCAGTTCCCAGCCTGCTGGGCAGTGATAGCATTGGGACAGTCTGTGGTTGAGGCCCAAACCTTGTCCAGATGGTTTTTTTCAGAATGGCCTCACCCACGCATTTTCTGTGAGGTGCAACGGTTTGAGGTAATCATCCTGGACCATTTAAGTAATTCTTTAACAAAACATTTCTTTCAGCCTCCAATTGGCTCCCCCAGCTACTACTGTTGTGGCCTTTGCATTGGGCTTCTTGTTACTTTTCTACCCCAGGTTTGGGAATGGCAAACTTTAATATGTTGCAGAGTTGTCTGCCCATGAGCAAGTTTGCAGGAGTGGCTTGGAATGGAGAGTTGGGAGCGTGGTGGGGGTGGGGGGAGTGGTGGTGGGGTTGACCTACAATCAAATACCACCGGGAGATTTGTCTCCATTGATGCTGCTGACTGATTTTAACTATTCTCTCCATGAGCCCATTCAACGATGGACGGTATGTTGATTCCCATTTGAATTCATGAACAATGTGAATTCCTGCTGACAAAAGATGTTCCATTGTCAGAAACTAGCACCTCTGTATCCCATGTATCGTAAGTGAGGTGTGATTCCCATGGGTGTTTCCCCCCCTATTGTCCTTTTGTTTTTTTCTTATGAATGGAGGCGCTGGATACAAAAGTAATCCATACCAACTATTTGGTATTTTTGCTATCTCTGCCTATATGGTGGCACAATTGTGTAGTCTGCATGGGTTTCCTCCGGATGCTCTGGTTTCCTCTCAGTCTGGAAGATGTGCTGGTTCAGTGCATTGGCTGTGCTAAACTCCCCCTCAGTGTATCCAAATGGAGTGTGGTGACTTGGGAATTTTCACACTCAGTTCATTGCAGTGTTAATGTAAGACTATTTATGGCACTAATAAATAAACTTTTAAAAAATGTATTTGTCTGAAAACTATCAGGCTGTACCATACCTATCTGGTTAGGTTTATTGCATTACTCTTAAAAATTCAAAAACTTAAAGACTTATTTAAAAAGAAACATGAATTCCTCTTTAGAAATCCATACTGTCTCTTCCTAATCAACCCACATTTTCTCATAATCCTGGATTATTGTCTCTAGAAGCTTCTCCCACCACTGAAGTTAAAGTGACTGGACTGTAAATTTTGGGGCTATCTTTATAACCATTTTGTAAAGCACTTTGTTCTTTGTAGAACTGTTTAAAGCATTTACTTATTGTATTTACTGCTTTAAGAATTGTGAGGGAGTGATTATCAGGCAGTTGTGGCCCATCAGCTTTAATTATCAAGTGTCCACACGGTGAAGCCTTACATTGTTTGCTGGAGCAGACGAGGAAGGAGCATCAGAGAGAAAGCTAAGACTTTACCTGTTAAAAACCTGTTTAAAATAAGTTTAAAGCACTTTGTTCTTTGTAGAACTGTTTAAAGCATTTACTTATTGTATTTACTGCTTTAAGAATTGTGAGGGAGTGATTATCAGGCAGTTGTGGCCCATCAGCTTTAATTATCAAGTGTCCACACGGTGAAGCCTTACATTGTTTGCTGGAGCAGACGAGGAAGGAGCATCAGAGAGAAAGCTAAGACTTTACCTGTTAAAAACCTGTTTAAAATAAGTTTAAAGCACTTTGTTCTTTGTAGAACTGTTTAAAGCATTTACTTATTGTATTTACTGCTTTAAGAATTGTGAGGGAGTGATTATCAGGCAGTTGTGGCCCATCAGCTTTAAATCAGCGCCAAGTTTAAAAGGAGGCCTGGTGTAGATAGCGGGCAGCGGAGTGAGAGGGAAGCAGAGTGAGCTATTAGGGCTTAATATCAAAAAGGGCTGGAAGGTAAAAAGGCCAGGTTGAAAGAACAAGGAAAAAAAAAGAAATTTTTTTTTCAAAACTACTACAGCAAGAAACAAGGAAAAATTTTTTTCCCACAACAAATTATATTGAATAATGGAGGGGCATGTGATGTGCGGTTCCTGTATGATGTGGGAACTGGTGGACCCCAGGGTCCTTCCCAGAGACCATGTCTGCACTAAGTGCAGGTTGCTGGAGGAGCTCCAGCTCAAGGTGGATGAGCTGGCCTCTGAGCTACAGACACTGAGGCTCATCAGGGGGAGAGAGGGTGCCATTGTCAATGGGGTGCAAGTGACATCCACCCCCTCTAGACTGTCTAAATCTAAGGGTCAGGAACAAAAGGGGGCTGCTGGGAGGAGGAAGGGGGGTGAGGAGCGGAGGCCTCAGCCTCTTAATCTGCATAACAGGTTTGAGGTTCTTGCTTCCACTCTGGAAGAGGACGAGGCAGGTGAGGTTGGTGAGCAAACTGCACACGGTACAGTGATGCAGCAGGACATAGGCAAAGAGAAGGGGAAAAGGAACGTAGTAGTGATTGGGGATAGTGGGGTGAAGGGTATTGACACTGTCCTTTGTCACAATGACAAAGTGCACAGAAGGGTGTGTTGTCTGCCTGGTGCTCGGGTACAGGATGTCGCAGCTGGGCTGCAGAGGAACCTGGAGTGGGAGGGTGAGAATCCGGTCGTTGTGGTACATGTGGGTGCCGGCGACGTAGGCAAAGTGCGGACTGAGGATCTGGGGAGGGAGTATGAGAAGCTGGGAATGGAATTAAAAAGTAGAACCGACAAGGTGGTCTTCTCTGGGCTACTGCCTGAACCGAGTGCAGACGGGCGTAGGGTTGACAGGATAAAGGAAGTGAATGGGTGGCTCAGAGATTGGTGTGGGAGGAATGGGATCGAATTTATGGGGCATTGGCACCAGTATTGGGGTAGGTGGGACTTGTTCGGGCGGGATGGGGTTGGTCTGAATCGTGCTGGGACCAGAGTGCTGGCGAATCGAGTAAAGAGGACTGTAGACAGGGCTTTCAACTAATTAGGGGGGGGGAGGGTGCGAGGGTAGGTGACGTTAGGAGGTCTACAGTTAAGGATAGGGTACAGGTAAGGGAAGAGGCTGAGGATGTCCCAAGTGGTGGCGTTACGGCAAATAGGGTCCAGAAGAAGGCTGGGATGAAGGCACTTTATCTGAATGCACGAAGCATTCGGAATAAAGTGGATGAGCTGGTGGCGCAGATCGACACAAATGGATACGATCTGGTGGCCATTACAGAGACGTGGCTGCAAGGTGACAGGGACTGGGAGATGAATGTACAGGGCTATCAAGTGTTTAGGAAGGATAGGCAGGAGGAAAGATGGGGTGGCGTAGCTCTGCTGATTAAGGACAGCATCAAGGTGGTAGCAAGGGATGATATCGGAGCCAAAGAGCAGAAAGTGGAATCGTTGTGGGTGGAGATTAGGAACAGCAAAGGGAGGAAGACGCTGGTGGGTGTCGTCTATAGGCCCCCGAATAATGATCTGGAGGTGGGGCGGGCTGTTAACGTGCAAATAAGTGCGGCGTGCAGGAATGGGACGACAGTAGTTATGGGGGATTTCAATCTGCATATTGATTGGTCGACCCATGTTGGACGAGGTGGGCTCGAGGAGGAGTTCTTGGAATGCTGCCGGGATAGTTTCCTGGAACAGTGTGTGTTGGAGCCGACGAGGGAGCGAGCTATCTTGGATCTGGTGCTATGTAATGAGGCGGGTAGAATTAGGGACCTTGCGGTGAAGGATCCTCTTGGAGAGAGTGATCATTGTATGGTGGAGTTTCTGGTGCAGATGGAGGAGGAGAAAGTGGGTTCCCGGACACGCGTCCTTTGTTTGAATAGAGGGGAGTATGGTAGGATGAGAGAAGAATTGGCGAATGTGGACTGGGGGAGCGCGTTGGAAGGTAGGTCTGCTGAGGAGCAGTGGAGGATCTTTAAGGAGATCTTTCTTGGTGCTCAGCAGAAATTTATTCCGATGGTTAAAAAGGACAGTAGGAAGAGAGGTAATAAGTCGTGGATAACGAAGGAGGTGAAGGAAAGTGTTAAATTAAAAGCGGAGGAATTTAGAGTAGCTAAGAGCAGTGGGCGAGAAGAGGATTGGGAAAGGTTTAAATGTCAACAAAGATTGACAAAGAAGTTGATAAAGAAGGGTAGGAGAAACTATGAAGCTGGGCTAGCGCTTAATATAAAAAAGGATAGCAAGAGTTTTTATAAATATATAAAAAGGAAGAGGCTGGCTAGGGTGAACGTTGGTCCCTTAGAGGATGAGAAAGGGGACCTAGTGGTAGGGGATGGGGATATGGCTAAGGTCTTGAATAACTTTTTTGTTTCTGTCTTCACGGAGGAGGACGTGAATAATTTGCCGGGTGTTAGCGATGGAAAGGTGGTAGGACTGGAGGGTCTTAATGACATTACTGTTACTAGAGAGGTGGTGCACGACAGACTGGAGGGGCTGATTGTGGACAAGTCCCCAGGACCGGATGGAATGCATCCGAGGGTTCTGAAAGAAATGGCGGAGGTGATAGTGGATGCCTTGGTGGTTATTTTCCAGACGTCGCTGGATTCCGGGGAAGTGCCGGAAGATTGGAAAACGGCTAATGTTACGCCGTTGTTTAAGAAGGGTGCCAGGCAAAAGGCGGGGAATTATAGGCCGGTTAGTTTAACGTCTGTGGTAGGTAAAATGTTAGAATCCGTCATTAAGGAGGAAATTGCGAGGCATCTTGAAGGGAATTGCTTGATAGGGCAGACGCAACATGGTTTCATTAAAGGGAAGTCGTGTCTGACAAATTTACTGGAGTTCTATGAGGATGTGTCTAGGGCGGTGGATAGAGGAGAGCCGGTGGATGTGGTCTTTCTGGATTTTCAGAAGGCGTTTGATAAGGTACCTCACAAGAGGTTACTGCAGAAGGTCAGAGGACATGGAGTTGGGGGTAGGGTGTTAGCGTGGATAGAGGATTGGTTGTCAAATAGGAGGCAGAGAGTGGGGAGCAATGGGTGCTATTCGGATTGGCGGTTGGTGACTAGTGGGGTGCCCCAGGGGTCGGTGCTGGGGCCTCAGCTATTTACCATTTATATAGATGATCTGGAGGAGGGAACCGAGTGTAGGGTGTCGAAATTTGCTGATGACACCAAGATTGGGGGAAAGGCAAATTGTGCGGAGGGTGTGGAGAGTCTGCAGAAGGATCTAGATAGGCTGGGCGAATGGGCCAGGAAATGGCAAATGGAATTTAATGTTGGCAAGTGTGAGGTGGTCCACTTTGGTAGGAAGAATGGTAGGAAGGACTATTACTTACGTGGCGAAAAACTGCAGCAGGCGACGGTGCAGAGGGACCTTGGGGTCCTTGTGCATGAGTCGCAAAAACCCAGCCTGCAGGTGCAGCAGGTGGTCAGGAAGGCGAATGGGATGCTGGCCTTCATCGCGAGGGGGATTGAATATAAAAGTAGGGAGGTCTTGCTGCAGCTGTATAGGGCATTGGTGAGGCCGCAGCTGGAGTACTGTGTGCAGTTTTGGGCGCCGCACCTGCGCAAGGATATTTTGGCCTTGGAGGGAGTGCAGAGGAGGTTTATTAGGCTGATACCGGAGTTGAGGGGGTTGAGCTATGAGGAGAGGCTGAATAAACTAGGCTTGTATTCGTTGGAGTTTAGAAGAATGAGGGGAGATCTCATTGAGACGTATAAGATGATGAATGGGATGGATAGGATAGAGGTGGAGAGACTCTTCCCGCTCAAAAAAGACAGTAAGACTAGGGGGCACAGCCTCAAGATAAAGAGGGGGCGGTTTAGAACAGAGTTGAGGAGGAACTTCTTCACTCAAAGGGTGGTGAATATCTGGAATTCTCTGCCCGTTGAAGTGGTGGAGGCTGCCTCGCTAAATATTTTTAAGAAGCGGGTTGATGGGTTTTTGATAAGAGAGGGGATTAAGGGTTATGGGGAGAGGGCGGGAAAGTGGAACTGAGCCACGACAGATCAGCCATGATCTTATTGAATGGCGGGGCAGGCTCGAAGGGCCAGATGGCCTACTCCTGCTCCTATTTCTTATGTTCTTATGTTCTGAACAAGGCCATAACATTTGCAATTCTCCAGTCCTCTGGCATCTCCCCTGAGTCTAGAGAAGACAGGAAGATTATGATCTGCAATTTCCATTCTCACTTCCTTCAATATCCCTGGATGCATCTCATCTTGGCCCAGTGTCTTGTCAACTTTGAGTTTCAACAGTCTATTCAATACTGTTTTTACTGCCAAACTTTCATTCCAGTCTTACCAACCCAGAGAGGTACCTATAAATGAGTTGAACATTTCAGCATGTAGTACATGGAATAATTGGTGACCACTAATTGACTAAGAACTAACAATGGATTTATTAAAGCTTAAGCTATCATGAATGTCTTCAATCTATAGGCCTCGGATGAATCTGCCAGCAAAAGCCCATAGTCTGCACCAAACTCCCTACACTTGATGCTCATTGGGAATTGGGCCACATGACCTGCCTGCCATACACCCCTAAAAGGGGCCAGCTGTTACATCCCTGCCCCTTTATTACACAGTACATAGAAGCAGCTTAACCAGTTGATGTTCAACTGTAAAGGTAGTTTTGGTTGTAGTTGTTTCACTCGGATTCTTTGTCATACTTTCCTCAATTTCATTGGGTGTAGCGCATTGGCTTACCATGGGCTGATCAGCCACTTCATCCCTTGGACAAGCAATAACACTACTTGCTGGCATAATTGGATCAGTCAGTAACACTGGCTCTTGAGATGGCTTCTGTCTCTGCAAATGAACTATGTGTTTGTCCAAGAACTTGTTCTGCACTTTCACTCCCTAAGGCAGTGATGCCATCCTGGCCAGAAATCTGTTGATCCAAATTGGTCCGCTATCAAAACTCTTTACAAAAAACCAGATAATCTATTTCAAATCACACTCTCGACTTGTGACAAACAATGGTTCCTTTTCCAACAACTCTGCCTTGTCTCCACTCTTCATGCCAAATTTGGAATGACCAGGCTTAATTCTATTCTCAAGTATCAATACTTCAGCTGGAGTTTCTCCACTCGAGGTACGAGGGATGGTCCTAAATGCTAACAAGAACATAAGAACATAAGAAATAGGAGCAGGAGTAGGCCATCTAGCCCTTCGAGCCTGCCCCGCCATTCAATAAGATCATGGCTGATCTGTCGTGGCTCAGTTCCACTTTCCCGCCCTCTCCCCATAACCCTTAATCCCCTCTCTTATCAAGAACCCATCAACCCGCTTCTTAAAAATATTTAGCGAGGCAGCCTCCACCACTTCAATGGGCAGAGAATTCCAGAGATTCACCACCCTTTGAGTGAAGAAGTTCCTCCTCAACTCCGTTCTAAACCGCCTCCCCTTTATCTTGAGGCTGTGCCCCCTAGTCCTACTGTCTTTTTTGAGCGGGAAGAGTCTCTCCACCTCTATCCTATCCATCCCATTCATCATCTTATACGTCTCAATGAGATCTCCCCTCATTCAGATAGAAGGAAATGCAAAATAATTATAGGGCATCTTGCCAAGTTTTCCTGAGTTCCATGTGCTTTCATCTCAAGTCTCCCATTTGGGACCTTGTCAAAAGCTTTGCTAAAATCCATATAAACAACATCAACTGAACTTCCCTCATCCACACATTCTATCAAATTTATTCAGCATGACCTCTCTGACAAAGTCACGCTGACCATCCTAATTAGTCCACACCTTTCCAAGTGGACATTAAATCTCCACTTCAGAATTTTCTCCAACAGTTTTCCTGCCACTGATGTGAGACTCAGTTCTGTAATTTCCTGATTCACCTCTACCACCCTTCTTGAAAAGAGGAGCCACATTTGCCATCCTCCAGTCTTGTGGCATTTCCCGTGTGGCCAAAGACTGATTAAAAATTCATGTCCGAGCCCCTGCATTTTCCTGCCTCATCTCCCACAGACATAGAAACATAGAAAATAGGTGCAGGAGTAGGCCAATTAGCTCTTTGAGCCTACATCACCACTCAGTATGATCATGGCTGATCATGCACTTTCAGTATCCCACTCCTGCTTTCTCTCCCTTGATCCCTTCTGCCAAAAGGGCCACCCCCAGCTCCCTTTTGAACATATCTAACGAACTGGCCCCAACAGCTTTCTGTGGTAGCAAATTCAAAAGGTTCACAACTGAGTGAAGAAGTTCTTCCTCATCTCAGTCCTGAATGGTTTACCCTTTATCCTTAGACTGAGACCCCTAGTTCTGTACTTCCCAATATCAGGAACATATTTCCCACAACTAGCCTGTCCAGTCACATCAGAATTTTACGTTTCTATGAGATCCCCTCTCATTCTTCTAAATCTGTAAAAATCTAAATTTGTACAGATGTACTATTGAAAGCATAATTTACAGATGTATCAGTGTGGTATGGCTCCTGCTCTGACCAAGACTGAAAGAAACTACAAAGAGTTGTAGCCTAGTCCATCACACAAACCAGCCTCCCATCCATTGACTCTGTCTACACTTCCCACTGCTTAGGGAAAGCAGCCAGCATAATTAAGGATCCCAAACACATTCACTCTATCTTCTTCTGTTGGGTAAAAGATACAAAAGTCTGATGTCATGTACCAACCAAATCAAGAACAGTTTCTTCCCTGCTGCTGTCAGGTTTTTAAATGAACGGACTAGTTAAGATGATATTTCCCTTCACCCTTTCTGTGTATATAACAAATTCTACACCCTCCTTCCTTCTGCCCTGTTCTCTATGAATGGTATGCTTTTTCTGCATAGCGAGCAAGAAACAATATTTTTCACTGTATACTAATACATGTGACATTCATCAAATCCCAGTACAAGTGCCAAAGGGAAGAACACAGAACATTACAGTGCAGTACAGGCCCTTCGGTCCTCTATGTTGCACAGACCAGTGGAACCAATCTAATGACCCTCTAACCTAAACTATTCCAATGTTATCCATGTGCCTATCCACTGACCATTTGAACGCCCTTAAAGTTGACGAGTCCACAACTGCTGCAGGCAGGGCATTCCATGCCCTTACTACCCTCTGAGTAAAGAACCTACCTCTGACATCCGTCCTATAATTACCACCCCTTAAGTTAAAGCTATGTCCCCTCGTGTTAGCCATCACCATCGGAGGAAAAAGGCTCTCACTATCTACCCTATCTAAACCTCTGATCATCTTGTATGTCTCAATTAGGTCACCTCTTAACCTCCTTCTTTCTAATGGAAATAACCCCAAGTCCCTCAGCCTTCCCACCATACCAGGCAACATCCTGGTAAACCTCCTCTGCACCCTTTCCAATGCCTCCACATCCTTCTTATAATGTGAACTGTACACAATACTCCAAGTGCGGCCACACCAGAGTTTTGTACAGTTGCAACATGACCTCACCAATAAAAGCACACACCATACAGAAGAGGGTGTGACCAGCCATGATATGGGGGTGGAAGGGGAAGGGACGCAGAGAGGGTGCAAAGACATGTTAGCTGAGTAGGTAGCAAGATAGAAGACGGTGTATAACTTGGGGAAGTGTGAATTTATTCACTTGTATTTTTAAAAAGGTAAGAAGCTTGTAAGTTTTGTTGTGCAAAGAGACATTAAAAAGACAAAAAGGATAAGCTCTGCAGACCCAGGTTCATATCCCACTATGCCTGATGGTGAAATCTGAATGCAATAAAAATCTGGAATTAAAAGTTTAATGATGATCATAAAACCATTGTGTGAAAACCCACCTGGTTTACCTGGTCCTTTAGGGAAGGGAATGTGCTATCCTTACCTGGTCTGCCTGTGTGTGACCCCAGAGTCACAGCAATATTGTTGACTCTTAAGTGCCCTCTAAAATAGCCTAGCAGGAGGAAACCAAAGCATCTGGAGAAAACCCACGCAGATACGGGGAGAAAGCGATAGCCAGTGACTTTACCTGGGAATCAAGGTGCAGTGAGGCCAGCGTGCTGGCACAAGTTACAATAGTTTGGAATTCTCAGAGGGTCGTGAATGCTTCATTGTGAACATACTTTAGCCTGGGATAAACGGATCTTTGGTCTCAGGGAATTAAGGTATATGGGAAGAGGGCGGGAAAATGGAACGCAAGCCTTGGGTCAGCAGTGATAGTATTGGTTGGAGTAGCAAGCTCGATGGACCATGTTGTTTAATCCTGCTGCTATTTCTCATGTTATTATGTTCTGAAATTCACTTGTCACTAAAAAGCATTATCTAACTGATAGATTTCCAAGAATCAATGAACAACCAGCTCATCTCCAACCAGAAATTGAGGATACTTCAGTGTGGAGAATGAAAAAGATGACAAGGAAGATAATCTTATTTTCTCACCAATACAACTATAGTCCACAAACTTTCACATTACCTGCTATTATCTGCCATTGTAATAAAGATGATGTCCAGTTGCAATTTTTGCAATGACTTCAAACAAATTCTTCTAATCTAAAGAAAAGAACATGACAAAGGTCAATTTGTTCCATAAAAACAACACTTAATGCAAGACTAATCAATCAGGCTGGCTGTCAGGTGAAAAACCGAGAGAAATACATTTCAAAAATTGTTTTCTAGTTAATTACAGCCAAACAAGTGAGGAATCCTTGCACACATCCTGCCCAGAACATGTCTCTCTGGGAGGGACACACCCAGGGCCGAAACGTTCTGACTGTTCATGTCAGGTCTGCTCTTCCTGACAGTGTGGTGAGGAATCAATGGGAAATCCCATTGACAGCGATGAGGCCTGGAGATCCGGCCGGTGATTAGCACGACACCTCCCCGCCTCAAGAAACACACTGCAGGGAGGCAAGACAGCTCTGCCATAGTCTTTTAGTGACTGTAATCCACATTGATGAGTTAAGTACAGGAGCACCATTCCCCTTTTTATTTATGAAAGGTGAGACAGATGGCATGTTGCTGTTTTTTGCGTACTGTGGACGAGCAGAGCATGTTGGACTGAAACTTACAATTCCTGCATTTAACTGCTCACATGCAGCCTTAGGAAACCACTGCCTGAAGCAATGTGTGATCTCAGTGTGATCTGCAACATAGTAAGGAGCTATACCTTGCTGATCCCCGCTCGGACTTACTTACCCACAACTGAGCTTGCAGACCATGAGGAGGACATTGACATTCTGACAATTCAAGTGCTTCACACATATAGGCAACTCCATGACAGCTTAATTGTAAAAGAATGGCCCGTGACAACAAAATAGTTTCCTCATGAGCTCTGCACTTGTAATGTCATGATTTTCCTCTGTAATGATTTTGTTAACCATTAAGAAATAACGCAGCCTTTCAATATATTGCCCCCAGCTCTCAAATTCTGGGTCAAATGGCTGTACATTTCCAATTTTAAGGGCATCTGTTCTGGTTTCATTTTAGCTTCAAAAATCATTTTTTCTTCCTCTAACGGCACACTGTTTTTCCTCATCGCCAGTGATATAAATTTGGAGGTGATTGGTTGTAGCTCTAACAAGAAAAGGTTTATAAAGTTAGTGTTTTCTATAGGTATATAAGAACATCTGCACACATCTACTCTTTTCCTGCCTGGCTCCAACTGAGGGTATTTTCTGCACTGTATGACTCTGACCATAAGGCCTCATGAGCAGTGACAAGGAAGAAAAATGTCCATGACTTGATGCCCGTAGACTCTGCACTCTTCAATGAGGCCAAATGGTCAGGATCCATAAGAACATAAGAAATAGGAGCAGGAGTAGGCCATCTGGCCCTTCGAGCCTGCCCCGCCATTCAATAAGATCATGGCTGATCTGTCGTGGCTCAGTTCCACTTTCCCGCCCTCTCCCCATAACCCCTAATCCCCTCTCTTATCAAGAACCCATCAACCCGCTTCTTAAAAATATTTAGCGAGGCAGCCTCCACCACTTCAACGGGCAGAGAATTCCAGAGATTCACCACCCTTTGAGTGAAGAAGTTCCTCCTCAACTCCGTTCTAAACCGCCCCCCCTTTATCTTGAGGCTGTGCCCCCTAGTCCTACTGTCTTTTTTGAGCGGGAAGAGTCTCTCCACCTCTATCCTATCCATCCCATTCATCATCTTATACGTCTCAATGAGATCTCCCCTCATTCTTCTAAACTCCAACGAATACAAGCCTAGTTTATTCAGCCTCTCCTCATAGCTCAACCCCCTCAACTCCGGTATCAGCCTAGTAAACCTCCTCTGCACTCCCTCCAAGGCCAAAATATCCTTGCACAGGTGCGGCGCCCAAAACTGCACACAGTACTCCAGCTGCGGCCTCACCAATGCCCTATATCCAGACCATATACAGCCAGGAAAAACTGGCAGAAGTCCACAGTTATGTCCCACAATCAGCTCTGAGATTGCCTCAGATGGTGCTCAATACATCAGGAACTGGTGTCACCTACTGTATGTACCCAAATCAGAGTTCAACACAGAGTCAAAGAAAAATACAGTACAAGAACAGGGTTTTCAGCCCTCTAAGCCTGCGCTGATCAAGATACCTGCCTCACCAGTCCAATTTATGGAAAAAAATACCCAAATTGCTTTGCAAACTACTTCCGGTTTTCAGAATAAACTTTAAAGAAAAAACTGTCAAAGTTAATTTTTAAAAAAAAATCACTTTAACTTACCCACAAGCTCTCCTCTTAAGGAACAATGACCTTTACAAACTTAAAACATCAACAATGCCAACAAAATCTACTTACTAGTCAATCACTTATCTGCTGGCTGTGTTAGCACAGTTCGATTTCCTTCTACCTCTCACTTGCCCTTGAGTATCCCTCATAGGTCCAACTCTCCCAAAGATGAGCATCTCTTTTCCCCCCAGCACTGAATTCCTACTCAGCTCCAAATTCCCAGTACCCTCACTCTGGCTGAATCTCCCTCTCACAGGCATACACTTGCTAAAACCTGCAAGGTTTTATTCAGTAAAACCTGCCTTATATAAAGCTGAGGTGAGCTGGGAGGACTTACACACCAAAATTCCTAATGTTCACAGCTATTGAGGCCCCACTCGGGCTTCAATTGATTGATAGAAAATTGCCACATAGCGAACTGATCAGTTGGTTATTGACCTTTAAACTAGACTCCTGATTTTTAAAGAGAAAAGCTTACCAACGGTTACCCACTTAGCTCCAAATTCCCAATACCTTCACTCCAGCTGCAGTCTGTCTCCCCCTCGCATGCACAGGCTCATTTGTTGTACATGTAGCAAAACCACTGCCTTTATATGCAGCTAGGGTGAGCTGGGACGATTCATACACCAAAATTCCAAAATGTTCCCACCTACTCCTTATCAGGCTTCAATTTACTTGGAATTCAAGCAATAAGACAATTCAAACAATTTATCATCTGTGCCCTTTCTCTTCACTGGAAATGAGTTGCTGATCAGTAACTCTTTAAACAATTCCCGCATATCAAATGTGGACTTGCCCAATATCGACCACTCCCAGTCACCTTGCCCTCACCCCTGCTTATTGATCACAATTTTCTCCATCTTGACATTAAATATACACAAGGATTCTGCCCCCACAGTTCTCTGTGGCAAAGAGTTCCAAAGACCCACAATCCTCTGAGAGAAGAGGATTCCTCCTCATTTCAGTCTTATATTGTCACTCCTTTATTCTGAGACTGTGCTCTCTGGTCCTAGACTCTCCCATGAGGGGAAAGATCTTCACAGCATTTACCTGTCAAACCCCTTAAGAATCCTTTATGTTTCAATGGGATCACCTAAATTGCAATGAGTAGAGTCCCAACCTGTTGAACATTTCCTCATAAGACAATCCCTCTATACCGGGAATCATCCTAGTGAACTTTCTCTGAACGGCCTCCAATGAATTAATATTTCCTTGAATAAGGGAACCAAAACTGCTCACAGTACTCTAGCTGTAGTCTTACCACTATCTTGTAGAAGTTAAAGTTTATTTATTGTCATAATTAAGCTTACATTAACACTTCAATGAAATTACTGTGAAAATTTCCTAGTTGCCGCCCTCTGGCATCTGTTCGGGTAAACTGAGGGAGAATTTAGCATGACCAATGCACCTAACCAGCACATGTTTTGGATTGTGGGAGGAAACCAGAGCACCTGGGGGAAACCTACGCAGACACGGCAAGAATTCTACACAGACATAACCCAAGCCAGGAATCAAACCGAGCCCCTGGCGCTGTGAGGCAGCAGTGTTAATCACTGTGCCACCATGTCACCAAACAGTTTCAGCAAGACTTCCTACTCTTATACCCAACCCCCTCGAAATAGGGCCAACATTCCATTCCTGATTACCTGCTATACTTGTGTGTTAGTTTTTTGTGTTTCATGCACATTTTATTCGTAATTTATATAAACGACATAGATGGCTATGTGGGGGATGGGATTAGTAAGTATGAGGATGACACAAAGATTGGACGTGTGGTTAATAGTGAGGCACAGTGTCTTGGGCTACAAGGAAATAGAGACAGAACGGTCAAGTGAGTGGATAAGTGGAAGATGGAATTTAACCTTGAAAATTGTGAGATGATATACTTTGGAAGGACTAATTTGACAAGAAAGTACTCAATGAACCATAGGATATGAGGAAGTTCTTTGGAACAAAGGGACCTTGGTGTGTTTGTCCACAGATGTCTGAAGGCAGAAGGGCATGTTTGGAGGGTGGTGAAAAAGGCATGTGGGGCACTTGTCTTTCTCAATTGAGGCATAGATTACAAAAGTGGGGAAGTCATGATGGAGTTGTATAGATCTTTAATGAGGCCACAGCTACGGTTCTGGGTGCTACATTATAGGAAGGATGTGATTGCACTGGAGAGAGTGCAGAGGAGTTTCACCAGGTTGCTGCTTGGGATAGAGGATTTAATTTATAAAGAGAGTTCGGGTAGGCTTGTGTTGATTTCATTGGAGCAGAGAAGACTGAGGGGCAACCTGATCGAGGTATACAAGATTATGAGGGACATGGACAGATTGGTAAGGAGCAGCTGTTCCCCTTAGCTGAAGGTTCATTCACAAGGGGACATAGGTTCAAGGAGAAGGGCAGGACATTTGGGGGAGATGTGAGTAAAAACCTTTTTACCCAGAGGGTGGTGATGGTCTGGAATGCATTCTCTGGGAGGATGGTAGAGGTGGATTGACTCACATCCTTTAAAAAGTATCTGGATGAACACTTGGCACATCATAACATTCAGGGTTATGGGCCAATGGGATTGGATGGGAGTTCAAATGTTTCTACTGTGTCAATGCAGATCAAATGGGCTGAAGGGCCTCTTCTGCACCATATGATTCTATGATTCTGAGTACCGCCAAATCCTTTCTGTTGTAGCTTTCAGCAGCTTTTTTTCCACTTAAATGTTACACTGTTCTTTTATTCTCTTTTCCAAAATGAACACCTTCACATTTTCCCACATTATTCTCCATTTGGCAACTTTTTGCTCATTTACTTAATCTTTCAGTATCTCTTTGAAAACTGTATCCCTCTCACAACTTGCCTTATCTGCAAATTTGGCATCAATACATTCGCTTCCTTCCTCCAAGTCATTAATATATTGTAAACAGTTGTGGTCCCAGCACTGATCCCTGTGGAATCCCACTAGTTACAGGTCACCAACCTGAAAAATAACCCCTTATTCCCACTTGCTATTATCTTCCAACTAGCTAATTCTTTATCCATGGGCTGTTATCTTACGAACTAATCTTTTGCGAGCTACTGTGTCGAATGCCTTCTGCAAGTCCATATACAACACATCTACTGGTTCCCCTCCATCCACTCTGATTGAGACTTCCTTGAAAAACTCAAATAAATTAGAACAAAGAACAAAGAACAAAACAGCCCAGGAAACAGGCCCTTCGGCCCAACGAGCCCGCACTGCCATTTTAACACTGCCAGTCCCTCCCTCCACCCATGACCCTTATCTATTGTTTTATGGCCATCCACATTGAGGGAAACTAATTTAGGGACAATTTAGCCTAACAGCACATCTTTGGAGTGTGGGAGGAAACCGGAGCGCCCGGAGAAAACCCCCGCAAGCACGGGGAGAATGCACAAACTCCTACAGACACCGGCCCAAATCCATGTGTCTGCACAGCAAACAGCGATAGTCACTGAGCTGTCATGTTGCCCAGTATCTGGTCCAGTTTAGGCACACACTAACGACATGAAGCACTAGGCCAATCTCGAGCAACCAAGAGCAGCCCAAGTACGACCCATCGCGTGCATGCCCCTCATTGGACAACAAAGCGGACCGACTTAAAACCTGTGAATGAAAAAGAGAAAAAACATTATTATCATACCATATCCATTTACCTTACCAGGGACGCCCCAATGCTAATGAACCTTATTTAAAACAATCTCCTATATCCACCCATCTCCAACCCACTCATGTGCCTGTCTAAGTTACTCTTAAATGACTCTAGCGCGCTTGCCTCCACCACCTTACTTAGCAGAGCATTCCATACCCCCACTACCCTCTGTGTGAAAAACCTCCCTCTAGTATCTGTGTTATACCTCTCGCTCCTCACCTTAAGCCCATGGTCCCTCGTACTATGTGTCTCTACCATAGGAAATAGCTTACCTCTGTTTACTCTATCCATACCCTTCATAATCTTATATACCTCTATTAGATCCCCCCTCAGTCGCCGTCTTTCAAGGAAAAAGAGCCCCAATTTCTTCAATCTTTCCTCATACCCCAGTCCTTCCATCCCAGGCAACATCCTGGTAAACCTCCTCTGCACTCTCTCCAGAGTCTCCATGTCCTTCCAGTAGTAAGGTGACCAAGAACTGGACGCAGTACTCTAAATACGGCCTAACCAACGTTCTAATTAGTTAGATACCATTTCCCGTTCAGGAAGTTGTGCTGACTCTGATTGATCAGATTGCGGTTTTCCAAACGTGCCACTATAACGTCCTTAATAATTGATTCCAACATTTTCCAACAATAGATATTAGGCTCATCGGCCTATAGTTACCTGCTTTTTGCCCCCTCCCTTTCTGAATAAGGGTGTCACATTGGCAGTTTTCCAATCAAAGAACAAAGAACAAAGAAAATTATAGTATAGGAACAGGCCCTTGACCCTCCAAGCCTGCTGCCCGACTGAACTAAAACTCCCTACCCTTCTGGGCACATATCCCTCTATTCCCATCCTATTCATGTATTTGTCAAGATGACACTATAAAAGTCACCACCGTATCCGCTTTCACTACCTCCCCCGGCAACGAGTTCCAGTCACCCACTACTCTCTGTATAAAAAATCTGCCTTGTACACCTCCTTTAATCCTTGCTCCTCGCACCTTAAACCTGTGCCCCCTAGTAATTGACTCTTCCACCCTTGGAAAAAGCTTCTGACTATCCACTCTGTCTGTCCCCCTCATAATTTTGTAAATTTCTATCAGGTCACCCCTCAACCTCCATCGCTCCAGTGAGAACAGATCAAGTTTCTCTAACCTCTCCTCATAGCTAA
The DNA here is from genome assembly GCF_965287045.1 of Carcharhinus amblyrhynchos. NCBI lineage: Eukaryota > Metazoa > Chordata > Chondrichthyes > Carcharhiniformes > Carcharhinidae > Carcharhinus > Carcharhinus amblyrhynchos. The sequence continues at coordinate 14,008,038 of NC_137324.1, forward strand.
TGCCCTCCACACCAGACAACATCCTGGTAAATCTTTTCTGTACCCTCTCCAAAGCCGTCATATCTTTCTGGTAGTGTGGCGACCAGAATTGAGCACTATATTCCAAGTGCGGCCTAACTAAGGTTCTATAAACTGCAACATGACTTGCCAATTTTTGAACTCATTGCCCTGACCGATGAAGGTAAGCATGCCATATGCCTTCCTGACAACCTTCTCCACCTGCATTGCCACTTTCAGTGACCTGTGTACCTGTACACCCAGATCCCTTTGCTTATCAATACTCTTAAGGGTTCTGCCTTTACTGTCTATTTCCTGTCTGTATCAGACCTTCCAAAATGCACTATCTCACATTTGTCCAGATTGTTCTCTGGAGCATTGAACCTGGTGGCTGTGGCTGTGGTGAGTGACTGATTTCAAGTAAAAACCGCTTTTTTTCTGTACTTCCGGTTCTCGGGGCTTGTTAGAGTGTAGTTTACTTCCGTATCGGAAGTTAGGCCAGGGGATAGTCATTAAGGGGGAGCGGGGGGGGTATAAAAAAAAGGGATAGCAGCAGACAGCGGGCAGGGGAGTGAGTGGGAACTGAGTGAGAAGGGCTTTGGCTCGCTGGGCTTAGGAGAGAGTAGGCTTGGAGAAGGTGAGTGACAGATTTCTACCTTTGGGCACTTACTGGAGGTTGGGACATGGCAGGGAATATAGGGAGGAATGTAAGTTGTGTCAGGTGCCACATGTGGGAGTTCCTGGTGGTGTCGCGTGTCCCCAAGGTCCACATTTGCAGTAAATGTTTAGAACTGCAGCGCTTGAGGGCCCGGGTCAGGCAACTCGAGGGGCATCTGGAAGATGCGTTTCTAGTCAGGGAAAACGAGGAGATAAGGGCTGGGAACCATGAGCAGGAGGAGGTCTCGAGGGCTGAAGACAAGGGAGGATGGACGACTGTTAGGAGGGGAAAGAGGAAGAAGAAGATTAGTCAGGGTCCCCAGGCACCCCCAGAGGCCCCCCAAGGTTCGTCGACAGGGGCACAGGAAGATAGGCAGGAAGGGGAGACTGATTCAGAGGGACAGAAGGGGGCCGGTAAGGTGATAGTGGTAGGGGACGGGAGGGTCCGAGGTATCGATAGGAGGTTCTGTGGGCAGAGGCAGGACTCCAGGATGGTGGTCTGCCTCCCTGGAGCAGGGGTAAAGGATGTAGCGGACAGGGTAGAGGGTATTCTGAAAGGGGAGGGGACACAGGCTGAGGTCATAGTACATGTAGGGGAGGGGGACGTAGGAAGGAGGAGTAGGGGAGAGGTCCGTAGGCAATTTAAGGAGTTGGGGGCCAAACTAAAGAGCAGGACCTCCAAGGTGGCACTCTCTGGGTTGCTGCCCAGTAGCAGCAGGTCAAAGAATGATGAGATCATGCAGCTGAATGCATGGTTGAGGGATTGGTGTAGGGTAGAGGGGTTTACTTTTGTGGATCACTGGGAGGTGTTCAGGAGAGAAGGGCAATTGTACAGGAGGGGTAGGGAGAATTTGAACGAGAGGGGAACTAATGTCTTAGCGGGGAGGTTAGCTGGGGTGTTTATGAAGGGTTTAAACTAATATGGAGGGGGGGTGGGGAGGTGGCTGGGAGAGAGGCGGGTGAAAGGAAAAGTATCAGGGAGAAGGAGGTTCCGAGGGCCACTCGTGGGTTGAACTGTATCTGTTTCAATGCTAGGAGTGTGGCAGGGAAAACGGATGAGCTTACGGCCTTGATGTTTGTGAGGCAGTTGGATGTGGTGGCTGTAACGGAGACGTGGTTACAGGAAGGGCAGGACTGGCAGCTGAATGTTCCTGGGTACAAGTGTTTTAGGTGTGACAGAGGAGGGTTGAAGAGAGGTGGAGGGGTGGCACTGTTAGTCAAGGAGAACATCACAGTAGTGCAGAGGGAGGACAATATGGAAGAGGCAGGGATTGAGTCACTGTGGGTGGAGTTGAGGAACAAGAAGGGAGAGATTACACTGCTAGGGGTGTATTATAGGCCACCCAACAGCCCGAGGTCAGTGGAGGAGGGCATTTGCAGGGGCATTTTGGACAGGTGCAGGAAGAATAGAGTGGTTGTAGTGGGTGACTTTAATCTTCCTGGAGTGAATTGGAGGGGGCCTAGAGCTGGGGGTACGGAGGGAGAGGAGTTTGTGAAATGTGTTTTGGAAGGGTGTCTAGAGCAGTATGTAACTAGTCCGACTAGGGGAGAGGCTATACTGGATTTAGTGTTGGGTAATGAGCCGGGGCAGGTGGGAGAGGTAGAGGTAGGCGAACATGTGGCTAACAGTGACCACAAGTCCGTCTACTTTAGGATAAAAATGGAAAGGGACGAGTGCCGGCCGAACGGGAGTGTGCTGAAGTGGGGAAAGGCGAACTATAGCAGGATTAGGAGGGAGCTGCAGGTCACAGATTGGGAAGGACTGTTAGCTGGTAGGTCTACGGTTGACAAGTGGGAGGCTTTTAAGGGCAAAATGAAATGGTTGCAAGGGAGGTATGTTCCGATTAAGCGGAAGGATGGGAAAGGTAGGATCAGAGAGCCGTGGATTACAGGGGGTATTGAAGACTTGGTCAGGAAGAAGAGGGAGGCGTATGTTAGGTCAAAACGACTGGGTACGGAGAGTGCACTGGAGGAATATAGAGAGTGTAGGAGGGAGCTAAAAAGGGGAATTAGAAGGGCAAGGAGAGGGCATGAAATGGCTTTGGCTGGTAGGATTAAGGAAAATCCAAAGGCATTTTATTCCTATATTAGGAGCAAGAGAGTAGTTCGAGGGAAAATTGGTCCTCTTAGGGACAAAAGTGGGGAGTTATGTATTGAGGCGGAGGGAATGGGGGAGCTCCTGAATGAATACTTTGCGTCGGTATTCACGAAGGAGAGGGGTTTGGAATCGTGCGGTCTGTGAGAGGGAGCTGAGGATCAGCTGCAGGAAATATCTATTAGGAGGGAGGAAGTGCTAGGGCTTTTAGGTAGCGTAAGGACGGATAACGCTCCGGGGCCTGATGGTATTTATCCCAGGCTGCTTAGGGAGGTGAAAGATGAAATTGCTGGGCCTCTGGCGCAAATCTTTGTCTCTTCTATGGACACAACTGAGGTCCCAGAAGACTGGAGGGTAGCACATGTGGTGCCGCTGTTCAAAAAAGGTAGTAGAGATAACCCTGGGAATTATAGGCCGGTGAGTTTGACATCGGTGGTAGGGAAATTAATGGAAAAAATAATTAGCGGTAGGATGTATGAGCATTTGGAACGTTGTGGTCTGATTAGGGATACGCAACATGGTTTTGTTAGAGGGAGGTCTTGCCTTACGAATCTGGTGGAATTCTTTGAGGAGGTGACAAAAACGGTTGACGATGGGAGAGCCGTTGATGTCATCTATATGGATTTCAGTAAGGCGTTTGACAAAGTCCCTCACGGTAGGCTGGTAGAAAAGGTTAAGGCGCATGGGATACGAGGTCAGGTAGCTAGGTGGATTGAGAACTGGATGGGTAATAGGAGACAGAGGGTAGTGGTGGAGGGGACTTTGTCCGGCTGGAGGCCAGTGACCAGTGGTGTGCCGCAGGGCTCAGTACTGGGACCTCTCCTCTTTGTAGTCTACATAAATGACTTGGAAGAGAGCGTAGGTGGTGTGATCAGCAAGTTTGCTGATGACACCAAGATGGCAGGGTTGGCGGGTACCGAAGTGGATTGTGAGGTGATACAGCAGGATATAGATAGGTTGGTGCATTGGGCAGATAGGTGGCAGATGGAATTTAATCCGGACAAATGCGAGGTGATGCATTTTGGAAGGAATAATGTAGAGAGGAGCTATGTGATTAAAGGTAGACAAATTAGGAGTATAGAGATACAGAGGGACCTGGGAGTGCAGGTTCACAAATCCATGAAGGTTGCGACACAGGTGGAGAATGTTGTCAGGAAGGCTTATAGAATGCTAGCCTTTATAGGAAGGGGTATAGAGTTTAAAAGCTGCCGTCTAATGCTTCAGTTGTATAGAACGTTGGTTAGACCGCATTTGGAGTACTGCGTCCAGTTCTGGTCACCTTATTACCGGAAGGACGTGGAGTCTCTGGAAAGGGTGCAGAGGAGGTTTACCAGGATGTTGCCTGGCATGGAGGGGCTGGGTTACGAGGAAAGGTTGGAGAAACTGTTCTCCTTGGAAAGACGGAGATTGAGGGGGGACATGATAGAGGTATACAAGATAATGAAGGGAATAGACAGAGTTAATAGAGAGAAACTGCTCCCTAGATTGGGTACTAACACAAGAGGGCATGATTTAAGGGTGAGGGGGGAGAGGTATAATTTGGATATGCGAGGAAGGTTCTTTACGCAGAGAATTGTAGGGGTATGGAACGCGCTACCGAGTAGGGTGGTGGAGGCGGGAACGTTGGACTCGTTTAAGGTTCAGTTAGGTAGACACATGAGTGAAACGAGGATGGAGGGTTATGGTAGGGGTTATTAAATAAGGGTTAGAACCTCGGGAGACACCGGATAGGCAGGCTTGTGATTAACGTTTTTGTCTTTTTATTCCGCAGGTGGAGGTCCACCTCGTTGTCAAACGAGGGGCATGCACACGGTGGGTCGTGCGTGGGCTGCTCTTGGAGATTCCGGGAGTGGCCTAGTACTTCGTGTCGGTGTGTGTGCTTGATCCTGGACCGGTAGACGGGCGCCGCAACAGCTCGGTGACTAGCGCTGCTAGCTGTGCAGATACATGGATTTGGGCCTGTGTCTGTGGGAGTTTGTGCATTCTCCCTGTGGTTGCGTGGGTTTCCTCCGGGTGCTCCGGTTTCCTCCCACACCCCAAAGATGTGCTTTTAGGCTGATTGGAGTTAGCAAATTGACACTATTCTCCCCTGAATCTGGTTAAGTCAGGGGTTCTATTGGTAGATACGCAGGGTAGAATAGGTGTAGGGTGATGTGGCGGTGAGGGCTTGTTGGGCCGAAGGGCCTGTTTCCCGTGCTGGGTTGTTCTTTGTTCTTTGTTTATTAAACTCCATCTGCCATCTCTCCGCCTAAGCCTCCAACAGATCTATATCCTGCTGTATCCTCTGATGGTCCTCATCACTATTTGCAGATCCACCAACCTTTCTGCAAACTTACTAATCCTCTGATACTTCTCCAGAATCCAAGTTTTTTGGAAAATTACAACTAATGCATCCACTATCTCTGCAGCTACTTCTTTTAGGATTCTAGGATGTAAGCCATCAGAGCCAGGAGACTTAGCAACTTTTTGGCCCTTGACATTTTCAAATCCTTGTCAGGGAATTGCATCATCAGCTGTACTAAGTGATGATTTATTTTGCAAGGACTATCATGTTTAAATTTCCTGCACTGTGGGTCAATCTCAGCTGCAATTATCCTGTCACCTTGCTGAGTTCCTAGAATTCCACAATGGAGAAGTTAGTTTTCAAAGACAGGAAAATGCTATTAGAAATGTTTCTGAAGGGCATTGATTGCAGCAATATTTCTCTGGCTACATTAATGAAAGTCCTGCCTCATGGGGCTTTGAATGCTTTCCCCGGGTGGTGGTGTGACATGATGGTGTGACTCAGCACTGGGTTTTGATAATGAAAGCCATTCGAGAGGACCATGCTGGGGATGCAGAGGTGTCTGGAGTTCCTGAGGATTGAGGGCCAAGGTTGGCATTGCCCTCTGGCACCATGGCACTGCAATGGTGAATGCAGTTAAAATTGATTGAAATTTGATTGCTGGAGAAGAATGAAAGCTGTGACCATAGAGTCATTGAGGTTTACAGCATGGTAACAGGCCCTTCGGCCCAACTTGTCCATGCCGCCCAATTTTAACCACTAAACTCGTCCCAATTGCCTGCATTTAGCCCATATCCCTCGACACCCATCTTACCCGTGTAAAAATCTAAACGCCTTTCAACAGACAAAATTGTACCTGGCTCTACTACTACCTCTGGCAGCTTGTTCCAGACACTCACCACCCTCTGTGAGAAAACATTGCCCCTCCAGACACTTTTGTCTCTCTCACCTCTCACCTTAAACCGATGTCCTCCAGTTTTAAACTTTCCTACAGTTGGGAATAAATGTTGACTGTCTACTTTACCTATGCCCCTCATTATTTCATAGACCTCGATAAGGTCATCCCCTCAGCCTTTTACGCTCCAGAGAAAAAAGTCCCAGTCTATCCAACTCTCCTTATAACTCAATCCATCAAGTCCCAGTAGCATCCTAGTAAATCTTTTCTGTACTCTTTCTAGTTTAATCATATCATTTTTATAATAGGGTGACCAGAACTGTACACAGTATTCCAACCGTGGCCTTACCAATGCCTTGTAGAACTTCAACAAGATGTCCCAACTCCTGTATTCAATGTTCTGACCGATGAAACCAAGTATGCCGAATGCCTTCTTCTTCACTCTGTCCACCTATGACTCCACTTTCAAGGAGCTATGAACATGTGCCCCTAGATCTCTTTGTTCTATAACTCTCCCCAGTGCCCTACCATTAACTGAATAGGTCCTGCCTCCAATTCGATTTGCCAAAATGCATTGCCTTCCATTGAACTAAATGTTTCAGACATGATAGAGACAGATGGATGAAGGGTGGGGGTTGGCATTACTAGTCAGGCAAACTGTTACAGCTGTGCTCAGGTAGACAGATTAGAGGGCTTGTCTACCGAGGCCATATGGGTGGAGCTGAGAAACAGGAAAGGTATGACCACATTAATGGGGTTGTATTATAAACACCCAATAGTCAGCGAGAACTGGAAGAACAAATCTGCAGAGAAGTAGCAGCCAAGTGCCGGAAACATAAAGTTGTGATAGTAAGTGATTTTAATTTTCCACATATAGATTGGGATTTGCATACTGTTAAAAGTCTAGACGGGTTGGAGTTTGTAAAATGCCTTCAGGAAAATTTTCTGAATCAATGTATAGAGGTACCAAAGGGTGACCAAAAGTGACCAAAGAGGTGGATGGGGGTAAGGCAGTTGACGTGGTGTATATGGATTTTAGTAAGGCGTTTGATAAGGTTCACCATGGTAGGCTTCTGCAGAAAATGCAGATGTATGGGATTGAGGGTAATCTAGGAAATTGGATCAGAAATTGGCTAGCAGATAGGAGACAGAGGGTGGTGGTTGATGGTAAATATTCGTCATGGAGTTCGGTTACGAGTGGTGTGCCTCAGGGATCTGTTTTGGGGCCACTGCTGTTTGTAATTTTTATTAATGATCTGGATGAGGGTATAGTTGGGTGGATTAGTAAATTTGCTGATGACACCAAAGTCGGAGGTGTGGTAGATTGTGAGGAAGGGTGTCATAGTTTGCAGGAAGACTTGGACAGGTTGCAGAGCTGGGCCGAGAGGTGGCGGATGGAGTTTAATGCGGAGAAGTGTGAGGTAATTCACTTTGGTAGAAATAACAGATGTGTTGAGTATAGGGCTAATGGGAGGACTTTGAATAGTGTGGATGAACAGAGGGATCTAGGTGTATGTGTACACAGATCCCTGAAAGTTGGGAATCAAGTAGATAGGGTTGTTAAGAAGGCATACGGTGTCTTGGCGTTTATTGGTGGGGCGATTGAATTTAGGAATCGCAGCGTCATGTTGCAACTGTACTCAACTCTGGTGCGGCCGCACTTGGAGTATTGTGTGCAGTTCTGGTCCCCACATTACAGGAAGGATGTGGAGGCTTTGGAGAGGGTGCAGAGGAGGTTTACCAGGATGTTGCCTGGTATGGAGGGGAGATCCTATGAGGAGAGTCTGAGGGATTTGGGGTTGTTTTCACTGGAAAGAAGGCGGCTAAGAGGGGATCTTATTGAAACATATAAGATGATTAGAGGTTTAGATAGGGTGGACAGTGATAGCCTTTTTCCTCAGATGGAGAAAGCTAGCACGAGGGGGCATGGCTTTAAATTAAGGGGGGGTAGTTATAGGACGGATGTCAGGGGTAGGTTCTTTACCCAGAGGGTGGTGAGGGATGGGAATGCCCTGCCTGCTGCGGTTGTAAATGCGCCTAGTTTGGGGGCGTTTAAGAGATCCGTGGATAGGTTTATGGACGAAAAGGGATTGGTTTAGGTTAGTGGGTCATTGTTTTTTTTTAACTGGTCGGCGCAACATCGTGGGCCGAAGGGCCTGTTCTGCGCTGTAATGTTCTATGTTCTATGTACCAACTAGAGAAGATGCAATATTAGATCTCCTATTAGGAAATGAGTTAGGACAAGTCTCGGAAGCGTGTGTAGGGGAACACTTTGGTTCCAGTGATCATAACGCCATTAATTTCAACTTGATCATGGATAAAGATAACTCTGGTCCTCGGGTTTTGAAGTTTTGAACTGGAAAAAGGCAAAATTTGAAGAAATGAGAAACAGGCTGTTCTCTGGCAAGGATGCAACTGGTAAGTGGGAGGCCTTCAAAGGAGAAATTTGAGAATGCAGAGTTTACATGTTTCTGTCAGGATTAAAGGCAAAGTGAATAAGAATAAGGAACCTTGGTTCTCGAGGGATATTAGAACTCTGATAAAGAAGAAGAGAGAGATGTATGACAGGTATAGACAACAGGGAGCAAATAAGAAGCTTGAGGAGTATAAAAAGTGCAAGAAACTACTTAAGGAAGAAATCAGGAGGGTTAAAAGAAGACAAGTCAAGGTGAAGATAACCCTAAGAACTTCTTACAGATGTATTAAGGGCAAAAGGATAGTAAAGGATAAAATTGGTCCTCTTGAAAGTCAGGGTGGTCAGCTTTGTATCGAACCAAAAGAAATGGGAGAGATATCAAATGGGTTTTTTGCAGCCGTATTTATTAAGGAAACTGGCACAGAGTCTATGGAAAAAAGGCAAACAAGTAGGGAGATCATGAAACCTATACAGATTAAAGGAGGGGAAGTGTTTGCTGCCTTGAAGCAAATCAGAGTAGATAAATCCCCAGGACCGGACAGGGTATTCCCTCGGACCTTGAAGGAGACTAGTGTTGAACTTGCAGGGCCCCAGCAGATATATTTAAAATGTTGGTATCCACAGGTGAGGTGCCGGATGATTGGAGGATAGCTCATGTTGTTCTGTTATTTAAAAAAGGCTCAAAAGGTAATTCGGGAAATTATAGGCTGCTAAGCTTGACGTCAGTAGTAGGTAAATTATTGAAGGAGTACCTGGGATAGGATCTACAAATACTTGGATGGACAGGGACTTATTAGGAAGAGTCAACATGGCTTTGTGCGTGGTAGGTCATGTTTAACCAATCTATTAGAGTTTTTCGAGGAGGTTACCAGGAAAGTGGATGAAGGGAAGGCAGTGGATGTCACCTACGTGGACTTCAGTAATACCTTTGACAAGGTCCCGCATGGATGGTTTGTTAGGAAGGTTCAGTCACTAGGTATACATGGAGAGGTAGTAAATTGGATTAGACATTGGCTCAATGGAAAAAGCCAGCAAGTGGTAGTGGAGGATTGCTTCTTTGAGTGGAGGCCTGTGACTATTGGTGTGCCACAGGGATCAGTGCTGGGTCCATTGTTGTTTGTCATCAATATCAATGATCTGGATGATAATGTGGTAAACTGGATCAGCAAATTTGCTGAGGATACAAAGATTGGAGGTGTAGTGGACAGTGAGGAAGGTTTTCAAAGCTTACAGAGAGATTTGGACCAGCTAGAAAAATGGGCTGAAAAATGGCAGATGGAGTTTAATGCAGACAAGTGTGAGGTATTGCACTTTGGAAGGACAAACCAAGGTAGAACATACAAGGTAAATGGTAGGACACTGAAGAGCAGTAGAACAGAGGGATCTGGGAATACAGGTACATAATTCCCTAAAAGAGGCATCACAGGTAGATAGGGTAGTAAAGAGTGCTTTTGGAACATTGGCCTTTATAAATCAAAGTATTGAGTATAAGAGTTGGAATATTTTGGTGGAGTTGTATAGGACATTGGTGAGGCTGAATTTAGAGTATTGTGTGCAGTTTTGGTCACTGAATTAAAGGAAGGATATTAATAAGGTTGAAAGAGTGCAGAGAAGGTTTACAAAGATGTTGCCAGGACTTGAGAAACTGAGTTAAAGAGAAATGTTGAATAGGTTACGATTTTATTCCCTGGAGAGTAGAAGAATGAGGGGAGATTTGATAGAGGTGTATAAAATTATGTTGGGTATAGATAGAGTGAATGCAAACAGGCTTTTTCCATTGAGGCTAGGGGAGAAAAAAAACAGAGGACATGGGTTAAGGGTGAAGGGGGAAAAGTTTAAAGAGAATATTGGGAGGGATTCTTCACACAGAGAGTGGTGGGAGTGTGGAATGAGCTGCCAGATGAAGTGATGAATGCGGGCTCACTTTTAACATTTAAGAAAAACTTGGACAGGTTGAGATGAGAGGGGTGTGGAGGGATATGGTCCAGGTGCAGGTCAGTGGGACTAGGCAGAAAAACAGTTGAGCACAGCCAAGAAGGGCCAAAAGACCTGTTTATGTGCTGTTATGTTCTATGGTTCTTAAACTCCATCTGCCATTCATCAGCCCATTGGCCCAATTGATCAAGATCCCATTGCCAGCCTAGATAACTTTCTTCTCTGTCCACTATGCCACCAATCTTGGTGCCATCTGCAAACTTGCTAACCATGCCTCTTATATTCTCATCCAAATCATTCATATAAATAACAAATAACAATGGACGCAGCACTGATCCCTGAGGCACACCACTTGTCACAGGCCTCCAGTTTGGAAATAAGTCTCCACAACTACTTTCTGCCTTCTGTCTTCCCTAACATCCATGCCTTTCTCAACAGTAAATACTGATGAGAAATATTCATTTGGTCCTCACCCATCTCTTGTGGATCCGTACACAGATGAGCTTGTTAATTCTTAAGAGGCCCTTCTCTCTCTCTCGTTACTCTTTTGCCCTTTATGTATTTGGAGAAGCTCTTTGGATTCTCCTTTGCCTTATCTGTCAAAGCAATCTCACATCATCTTTTACCCCTCCTGATTTCTCTAACTCTACTCCGACAATCTCTATACTCTTCAAGGGATCCACTTGATCACAGCTGCATATGCATGTCAGATGCCTTCTTCTTCTTTTTGACCAGGACCTCAGTATCACGAGTCATCCAGGGTTCCCTACTTCTACCAGCCTTGCCCTTCATTCTAAATGAAACGTGTTTGCCCTGAACCCTGGTTAACACACTTTTGAAAGCCTCCCACTTACCAATAATTTCTTTGCCTGCCAACAGAGTCACCCAATCAAATTTTGAAGTCCCTAATACCATCAAAATTGACCTTGCCCCAATTTAAAGTAAAGTTTATTTATTAGTCACAAGTAGGCTTACATTAACATTGCAGTGAAGCCACTGTGAAAATCCCCTAGTTGCCACACTCTGAAGCCTGTTCGGGTATACTAAGGGAGAATTTAGCATGGCCAGCACATCTCTTGGACTGCGGGAGGAAGCTGGCGCACCCAAAGAAAACCCATGCACACAAGGGGTGGAATGTGTAGACTCTGCACAGGCAGTAAACCAAGCCAGGAATTGAACCTTGTCGCTGGCACTGTGAGGCAGCAGTGCAGAGGAGGCACTTTTCTGTAAGTTAACCAATCTTCTCTCCATGCAAATACGTTATCCACGCATCTTTATCTTATGCAACAGCTTTTTTTGCACCACCTTCTCGAATGTCTTCTGGAAATCCAGATACATCACATCCACAGGGTTGCCCATTGCCCAACACACTCGTCATACCCTCAAAGAATTCCACTAAGGATTCAAAGAGAGAGCTAAAAAGAGCCAGGAGGGGACATGAGAAGTCTTTGGCAGGCAGCATCAAGGAAAACCTTAAAGCTTTCTATAGCTATGTCAGGAATAAAAGAATGACTAGGGTAATATTAGGGCCATTCAAGGACAGTAGTGGGAAGTTGTGTTTGGAGGCTGAGGAGATAGGAGAAGCACCAAATGAATATTTTTCATCAGTATTCACACAGGAAAAAGACAATGTTGTCGAGAAGAATATTGAGATACAAGCTATTAGACTAGATGTGATTGAGGTTCATAAGGAGGAGATGTTAGCCATTCTGGAAAGTGTGAAAATAGATAAGTCGCCTGGGCCAGATGGGATTTATCCTAGGATTCTTTGGGAATCTGGAGAGGACATTGCAGAACCTTTGGCTTTGATCTTTATGTCGGCATTTATGTCAGTTTCCCTTGTTAGGCTCCCATGTCCCACCCCTCGATCTCTCCTCTGCCTGTTGTTGATCTGTGTCTTCTCCACTCTCTTGCAGAGTCCTTCTGCCCCTTTATCTTCCATGGTTCCCCTTACCCCTAACCTCCTTGCAAAGCCTTTGTCTCTCATGAATATGTTTAGCAAGGTAGCCTCCACCACTTCAACGGGCAGAGAATTCCAGAGATTCACCACCCTTTGAGTGAAGAAGTTCCTCCTCCACTCCGTTCTAAACTTCCCCCCCACCTTATCTTGAGGCTGTGCCCTCTCGTCCTGTTGTCCTTTCTGAGCGGGAAGAATCTCTCTACCTCTACCCTATCCATCCCCTTCATTATCTTATACGTCTCTATAAGATCCCCCCTCATCCTTCTAAACTCCAACGAGTACAGACCCAGTCTATTCAGCCTCTCTTCATAGTCCAACCCCTCATCTCCGGTATCAGCCTAGTGAACCTCCTCTGCACTCCCTCCGAGGCCAAGATATCCTTGCGTAAGTGCGGTGATCAAAACTGCACACAGTATCTCATGCCTCACCTCTGAATTCCTGTTGCTTGACGAATTGACCAACCCACTTCTTTGATGTGGAACTCTCAAAGGAATGCCTTGTGTGTTTTATTGTTTATCAAATGAAAGATTAATTCTGAGAATCTGTTGTATTGTTTAGTTCCTTTCTGTTTGTATCGAGGCTGTTGGGTGGCGACAGAATTCAAACAGTTTATATCTGCCTGGGCTTAACTTTGCTTTTAGATTGTATCTGTTAGATTTATTGCATGTTCCTAATTACCCTGGGCAGCTGGGGAATGGGTGCGTCCTTGGACTTGTGGAAACATGGGCAAAGTCCCCTTGGAACATGGTGCCAAAATCTGTTCCAGGAAATGCCTGACTCATGTGATGTTCGGGAAATATTGATCTGTCCTAAAACAAACATATTAATTCGGAACAGGAGTAGACACTCAGCATCTTGAGCCAGCTTTGCTATTCAATGAGCTGGAAGATTGGTTCACTTTGGCAGAAATAATAGTTGGAGGGATTATTACTATTTAAAGGGCGAAAAGCTGCAGCATGCTATGGTGCAGAGGGACCTGGGGGTCCTTGTGCATGAGTCGCGAAATCCCAGTCTGCAGGTGCAGCAGGCGATCAAGAAGGTGAATGGGATGCTGGCCTTTATAGCGAGAGGATAGAATATAAAAGCAGGGAGGTCTTGCTGCAACTGTTTAGGGCACTGGTGAGGCCACAGCTGGAGTACTGTGTGCAGTTTTGATCACTGCACTTACGCAAGGATATCTTGGCCTCGGAGGGAGTGCAGAGGAGGTTCACTAGGCTGATACCGGAGATGAGGGGTTGGACTATGAAGAGAGGCTGAATAGACTGGGTCTGTACTCGTTGGAGTTTAGAAGGATGAGGGGGGATCTTATAGAGACGTATAAGAGAATGAAGGGGATGGATAGGGTAGAGGTAGAGAGATTCTTCCCGCTCAGAAAGGACAACAGGATGAGAGGGCACAGCCTCAAGATAAGGTGGGGGGGCAGTTTAGAACGGAGTGGAGGAGGAACTTCTTCACTCAAAGGGTGGTGAATCTCTGGAATTCTCTGCCCGTTGAAGTGGTGGAGGCTACCTTGCTAAACATATTTAAGTCACGGGTAGATAGGTTTTTGGTAGGCGAGGGAATTAAGGGTTATGGGGAGAAAGCGGGAAAGTGAAGCTGATCCACTTCAGATCAGCCATGATCTTATTGAATGGCGGGGCAGGCTCGAAGGGCTAGATGGCCTATTCCTGCTCCTATTTCATATGTTCTTATGTTTCTTATGATGGCTGATGTTGTAAAGTGAAAATGTGGATCATTGACTCTGGCTAACTTTGACCATTTTTACCTCAGGTGCTTAGGTAGTGCGATAGACAAAGGGGACAAGAGTCCAACACACATTTATTGAACTTCATCAAGGAAAAACAATATTCAATTTCTTCACAGAACTCTTCAATAAACAGTCTCAAATCTGCACTAGTAATCTCCTTCTAACACTCACTTCTGAGCATTTGCTACACCCGAGCCACAGGTCTCTATCCGTATATTTGACTGTATGACTGAAAAGACTGCTGCTACCCATTGAATAAGGCTGGGAAAGGCAGTTCCTCCATCTCTCGGGTGCTGATTGGCTCTCATTCATCAGACTCCTGTGTCCAAGGGGTGTGCACTTCTCAGGGCTCTTATTCAACAAGCTCCTTTGCTGAGATGCTCCAAAGCTTGGTCCGGTTGCAGAGTGCTGTCGCTGGGGGAGGGGACTGAGGAAGTGGGGGAGTGGGAGGGTGCTCCAGACCTTAGAGTCATAGAGCTATAGAGGTATATGGAGACAGGCCCCTCAGCCCAACTCGGCCATGCCAGCCAGTTTTCCTAAACTGAACTATTCCTGAAGGCTGGTTTACACCTCCATTGTTACCATTGTTTACACCTCGAGTAAATCTTCCTTGTTAGCATAACGCTACGCAGGCTTGCAGACACCCAGCTCTCTAGATGCCAGAGACTTGATGTGACAAGGATTAGACCTGGGACACAGTATCTTCAAAAGGGTGTGAAGACCGGCACAGTGGCCCAGTGGTTAGCACTGCTGCCTCTGAGTGCCATGGACCTGTGTTTGATTCCCGGCTTGGGTCACTATCTGTGTGGAGTTTCCATATTCCTCCCGTGTGTGTGTGTGGGCTTCCTCCGGGTGCTCCTGTTTCCTCCTAGACTCTGAAAGATGTGCTTGTTAGGTGCATTGGCCATGCTACAATCTCCCTCAGTGTACCAAAACAGGTGCTGGAGTGTGATGACTCGGGGATTTTCACAGTAACTTAATTTCAGTATTAATGTCAGTCTATTGATGACACACAGGTAAATAAATATTAAATAAACCTTAAAACTTTAAAGGGAGTAACCTAGGGCCACAGTTGTCCCTAAGCCTTCCCTCTCTCTCTCTGCTTTTTTGGACTTACTCAAATAGCACCTGTTGTGTCCATTCATTTGTTTGCAGAGACAAGAGGACAGCATTGCAATTTTCAAATGGTTTTCTTTTATTGAAAAGAACTTAAAGAATTAACATGATAAATGCAAAAAAAGCAAACTTGAAGATTAGCTTCTCAGCCAAGCCCTCTGCAAAAAAAGTACTGAAATGAGTGGAATCTAAGAACTGAACTAAATTGAACACACACACTCTAAACCAAAATATATTTCAACCCTTATCTCATTTTTAGAAGTGTTTTTTGCAAGCTGCCTCCATCTAGAAAATCAGTCCTCGCAGCTGTTGTATTAGGGAATTGTTTGCATCGTTTACTCTTCAGGAATGCAGTCAATTTTTGGCTAATGCATCATGCTCTCTGACTCTATATGTAGCCAAGATAGCTACAGTTGTTCAGCTTAGCAGAGTTAGTAAACCCCTGCAATCTAACATTTAAACATGACTGTACATAGGCAGAAATAACTTAAAATGAAGACTTTGCAAAGCCTGAAGCAAACAGGGCTACGCATACACAGGATCCTTAAGTACCTTTGATTGGCAGTCAAACAACACAGCATCTCCAGCTTCTTGTACCTTGTGGCGAGCATTGTCAGACTGACGAGACACAGACCATCCCAGTGAGAGGACCCAAAGACCAGAGGCAGCCTTAGACAAGAGGAGAAACTCAAATCGACAACTGCAAATCTTGAAACATCAGCCAATCCTTAAAGATGGAGGAACTGCCTTTCCCAGCCTTATTCAATGGGTAGCAGCAGTCTTTTCAGTCATACAGTCAAATATACGGATAGAGACCTGTGGCTCGGGTGTAGCAAATGCTCAGAAGTGAGTGTTAGAAGGAGATTACTAGTGCAGATTTGAGACTGTTTATTGAAGAGTTCTGTGAAGAAATTGAATATTGTTTTTCCTTGATGAAGTTCAATAAATGTGTGTTGGACTCTTGTCCCCTTTGTCTATCTCACTACCTAAGCACCTGAGGTAAAAATGGTCAAAGTTAGCCAGAGTCAATGATCCACATTTTCACTTTACAACATCAGCCATCAGCTCATTGAATAGCAAAGCTGGCTCAAGATGCTGAGTGTCTACTCCTGTTCCGAATTAATATGTTTGTTTTAGGACAGATCACTATTTCTCGAACATCACATGAGTCAGGCATTTCCTGGAACAGATTTTGGCACCATGTTCCAAGGGGACTTTGCCCATGTTTCCACAAGTCCAAGGACGCACCCATTCCCCAGCTGCCCAGGGTAATTAGGAACATGCAATAAATCTAACAGATACAATCTAAAAGCAAAGTTAAGCCCAAGCAGATATAAACTGTTTGAATTCTGTCGCCACCCAACAGCCTCGATACAAACAGAAAGGAACTAAACAATACAACAGATTCTCAGAATTAATCTTTCATTTGATAAACAATAAAACACACAAGGCATTCCTTTGCGAGTTCCACATCAAAGAAGTGGGTTGGTCAATTCGTCAAGCAACAGGAATTCAGAGGTGAGGATGACAGGAACCCATGAGAGACAAAGGCTTTGCAAGGAGGTTAGGGGTAAGGGGAACCATGGAAGATAAAGGGGCAGAAGGACTCTGCAAGAGAGTGGAGAAGGCACAGATCAACAACAGGCAGAGGAGAGATCGAGGGGTGGGACATGGGAGCCTAACAAGGGAAACTGAAAGGGTAACAATAAAGGGGTAGATGGGATACTATGGAGGCGATTTTCCCAAAAAAACTACGAGCCAAATGGGTGGGAAAACAGGACATTTTCCCACAATTTTTTGGGCAAACATAGTTGGTTGAATTTCCAGCGCACTGTGCATCACAGAGTCCGCACTAAGAAGTCTCACAACACCAGGAGTTCTCCCACCTCAGTAAGGTTTATGAGGTACCACCTATCCTTCACAAAACCGTGTTGACTATCCCTAATCAAATTATTGCTTTCTAGATGATTATAAATCCTATCTCTTATAACCTTTTCCAAAACTTTACCCACAACAGAAGTAAGGCTCACTGGTCTATAATTACCAGGATGGTCTCTACTACCCTTCTTGAACAAGGGGACAACATTCGCTATTCTCCAGTCTTCTGGTGCTATTCCTGTGGACAATGCCGACATAAAGATCAAGCCAAAGGTTCTGCAATGTCCTCTCCAGATTCTCGAAGAATCCTAGGATAAATCCCATCTGGCCCAGGCGACTTATCTATTTTCACACTTTCCAGAATGGCTAACATCTCCTCCTTATGAACCTCAATCACATCTAGTCTAATAGCCTGTATCTCAGTATTCTTCTCGACAACATTGTCTTTTTCCTGTGTGAATACTGATGAAAAATATTCATTTGGTGCTTCTCCTATCTCCTCAGCCTCCAAACACAACTTCCCACTACTGTCCTTGAATGGCCCTAATATTACCCTAGTCATTCTTTTATTCCTGACATAGCTATAGAAAGCTTTAAGGTTTTCCTTGATGCTACCTGCCAAAGACTTCTCATGTCCCCTCCTGGCTCTTCTTAGCTCTCTCTTTGAATCCTTAGTGGAATTCTTTGAGGGTATTACGAGCGTGTTGGGCAATGGGCAACCCTGTGGATGTGATGTATCTGGATTTCCAGAAGACATTCGAGAAGGTGGTGCAAAAAAGACTGTTGCATAAGATAAAGATGCATGGATAACGTATTTGCATGGAGAGAAGATTGGTTAACTTACAGAAAAGTGCCTCCTCTGCACTGCTGCCTCACAGTGCCAGCGACAAGGTTCAATTCCTGGCTTGGTTTACTGCCTGTGCAGAGTCTACACATTCCACCCCTTGTGTGCATGGGTTTTCTTTGGGTGCGCCAGCTTCCTCCCACAGTCCAAGGGATGTGCTGGCCATGCTAAATTCTCCCTTAGTATACCCGAACAGGCTTCAGAGTGTGGCAACTAGGGGATTTTCACAGTGGCTTCATTGCAATGTTAATGTAGGCCTACTTGTGACTAATAAATAAACTTTACTTTAAATTGGGGCAAGGTCAATTTTGATGGTATTAGGGATTTCAAAATTTGATTGGGTGACTCTGTTGGCAGGCAAAGAAATGATTGGTAAGTGGGAGGCTTTCAAAAGTGTGTTAACCAGGGTTCAGGGTAAGCACGTTTCATTTAGAATGAAGGGCAAGGCTGGTAGAAGTAGGGAACCCTGGATGACTCGTGATACTGAGGTCCTGGTCAAAAAGAAGAAGGAGGCATCTGACATGCATATGCAGTTGTGATCAAGTGGATCCCTTGAAGAGTATAGAGATTGTCGGAGTAGAGTTAGAGAAATCAGGAGGGGTAAAAGATGATGTGAGATTGCTTTGGCAGATAAGGCAAAGGAGAATCCAAAGAGCTTCTCCAAATACATAAAGGGCAAAAGAGTAACGAGAGAGAGAGTAGGGCCTCTTAAGAATTAACAAGCTCATCTGTGTACGGATCCACAAGAGATAGGTGAGATCCGAATGAATATTTCTCATCGGTATTTACTGTTGAGAAAGGAATGGATGTTAGGGAACTTGGGGAAATAAAAAGTAACGTCTTGAGGAGTGTACATATTACAATATGTTTGTTTTAGAACAGATCAATATTTCCCGTACATCACGTGAGCCAGGAATTTACTGGAACAGATTTTGGCGCCATGTTCCAAGGGGACATTGCCCTAGTTTCCACAAGTCCAAGGACGCACCCATTCCTCAGCTGCCCAGGGTAATTAGGAACATGCAATAAATCTAACAGATACAATCTAAGAGCAAAGTTAAGCCCAAGCAGATATAAACTGTTTGAATTCTGTCGCTACCCAACAGTCTCAATACAAACAGAAAGGAACTAAACAATACAACAGATTCTCAGAATTAACCTTTAGAACATAGAACACTACAGCACAAACAGGCCCTTCGACCCACAAGTTGTGCTGATCATATCCATACCTACCAGGCCTATCTATCACTCTCAATCCCATTAAATCCCATGTACTCGTCCAGAAGTCTTTTAAAAGACCCCAGCAAGTTCGCCTCTACCACCACCGACGGCAGCCGATTCCACTCACCCACCACCCTCTGAGTGAAAAACTTACCCCTAACATCTCCTCTGTACCTGCTCCCCAGCACCTTAAACCTGTGTCCTCTCGTAGCGACCATTTAAGAACATAAGAACATAAGAAATAGGAGCAGGAGTAGGCCATCTAGCCCTTCGAGCCTGCCCCGCCATTCAATAAGATCATGGCTGATCTGTCGTGGCTCAGTTCCACTTTCCCACCCTCTCCCCATAACCCTTAATCCCCTCTCTTATCAAGAACCCATCAACCCGCTTCTTGAAAATATTTAGCGAGGCAGCCTCCACCACTTCAACGGGCAGAGAATTCCAGAGATTCACCACCCTTTGAGTGAAGAAGTTCCTCCTCAACTCCGTTCTAAACCGCCTCCCCTTTATCTTGAGGCTGTGCCCCCTAGTCCTACTGTCCTTTCTGAGCGGGAAGAGTCTCTCCACCTCTATCCTATCCATCCCACTCATCATCTTATACGTCTCAATGAGATCTCCCCTCATTCTTCTAAACTCCAACGAATACAAGCCTAGTTTATTCAGCCTCTCCGCATAGCTCAATCCCCTCAACTCCGGTATCAGCCTAGTAAACCTCCTCTGCACTCCCTCCAAGGCCAAAATATCCTTGCGCAGGTGCGGCGCCCAAAACTGCACACAGTACTCCAGCTGCGGCCTCACCAATGCCCTATACAGCTGCAGCAAGACCTCCCTACTTTTATATTCAATCCCCCTCGCTATGAAGGCCAGCGTCCCATTCGCCTTCCTGACCACCTGCTGCACCTGCAAGCTGGGTTTTTGCGACTCATGCACAAGGACCCCGAGGTCCCTCTGCACCTTCGCCTGCTGCAGTTTTTTGCCACGTAAGTAATAGTCCTTCCTACCATTCTTCCTACCAAAGTGGACCACCTCACACTTGCCAACATTAAATTCCATTTGCCATTTCCTGGCCCATTCGCCCAGCCTATCTAGATCCTTCTGCAGACTCTCCACACCCTCCGCACAATTTGCCTTTCCCCCAATCTTGGTGTCATCAGCAAATTTCGACACCCTACACCCGGGAAATAGCCTCTCAGAATCCACCCTATCTATACCTCTCAACATCTTATAAACCTCTATCAAGTTGCCTCTCATCCTTCGTCTCTCCAAGGAGAAAAGACCTAGCTCCCTCAACCTATCCTCATAAGGCATGCCACCCAATCCAGGCAACATCCTTGTAGATCTCCTCTGCACCCTTCCAATAGCTTCCACATCCTTCCTGTAGTGAGGCGACCAGAACTACACACAGTACTCCAAGTGAGGTCTGACAAGGGTCTTATAAAGTTGCAGCATTATCTCCTGACTCCTAAACTCAATCTCTCGATTAATGAAGGCTAGCACACCATACGCCTTCCTGACCACATCCTCCACCTGCAAGGCCAATTTAAGAGTCCTATGGACCCCGACCCCAAGATCTTTCTGCTCCTCAACACTGCTAAGAGTCTTATCCTTGATATTATACTCCTTCATCCCATTTCACCTGCCAAAATGGACCACTACACATTTATCCGGGTTGAAGTCCATCTGCCACTTCTCTGCCCAGTCTTGCATCCTATTTATGTCACGCTGCAACTTCTGACATCCCTCCAGACTATGCACAACACCACCAACCTTCATGTCATCGGCGAACTTACTAACTCATCCCTCCACTTCCTCATCCAGGTCATTTATGAAAATTGCAAACAGTAAGGGTCCTAGAACAGATCCCTGGGGCACTCCACTGGTGACTGACCTCCATGCAGAAAAAGACCCATCTACAACCACTCTCTGCCTTCTGCAGGCAAGCCAGTCCTGGAATCAGGAGCCTGACACCTCGGTTTGGGCAACAGTGTGAGAAGAAATGTATGACCTTCTTTGGGCAGCAAGGGTGAGCGTGCATCCCATTTTGAAACCTGCACACGTTCAGTAAGAATCTCAAACTATGCTTAGAAACCTGAAGGGCATCCAGCAAAGCCCCCTCCCCCTCCAAGAACTGCATCTAACCCTTTACCCCGCCTCAACAAATAGCATCCCCAGTGGTCACCCTTTTACTGAAAACTGCCAACACAAGGTCCAAAACACAGGCACACATTGCACACCACCCACTTCAATATACTGATGCTTGCAATCCGCCTTATATTCCCACAGGGAAAAAAATGCACACAGTGAGAGAAGACACAGGCTGGTGGTGATGTGACTGAGTTGCAGCTACTGGCGGGGCATGAGCAGCATGCCATGGAGCTGGCAGGGGGTGATCCAACGGCCAGAATAGTGACTGATTGCCTGGTCGGCATTTGGCATACAAATGAGCATCAGCTTAGCCCTCTGCCAAAGACATCTTTGAAGTAAGTGCATTGATGTACAGGATGCTTTCCCTCCCTTACCCTATTGTGTGTTCTTTATTACAGCTCTGGACCCAGAGGAATCTAGCCCTTCGGGGGTGTTGCCGCTGCCCCTGCTGCTCTAGAGCAAACTGTCCACGATCCCTTGGACGACACCTCGGGGGGGTGGGGTGGGCTTTCAAGAATCCTCCAAGAACAGCACCGGTGAAATGGCACTGGCATTGACCACACAACCTACCAACGTACAGACTATCACCACAGTGGGTACCTTTGGTGTTGAGGCTTCAGGCTCACTTACTGGTGAACACGTCAGAAACGCTGATACACATTGGGGGGAGGTGGGCACATGGAGGTCTGCTGGAGGCAAGGATTCGGCTGTCTCCAAATGAGATGTTGGGCCTCCGGGTTAATTTAAACCTGGTGGAGATGCATCAGGAAACCCAGGTTGTTGTGGATGGGCTGTCAGCAACCAGTAATAGCTGGGATAAAAATAATGAGATCCTGCAGCTGAATGCGTGGCTGAGGGACTGGTGCAGAATAGAGGGTTTTAGTTTTGTAGACCATTGGGAAGTCTTTGCAAAGGAAGGGCACTTGTATAAGGGGGATAGGGAACATTTAAATGGGAAGGGTACACATATTTTAGCTGGGAGGTTAGCTGGAGTGTTTCGGCAGGGTTTAAACTAATATGGACGGGGGGGTGGGGAGGAGACAGACAGCTTAGGCACTGGGAGTGGGAGTGAGTTGGAGGTCAGGTTAAGTCTAGGTGATAGGAAAATGTCCCAGGAGAAGGAGGATCCAAGTGGGCCTGAGGGTCTTCAGTGCATCTGTTTTAATGCGAGGAGTGTGACAGGTAAGACAGATGAACTTAGGGCCTTGTTGTTCGCGAGGAATTTAGATGTGGTGGCAGTGACAGAGACATGGTTAAAGGAGGGGCAGGACTGGCAGCTAAATATTCCAGGGTATAAGTGTTTCAGGCGTGATAGGGGAGGGTTGAAAAGAGGAGGGGGAGTGGCGCTCTTAGTTAGGGAGCAGATCACAGCGGTGCAGAGGGAGGATAACATGGAGGGGTTGGGAATTGAGTCTCTGTGGGTGGAGTTGAGGAATAGGAAGGGGGCCATTACTGTGCTATAGGCCGCCCGACAGCCCACGGGCAGTGGAAGAGGGTGTATGTAGGGACATTTTGGACAAGTGTAGGAAGAACAGGGTTGTTGTAGTGGGAGATTTTAATCTCCCTGGGGTGGATTGAAAGGTGCCTAGAGCTGGGGGGTCGGACGGGGGAGAATTCGCAAGATGTGTATTGGAAGGATCCTTGCAACAGTATGTAGATAGCCCGACTAGAGAGGGGGCGATACTGGATTTAGTTCTGGGCAATGAGCCGGGTCAGGTGGTGAGGTTGCGGTAGGCGAACATGTGGCTAACAGTGACCACAACTCTGTCTACTTTAGGATACGAATGGAAAAAGATGAGAGCTGTCCTAAGGGGAGGGTGCTAAATTGGGGGAAGGCTAAATACAGCCGGATTAGGCAGGGGCTTAGGGATACAGACTGGGATAGGCTGTTGGAAGGCAAGACCACGTTAGGCATGTGGGAGTCTTTCAAGGGAAAACTGCAATGGGTGCAGGAAAGGCATGTGCCAGTTAGGAGAAAGGATGGGAAAGGTAGGATTAGAGAGACGTGGATTACTAGAGATATAGAAGACCTGGTTAGGAAGAAACGAGAGGTGTATGTCAGGTCTAAGCAGCTGGGAACGGAGAGAGCATTGGAGGAATACAGAGAGAGTAGGAGGGATCTCAAAAGGGGAGTTAGGAGAGCAAAGAGGGGGCATGAGATGGCTTTGGCAGGTAGGATTAAGGAGAATCCAAAGGCGTTTTACTCCTATCTTAAGAGCAAAAGGGTGGCTAGGGGTAAAATCGGTCCCCTCAGGGACAGACGAGGGGAATTGTGCTTAGAGGCAGAGGGAATGGGGGAGATCCTGAATGAATACTTTGCGTCGGTATTCACGAAGGAGAGGGGCTTGATGTCTGGTACGGTCATTGAGGGAGCGGTAGACCAATTGAAAGATCTATCGATTACGAGGGAAGAAGTGTTAGGGCTTTTAGGTAGCATTAAAACCGATAAATCTCCAAGGCCCGATGGCATTTATCCTAGGCTGCTTAGAGAGGCGAGGGATGAGATTGCTGGGCCTCTGACGCAAATCTTTGTCTCTTCTTTGGACACAGGTGAGGTCCCAGAGGACTGGAGGATAGCGAACGTGGTACCGTTGTTTAAAAAGGGTAGGAGGGATAACCCTAGCAACTATAGGCCGGTGAGTTTAACGTCAGTGGTAGGCAAGTTGATGGAGAGGATTCTTAGGGAAAGGATGTAATCTGATTAAGGAGACGCAGCATGGCTTTGTAAAGGGGAAGTCTTGCCTTACAAATCTGGTAGAATTCTTTGAGGAGGTGATAACAACGGTCGACGAAGGACGAGCCGTTGATGTCGTCTATATGGATTTCAGTAAGGCGTTTGACAAAGTCCCTCATGCTAGGTTGGTAGAGAAGATTAAAGCTCATGGGATACGTGGTCAGGTATCTAGATGGGTAGAGAACTGGC
The DNA here is from genome assembly GCF_965287045.1 of Carcharhinus amblyrhynchos. Classification (NCBI taxonomy): domain Eukaryota; kingdom Metazoa; phylum Chordata; class Chondrichthyes; order Carcharhiniformes; family Carcharhinidae; genus Carcharhinus; species Carcharhinus amblyrhynchos. Next base: position 14,032,151 of record NC_137324.1, read on the forward strand.
TTGCAAAGAGTAGTAGTGGAGGGGTACTTTTCTAGCTGGAGGTCTGTCACTAGTGGTGTGCTGCAGGGCTCCGTACTGGGACCTCTTCTCTTTGTAGCGTGTATAAATGATTTGGAAGAGGGAGTAGGCGGTGTGATCAGCAAATTTGCTGATGACACCAAGATGGCTGGATTGGTGGGCAGTGAGGAGCAGTGTCTGGCAATACAACGGGATATTGATAGGCTGGTTGATTGGGCAGATACATGGCAAATGGAGTTTAATCCGGATAAATGTGAGGTGATGCATTTTGGCTGGAATAATGTAGGGGGGAGTTATATGATAAAGGGTAAACCCATAAGGAGTATAGAATCGCAGAGAGACCTGGGGGTCCAAGCGCACAAGTCTTTGAAGGTGGCAGTGCAAGTAGAGAGTGTGGTGAAGAAAGCCTATGGTATGTTAGCCTTTATAGGAAGGGGTATAGAATATAAGAGCTGGAGTCTAATGTTGCAGTTGTACAGAACGTTGGTTAGGCCGCATTTAGAGTACTGCGTCCAGTTCTGGTCGCCTTACCACAGGAAGGATGTGGAGACTCTGGAGAGAGTGCAGAGGAGGTTTACCAGGATGTTGCCTGGTATGGAAGGACTGGGGTATGAGGAAAGATTGAAGAAATTGGGGCTCTTTTCCCTTGAAAGACGGCGACTGAGCGGGGAACTAATAGAGGTATATAAGATTATGAAGGGTATAGATAGAGTAAACAGAGGTAAGCTATTTCCTATGATAGAGACACATAGGACAAGGGGCCAAAGACTTAAGGTGAGGGGGGAGAGGTATAACACAGATAATAGAGGGAGGGTTTTCACACAGAGTAGCGGGGGTATGGAATGCTCTGCCAAGTAAGGTGGTGGAGGCAAACACGCTAGAGTCATTTAAGAGTAACTTAGACAGGCACATGAGTGGGTTGGAGATGGGTGGATATAGGAGATTGTTTTAAATAAGGGTCATTAGCATTGGGGCGTCCCTGGTAAGGTAAATGGATATGGTACAATAATAATGTTTTTTTTTCCTTTTCATTTACAGGTTTTAAGTCGGTCCGCCTTGTGTCCAACGAGGGGCGTACACGCCATGGGTCGTACTTGGGCTGCTCTTGGTTGTTCGAGATTGGCCTAGTTCTTCATGTCGTTAGTGTATGCCTAAACTGGACCAGATACTGGGCAAGACGACAGCTCAGTGACTGTCGCTGATTGCTGTGGAGACACATGGATTTGGGCCGGTGTCTGTGGGAGTTTGCGCATTCTCCCCGTGCTTGCGTGGGTTTTCTCCGGGTGCTCCGGTTTCCTCCCACACCCCAAAGATGTGCTGTTAGGCTGATTGGCAGAAATAAATTGTCCCGAAATCAGTTTCCCTCAATCTGGATGGCCATAAAACATTGGACAGGGGTCGTGGGTGGAGGGGGGTGACTGGTGGTGTTGAGATGGCGGCGCGGGCTCGTTGGGCCGAAGGGCCTGTTTCCCGGGCTGTTTTTGTTCTTTGTTCCTTGTTCTCTGTCCTATGCTGCGACTGCAAGTCTGTTTAGCGGAGTCAAACAGAGTGCTGTTGCACGAGGTGGTGCCGGCACAGTGTGTTAACTAGGCCAATACTGCAAAGGTGGTGACTGCAGTGGAAAGTCTGGGTCAGGCATCTTGTCCTCATTGGTGACAGGGTCCAGGCCATCCTGGAGACACAGTGGGCCACGGCCGAGGGTGTCACTGGAAACCAGGAGGCAAATCGGTCCGTGACCATGGTTGTTCGAGTCATGTCGGAGATACTGCTGGCCATGGGTGGGACTCTTGCTGGTATTCTGGAGACATAGCAGGCTGTAGCTGTGAGCCTTGACAACTTAGCCCAGGCTCAAAGGACTACTGCTGAGGGGCTTCAGAGCATGGCTTGCTCACCGAATGCTATAGCGTAGAAGCCCCGGATCTTGTCCTCGTCTCAGAGGGCCAGGGATCAGGGCTCACAGACCATGGGGCTGACACATCTGGGCCTCCAGGACTGGCAGAGGCAGGTGATGCCAGATTTTCTGGATCTCAGTCCAGCTACCCTGGCATTCCATGGAGTCCCCCTGGGGTCTCTGGGCACCTCAAGGGAGGAGGAAGGGCTCGAGACCATGCCGGGGCCTTCCATCCAGGAGATTCTAGACATCCCGAGGCTTACCAATTCCCCCCTTCCTCACACTGGGGCATCTCAAGGCCAGCTAGATGAAAAGGGTGGCACAGAAACAGTGTCATCCTCAAGTCTGCCAGGTCTTGACTACCCAGGGGGCATCCGCCAAGGGCATCACAGGAAACGGGTCACGGATCAAAGCTGGACATCTCCACCTCTGATGTGCATCTTGGGGGAGGACCTGGAAGAACCAGTAGGCCGCACAAAGTTAGAAAGTTTGGAAAGACGCTGGCCTAGTGGTATTATCGCTACCCTATTAATCCAGAACTCATCTAATGTTCTGGGGCCCCAGGTTCAAATCCCACCACAGCAGATGGCAGAATTTGAATTTTGGATTAAGAATTTACTGATGACCATCAAATCATTGTTGATTGTCGGGAAAATTCAGAGAACAGGATGGAGTCAGACTTGAGTGGACCAGGAACAGGATCCCTGTGTGCAGAACAGCGAGTCATCATCACCCTCCAGCCTTCAACCAAAACTCGCTGCCATTGCCAGCCCAGGCCCATGAACAGGTTTTGGGGTAGCATGGTGACGCAATGGTTAGCACTGCTGCCTCACAGTGCCAGGACCCAGGTTCAATTCTGGCCTCGGGGCACTGTCTGTGTGGAGGCTGCACATTCTCACAGTGTCTGCATGGGTTTCCTCTGGGTGCTCCGGTTTCCTCCCACAGTCAAAAAATGCGTGTGTTAGGTTGTTTGGCCAGACTAAATTCCTCCTTAGTGTCCCAGGATCTGTATGTTAGAGGGGCTAGGAGGGCCAATATATCAGGTTATGAGGATAGGTCCTGGGTGCGATTGTTGTTGGCGCAGAGCCGATGGACAGAATGGCCTCCTTCTGCATTGCAGGTTTTTAAGATTCTATGGTTCTATGGTCCTTTTTGGGGTAGGGTAGTGAGATGAGGGAGGCTGAGGAAGGGTTATGTGGTTTGAGGAACCATTTTGGGATTGAGGGGGTATGGTGGCTGCATTTGCCCCTGGGGTATGTTGAAATTGTTTTTGTAGCAGTCCCCAGACTGCACAGCACTAGCGACATCAAGCAAGCTGCTAAAAGGGCATCTCTCGCTGCTCTGCCCTGCCGGCCGTTTGCCATCACTGCCTGCCCTCTGTCCTTTGGGTCCTCATATGGCAGGATGTCCACCTCACTCACTTGACCCTCCTCCTCCTTTTCTTCTTCCTCCGTCTGCCCCAGCTGGTCTCCCTGCTGCTGAGTGATGTTGTGCAGAATGCGGCACATCATGACGACGTGTGATGTACGGCATATTGGAGGACCCCCCAACAAGAACGGTCCAAGCAGCGGAGCCGCTGTACGATGGATTGGCTGGTCAATGCACCACTGTACGATGGATCGGCTGCCAGTGTGTACAATGTTGTAGCGAGTCTCTGACTCGGTCTCCGACCTTCACACAGGTGTCATCAGCCATGACTTCATCGGGTCGCCCTTTTCCCCCATGAGGCATTCCGGCAGCCTGGGCTCATCTTCAAAGAGGCCAGGAATGTCTGACAACCTCAGCAAGAAGCTGTCATGGACAAGCCCTGGATGGTGTGCATCGACCTGCATGATTGTCGTTTGATGGTCGTAGACAATCTGCACATTCAGGGAATGGATCCATTTTCGGTTGACAAATGCTTGCGGTGCTCCTTGTGAGACCCACAGTGCAATGTGGGTCCTGTGCACTGTTCCCTGGATATTGGGCATCCCTGCATTGACTGTGAAGCCTGAAGCCTGGGCCTCCTGCTTTGCATGGCCTACATCAGAATTAATGTATTGTCCTGCCCGGGGCTATGGGGCATCTATGATCTGCCACACACATCTGTGCGTAGAGGACTGGGAGATTCTGCAGAAATCACTACTGGGTGCCTGGAAGGAAAAAGTTAAGGGCTGCCATCACTTTCACTTCCAGTGGGAGTGGTTGGTCGTCCCTCTCCTCAGGTGCCAAATGTGTGATCACCTCACATAGGTGTTGTACCGTGCTCTTCGTGTGCCCCAGCCAGCGAAGACACATAGCCTCTGACAGAGTCTCGAAGGAATGCTGGGATTGGTATCTCCTTACCCTCTGCATCCTCCGTCTCCTGGACACTCTTTTGAGAGACTGCTGTCCCAGCTCCTGGTTCTCAGTAGCAGCTCTCTACCCACCTTCCTGTGCAACTACCAGTGGCTGCTCCTGCGGTGGTCTCTCCACGCCCGCCATCTCCTGAACTGCCTCCTCTTCCTCAAGTACCACCACTATTGCCAGCTCCAAGTCAATCAATCAAAGATCCATTCTGCACAGTGGGGTTTGGACGGAGCAAAGAATGATGGATTAATGTCATTGGCTGCATAGACCCAACACCACCCTAATCCCTCACTTGGGTCAGTATCTCCACTTGTGGTGCTGGCAACACGACATGATCCATGGTGCACAACGCAGCATGGTTTCATTAAAGGGAAGTCGTGTCTGACAAATTTATTGGAGTTCTATGAGGATGTGTCTAGGGCGGTGGATAGAGGAGAGCCGGTGGATGTGGTCTTTCTGGATTTTCAGAAGGCGTTTGACAAAGTACCTCACAAGAGGTTATTGCAGAACGTCAGGGGGCATGGAGTTGGGGGTAGGGTGTTAGCGTGGATAGAGGACTGGTTGTCAAATAGGAGGCAGAGAGTGGGGGTCAATGGGTGCTATTCGGATTGGCGGATGGTGACTAGTGGAGTGCCCCAGGGGTCGGTGCTGGGGCCTCAGCTTTTTACCATTTATATAGATGATCTGGAGGAGGGAACCGAGTGTAGGGTGTCGAAATTTGCGGATGACACCAAGATTGGGGGAACGGCAAATTGTGCGGAGGGTGTGGAGAGTATGCAGAAGGATCTAGATAGGCTGTGCGAATGGGCCAGGAAATGGCAAATGGAATTTAATGTTGGCAAGTGTGAGGTGGTCCACTTTGGAAGGAAGAATGGTAGGAAGGACTATTACTTACGTGGCGAAAAACTGCAGCAGGCGACGGTGCAGAGGGACCTCGGGGTCCTTGTGCATGAGTCGCAAAAACCCAGCTTGCAGGTGCAGCAGGTGGTCAGGAAGGCGAATGGGATGCTGGCCTTCATAGCAAAGGGGATTGAATATAAAAGTAGGGAGGTCTTGCTGCAGCTGTATAGGGCATTGGTAAGGCCACAGCTGGAGTACTGTGTGCAGTTTTGGGCGCCGCACCTGCGCAAAGATATTTTGGCCTTGGAGGGAGTACAGAGGAGGTTTACTAGGCTGATACCGGAGTTGAGGGGGTTGAGCTATGAGGAGAGGCTGAATAAACTAGGCTTGTACTCGTTGGAGTTTAGAAGAATGAGGGGAGATCTCATTGAGACGTATAAGATGATGAATGGGATGGATAGGATAGAGGTGGAGAGACTCTTCCCGCTCAAAAAAGACAGTAGGACTAAGGGGCACAGCCTCAAGATAAAGGGGGGGCGGTTTAGAACGGAGTTGAGGAGGAACTTCTTCACTCAAAGGGTGGTGAATCTCTGGAATTCTCTACCCGTTGAAGTGGTGGAGGCTGCCTCGCTAAATATTTTCAAGAAGCGGGTTGATGGGTTTTTGATAAGAGAGGGGATTGAGGGTTATGGGGAGAGGGCGGGAATGTGGAACTGAGCCACGACAGATCAGCCATGATCTTATTGAATGGCGGGGCAGGCTGGAAGGGCTAGATGGCCTACTCCTGCTCCTATTTCTTATGATCTTATGTTATGTTCTTATGACCCGAATAGTTGTGTGAAATTGCTGTCATGACAACAGCTGGCACATAGAGAATGCAAGTTGGTGTGCAGCCGTGGGTAGTGCACACCCTTGAGCCATGGGTACAACTGCAGCATCCATTCCAGGTAAGCTGGTCATGGACATGGGGCAGGGACAGATTGCCAATTGTTACCTGATGGGTTTCCACTGACTGCAGATTCCATGCACTATACCCAATATAAACATTTATCTTGTCTGGCATTTTTACCAGATAATTTAACTGGCTTAACTTTTTCTCACTCTGATAGGAACCAAACCTTGCTTTAAAGGGACCTCCAATCATTGGTAATAGCACCAATATTTTATCCCCACGGGCAAACGTACTAATGTTAGATTTCTTATCTGCTTCTTGTTTCATTAGCTGCTGTGCCACCTTCAAACGTTGTCTAGCTAATTCTGTTTAATCTTTCTCTCACCTCAGATACATGATCCAACTGTAAGATTTCTGACTTCGGGCCTACCAACTTTTCCTTTAATTAATTTTAGAGAACCTCATTTGGTGTCTGAACACCAACCCAAATGGAGTAAACTGAGTCAATTCATTTGGTGCATCTCAAATAGCAAATAATGTAAAGGCCAACAGTTATGTAATCCTGGCAATATGTCCTCAACATGGTCTTTAGGATCTGATGCCACCTTTCCAATGCTCTCTGGGATTCAGCAAAGTACACACTTGAGGTAAAGTGTTTGATGCCAAGACTAACCGTTATCACCTTACACAGTTTGGCAGTAAAATCAAACCCTTGGTTTGATTGATTCTCCCGGGTTAATCCAACATGGGTAAAGAAATCTATCAACTTCTCCATAATCTTTTCTGCCTTGGTATTCCATAAAAGGAATTGCCTCTGGAAACCCGGCGGACCCACCCATTATGGTTAACAAATACTGGTTCCCACTTTTGGTTTTAGGAAGGGGACCTACAGAGTCAATCATAACTCACGTAAAAGGGCTCTTCATATTCAGGAATGGATACCCAAGGCGCTGGTTTTATCATTGCCTGTGGCTTTCCTTCCATCTGACACATTTAAGAAATAGGAGCAGGAGTAGGCCATCTGGCCCTTCGAGCCTGCCCCGCCATTCAATAAGATCATGGCTGATCTGTCGTGGCTCAGTTCCACTTTCCCGCCCTCTCCCCATAACCCTTAATCCCCTCTCTTATCAAAAACCCATCAACCCGCTTCTTAAAAATATTTAGCGAGGCAGCCTCCACCACTTCAACGGGCAGAGAATTCCAGAGATTCACCACCCTTTGAGTGAAGAAGTTCCTCCTCAACTCCGTTCTGAACCACCCCCCCTTTATCTTGAGGCTGTGCCCCCTAGTCCTACTGTCTTTTTTGAGCGGGAAGAGTCTTTCCACCTCTATCCTATCCATCCCATTCATCATCTTATACGTCTCAATGAGATCTCCCCTCATTCTTCTAAACTCTAATGAGTACAAGCCTAGTTTATTCAGCCTCTCCTCATAGCTCAACCCCCTCAACTCCGGTATCAGCCTAGTAAACCTCCTCTGCACTCCCTCCAAGGCCAAAATATCCTTGCGCAGGTGCGGCGCCCAAAACTGCACACAGTACTCCAGCTGCGGCCTCACCAATGCCCTATACAGCTGCAGCAAGACCTCCCTACTTTTATATTCAATTCCCCTCGCTATGAAGGCCAGCATCCCATTCGCCTTCCTGACCACCTGCTGCACCTGCAGGCTGGGTTTTTTCCTTCCATCTGACTCGCCAACTTTAAGGGCGTTCAAATGGTCAGTGGGTAGGCGTATGGATAACATTGTAATAGTTTAGGTTAGAAGGTCATTAGGTTGGTTCCACTGGTCGGCGCAACATCGAGGGCCGAAGGGCCTGTACTGCGCTGTAATGTTCTATGTTCTATACATATGACAGGTGTGGCAAAATACAACCACATCTTTATGTTATCCAGGCCAATAAAAATGCTTCTGTATCTTAGCCTGAATCTTCTTCATTCCTAATTGACCTCCTAAAGGTAATTTGTGTGCTACTCACAATTATTCCTGTCTGTATTTTACAATCTGGTGAACTTATGTTCATTTCTCATCTGCTCAAATCAGCCAAGGTCTCCATTTCTGCCTTAAGACTTTATCCTTATGGTAATAGCATTCTGGAATACACTCTGCTTCCTCTTCCGAGTGGGATTTATGATATAAATCCTTTATCATCTCACCTTTCGACTGTAACTTCATTAATCTTACAGAATTAAACACCACCGCCTGATCCACTCTGTCCATTCTCTTCATAATTTTGTAGATTTCTATCAGGTCACCTCTCAACCTCCATCGCTCCAGTGAGAACAAATCAAGTTTCTCCAACCTCTCCTCATACTAATGCCCTCCATACCAGGCAACATCCTGGTAAATCTTTTCTGTACCCTCTCCAAAGCCTCCACATCCTTCTGGTAGTGTGGCGACCAGAATTGAGCACTACAAGTGAGGCCTAACTGAGGTTCTATAAAGCTGCAACATGACTTGCCAATTTTTAAACTCAATGCCCTGACCGATGAAGGCAAGCATGCCGTATGCCTTTTTGACCTTCTCTACCTGCATTGCCACTTTCAGTGACCTGTGTACCTGCACACCTGGATCACTCTGCCTATCAATACTCTTAAGGGTTCTGCCATTTACTGTCTATTTCCTGTCTGTATCAGACCTTCCAAAATGCACTATCTCACATTTGTCTGGATTAAACTCCATCTGCCGTCTCTCTATCTAAGCCTCCAGCTGATCTATATCCTGCTGTATCCTCTGATGGTCCTCATCGCTATCCGCAAATCCACCAACCTTTGTGTCATCTGCAAATTTACTAGTTCTCCGATACCTCTCCAAAATCCAAGGATTTTGGAAAACTACAACTAATGCATCCACTATCTCTGTAGCTACTTCTTTTAGGATTCTAGGATGTAAGCCATCAGAGCCAGGAGACTTAGCAACTTTTTGGCCCTTGACATTTTCAAATCCTTGTCAGGGAATTGCATCATCAGCTGTACTAAGTGATGATTTATTTTGCAAGGACTATCATGTTTAAATTTCCTGCACTGTGGGTCAATCTCAGCTGCAATTATCCTGTCATCTTGCTGAGTTCCTAGAATTCCACAATGGAGAAGTTAGTTTTCAAAGACAGGAAAATGCTATTAGAAATGTTTCTGAAGGGCATTGATTGCAGCAATATTTCTCTGGCTACATTAATGAAAGTCCTGCCTCATGGGGCTTTGAATGCTTTCCCCGGGTGGTGGTGTGACATGATGGTGTGACTCAGCACTGGGTTTTGATAATGAAAGCCATTCGAGAGGACCATGCTGGGGATGCAGAGGTGTCTGGAGTTCCTGAGGATTGAGGGCCAAGGTTGGCATTGCCCTCTGGCACCATGGCACTGCAATGGTGAATGCAGTTAAAATTGATTGAAATTTGATTGCTGGAGAAAAATGAAAGCTGTGACCATAGAGTCATTGAGGTTTACAGCATGGAAACTTGTCCATGCCGCCCAATTTTAACCACTAAACTCGTCCCAATTGCCTGCATTTAGCCCATATCCCTCTACACCCATCTTACCCGTGTAAACGTCTAAACGCCTTTCGACAGACAAAATTGTACCCGCCTCTACTACTACCTCTGGCAGATTGTTCCAGACACTCACCACCCTCTGTGAGAAAACATTGCCCCTCTCGACACTTTTGTCTCTCTCCCCTTTCACCTTAAACCAATGTCCTCCAGTTTTAAACTCTCCTACAGTTGGGAATAGATGTTGAATGTCTACTTTATCTATGCCCCCCATTATTTTGTAGACATCTATGAGATCACCCCTCCACCTTCTACGCTCCAGAAAAAAAAGTCCCAGTCTATCCAACCTCTCCTTATAACTCAACTCATCACATCCCAGTAGCATCTTAGTAAATCTTTTCTGCACTCTTTCTAGTTTAATAATATCCTTTCTATAATAGGGTGACCAGAATTGCACACAGTATTCCAAGTGTGATCTTACCAATGTTTTGTACAACTTCAACAAGACATCCCAACTGCTGTATTCAATGTTCTGACCAATGAAACCAAGCATGCTGATGCCTTCTTCACCACTCTGTCCAAGTGTGACTCTACTTTCAAGGAGATATGAACATGTACCCCTAGACCTCTTCATTCTGTAACTCTTCCCAATGCCCTACAATTAATTTCCCCTGGTTTCCTGGTTCAATCTACCAAAATGCATCACCTTGAATTTATCTAAATTAACTCTATTTGCCATTTGTCAGCCCACTGGTCCAATTGATCAAAATTCCATTGCAATCGGAGATCATTTTCTTCACTATCCACTATGCCATTAATCTTGATGTAATGTGCAAACTTACGAACAATGCCTCCAATATTCTCATCCAAATCATTATTATAAATGACAAATACCAGTGGACCCAGCACTGATCTCTGAGGCACCCATTTGGAAAAACAGCCCTCTACAACTATTCTTTGGCTTCTGTCAAGAAGCCAATTTTGTATCCATTTAGAGATCTCACCCTGGATCCCATGAGATTTAACCTTATACAACAACCTGCCATGCAGTACCTTGTCAAAAGTCTTGCTAAAGTCATGTAGACAACATCAATTGCACTGCCCTCATCTACCTTCTTGGTTACCTCTTCGAAAAACTCAATCAAATTTGTGAGACGTGATAAGTAACTTGTTAATTCCGGATATTTTGTATTGAATTCAAATTCCACCAGCTGCTGTGGCAGGATTTGAACGCGGGAACCCAGAACATCAGCTGAGGTCCTGGACTAATAGTCTCATGATAGTACCACAAGGCCATCACCTCCCTAGGATTTGTGACCCAGAGACTCAGGGCAATGCTCTGACCATCCTGTTTTGAGTCCCACCATAGTAGATGGTGGAATTTGAATTCAGTAAATAATATAGAACGAAAAGTCCGATGATGACCGTGAAGCCATTGCTGGTTGTCGTAAAAAGCCATCTGGTTCACTAATGTCCTTTAGGGAAAGGAATCTGCTGTCCTTACCTGGTCTGGCCTATATGTAACTCCAGAGCCACAGCAATGTGGTTGACTCTTTAATGTCTTCTGAAATAGCCTAGCAAACCACTGAGTTCAAGAACGAGTTAAAACCAAGTTTCAGTTAAAAACAATTTGACCTGGGCCTTCTATTGTTCAGGTTGGCAAGTTGCCCAGGTTGACTTTTGGTTTAGGATAAGCGCAATTGAATGCATGTTTGATTGCCAGGGCCACAGTGCCTATCCTCTCTTTGTTAAGAATATTTTTATCTGAAAGCCGTCCATTTACGGGAAATATTGTGCTTTCAGTTTCACAGTTAAGAATTTAATTGAAAGTCAAGAATGTAGAAATTGGTCGTTTGATAATTAACAAAGACGTTACATGTTTGTGTGACCAGAGCAAGTTTGAGAGGGAGAGATTTGTGCTGAGGGTACGACAGCTCGTGGTTGCTTATTTATTTATTTATTTATCCATTAAGTTTAAGATTTTCTCGTAGACTTTTTTCCTTTCAAGAGTTTTTTTAACTGGGAAACTGGAATTGGGCAGCAGGGTAGTTTGGGAGTTTGAGTTTTTTTTAAATTTTACTATAAAAGTCACTTACCTGGTGAATTGACCTCATTGTGCGACCAGAGCAAGTTTGAGAGGGAGAGGTTCGTGCTGAGGTTCAGGCTGCTAGTGTTTGCGTATTTATTTATTTATCCGTTAAGTTTCAGTTTCTTCATGCGCTTTTTCCCTTTCAAAAGTTTTTTTCACTGGGAAAACTGCGCAGGCGCCTGACGCCAACTCATGGTAAACGGGAACCATAAAGATCAGGCCACTCTACACAGCGTTGAGAGCGGGCAGCGGAGTGAGAGGGAGCAGAGTGAAGGCTGAAGGGCTTTGGCTCAATGGGCTTCAGCATACACAGGCAGAGGCAGTGTGGGTTCTGTTCTTCGTTCATCCAGAAATTTAAAGAAAGCAGTAAGTGTGAGTGAGAGGCCGGTTTTTTGCTTTCGGTGTCGGATGCGGGAGCTCATGGAGTCGCCTAGCCTCCCAGAAGTCCATACCTGTGCCAGGTGCATCGAATTGCAGCTCCTGAGGGACCGCGTGAGGGAACCGGAGTGGCGATTCGATGATCTTAGACCAGTCAGGGAGAATGAGGAGTTAATAGAGAGAAGTTACAGGCAGGTAGTCACAGAGGGGCCACGGGAGGAAGACAAGCGGGTCACGGTTAGGAAGGGTAAAGGTCACGTACCAGTGAGTACCCAGGTGGCTGTCCCTCTTAACAGTAAGGGCTGGGTGACAGACAAGAGTGGAGAAGGGAGAGAGCAGTCAGTGAAGGGATCACCTGTGGCTGTCCTCCTCCAGAATAAGTATACCGATTTGGATACTGTGGGAGGGGATGTCCCCCCAGGGGTAAGCCACAGTGACCAGGTCGTTGATGCTGAGTCGGGCTCTGTGGCTCGGAAGGGAAAGAGGGGGACTAGGAGAACAATAGTAGTGGGGAACACAATAGTTCGAGGCCCAGACAGGTGGTTCTGTGGGCGCGAACAGGACTCCAGGATGGTAGTCTGCCTCCCTGGTGCCGGGGTCCTGGATGTCTCTGAGCGAGTAGGAAGCATACTAAAATGGGCAGATAACCAGACAGACGTCATTGTCCACATTGGTGCAAATGACGTAGGCAGAAAGAGCAAGGAGGTCCTGTGAAAGCAATTCAGGGACTTGGGTAGTCGGCCTCTAGGGTAGCAATCTCTAGACTACTCCCAGTGCCAAGTGCTAGTGTGAGAAACACAGCTCACAGTCAAACAATTTTATTCGAGTCAAGTTCCGAAGGAGCAAGATTTTTTTTAACGTTCTTGCAAGACCGGGTGTCCAAAAAAATAGGCACACCTTACATCGATTTGCAGCACATTTTTATACTTTTTTTACAAGCATCGTAATGGCTTTGCAATGTGATGTTCTCCCCTAATTGGTGGTCCCTGTCCCACCTATGTGTTGTCATTCCCCTATTGGCTCAAGGTGCCCCAAGTTTCCATCCCCTCTACTCCCCATCTAACAAGGTCTCCTGTTATCACAAGAGTGCATTAGTAAACTCATCCGTCTTATCCAACACTGTTACATGTCCAGTTCAGATCGGCGGTAATCAATCTTTTGCCAACTTAATCACTGCTGTCCCGACTATCTCAGTGACCTTTTTCCCTTTTTATGCTCAGTTGTAGAAACAACACACCTTGTATACCATTTGCTTTTACAACCTGGACCTCATACATTCCTTCAGGATGTGGTGTATGCTTCACTGCACACCACGCATCTGGTGTTATTTCTACACCACAGGCAGTCTCTTTATTGTCCCTGACGATTGCTCTGTTAGCAGCAGCGAATTTTATGTCCTATGTTTGTGACTAAAATCACAGTTGTTTCCATAATGTGGGTTATCAATGTGCCTGACTATATCCAGTGTACCTAACTTTAGGCTATTTTTCTATGGTGTACAGATATATGTGTTAACAGCATCTTTACCCCAGGGGTCGGAGCTGGGGCCTCAGCTATTTACCATTTATATAGATGATCTGGAGGAGGGAACCGAGTGTAGGGTGTCGAAATTTGCTGATGACACCAAGATTGGTGGAACGGCAAATTGTGCAGAGGATGTGGAGAGTCCGCAGAAGGATCTAGATAGGCTGGGCGAATGGGCCAGGAAATGGCAAATGGAATTTAATGTTGGCAAGTGTGAGGTGGTCCACTTTGGTAGGAATAATGGTAGGAAGGACTATTACTTACGTGGCAAAAAACTGCAGCAGGCGACGGTGCAGAGGGACCTCGGGGTCCTTGTGCATGAGTCGCAAAAACCCAGCTTGCAGGTGCAGCAGGTGGTCAGGAAGGCGAATGGGATGCTGGCCTTCATCGCGAGGGGGATTGAATATAAAAGTAGGGAGGTCTTGCTGCAGCTGTATAGGGCATTGGTGAGGCCGCAGCTGGAGTACTGTGTGCAGTTTTGGGCGCCGCACCTGCGCGAAGATATTTTGGCCTTGGAGGGAGTGCAGTTTACTAGGCTGATACCGGAGTTGAGGGGGTTGAGCTATGAGGAGAGGCTGAATAAACTAGGCTTGTATTCGTTAGAGTTTAGAAGAATGAGGGGAGATTCATTGAGACGTATAAGATGATGAATGGGATGGATAGGATAGAGGTGGAGAGACTCTTCCCGCTCAAAAAAGACAGTAGGACTAGGGGGCACAGCCTCAAGATAAAGGGGGGGCGGTTTAGAACGGAGTTGAGGAGGAACTTCTTCACTCAAAGGGTGGTGAATCTCTGGAATTCTCTGTCCGTTGAAGTGGTGGAGGCTGCCTCGCTAAATATTTTTAAGAAGCGGGTTGATGGGTTTTTGATAAGAGAGGGGATTAAGGGTTATGGGGAGAGGGCGGGAATGTGGAACTGAGCCACGACAGATCAGCCATGATCTTATTGAATGGCGGGGCAGGCTCGAAGGGCTAGATGGCCTACTCCTGCTCCTATTTCTTATGTTCTTATGTTCTCACACTAATGAAGCTCGGAAGAGGGAGATTGTACAATTGAACGCATAGCTAAAGGAGTGGTGCCGGAGGGAGGGTTTCAAATTCGTGGATCACTGGGAAGTCTTCAAGAGAGGGATGGCACCTGTACAGGGAGGACCGGCTACACCTAAACTGGAAGGGTACGAATATCCTGGCCGATAGTTTTGCTAGAGCGGTTCGGGTGGGTTTCAAATAATGTGGCAGGGGGTGGGGATCAAAACAATAGGTCAATAAGCATAGAGGCTGGGGACGAGATTGGGGCCAGGACGAGGCTATCTACAAGGAAGGGCGTTCTGGGGAAGGATCACCTGAGTGGGCCTGGAGGTCTGGAGTGCATCTGCTTCAACGCAAGGAGCGTAACGGGCAAGACAGATGAACTTAGAGCCTTAATGCTTGCGTAAAACTTGGATGTGGTTGCAGTGACGGAGACTTGATTAAAAGAAGGACAGGACTGACGGCTGAATATTCCAGGGTATAAGTGTTTTAGGCGCGACAGAGAAGGGGCTAGAAGAGGTGGGTGAGTTGCATTACTGGTTAGGGAGCATATTACAGCAGTACAGAGGGTGGACAATTTAGAAGGGTCATGTAATGAATCACTGCGGTTGAGCTCAGAAACAGGAAGGGTGCAGTCAGTATTCTGGGTGTACACTACAGGCCTCCCAACAGCCCACGGGAAGTTGAGGAACAGATATGTAAGAAGATTCTGAATAGGTGCAGAAAAAATAGGGTAGTTGTAGTGGGAGACTTTAATTTCTCTTGTATCGACTGGAAATCGCTTGGCGCTGGGGGACTGGATGGGGAGGAATTTATAAAATGCATACAGGACAGTTCTTTGGAACAATATGTTGACAGTCCAAATAGAGAGGGGGCTATACTAGACCTAGTACTGGGGAATGAGCCCGGTCAGGTCATCAAAGTTTCAGTAGGGGACCGTGTGGCAAATAGTGACCACAATTCTGTAAACTTTAGGATAGGAATGGAAAAAGATGAGTGTTGTCCTATGGGTAATGTGCTGATTTGGGGGAAGGCTAACTACAGCCAGATTGAGCAGGATTTGGTGGCTGTTGATTGGGAGAGGCTGTTTGAGGGTAAATCCACATCTGGCATGTGGGAGTCTTTTAAGGAGCAGTTGATAAGGCTGCAGGACAGGCATGTGCCTACAAAAAGGAAGGATAGGAAAGGTAAGATTCGAGAGCCATGGATAACCAGGGAAATCGTGGGTCTAATCAAGAAGACAAAAGAGGCATACGTAAGGTCCAGGCAGCTAAAAACAGATGGAACACTGGAGGAATACAGAGAAAGTAGAAAAGAGCTCAAACAGGGAATTAGAAGGGCAAAAAGGGGTCATGAAATGTCCTTGGCAGACAGGATTAAGGAGAATCCCATCCTACATATGTTAGGGACAGGAGGGTTGTCAGGGAAAGGATCGGATCTCTCGGGGACAAAGGAGGGGAATTATGCTTAGAACCCAAAGAAGTAGGTGAGATCCTAAATGAATACTTTGCATCATTACTCACAAAGGAGAGGGGCATGTTGACTGGTAGTGTCTCAGGGAGATGTGTTGACCCGTTAGAAAAGAATCTCAATTACAAGTTTTTTAGGAAACATTAAGACAGAGAAATCCCCAGGGCCTGATGGCATCTATCCTAGACTGCTCAGGGAGACAACAGATGAAATTGCTGGGCCTCTAACAGAAATCTTTGTCTCTTCACTGGACACAGGTGAGGTCCCAGAGGATTGGAGGATAGCAAATGTGGTCCCGTTATTTAAGAAGGGTAGCAAGGATAACCCAGGTAATTATAGGCCAGTGAGCTTGACGTCTGTGGTAGGGAATTTGTTGGAGAAGATTCTTAGGACATAAGAATAAGAACATAAGAAATAGGAGCAGGAGTAGGCCATCTCGCCCCTCGAGCCTGCCCCACCATTCAATAAGATCATGGCTGATCTGAAGTGGATCAGTTCCACTTTCCCGCTTTCTCCCCATAACCCTTAATTCCCCTACCCATCAGAAACCTATCTACCCGTGACTTAAATATATTTAGCGAGGTAGCCTCCACCACTTCAACGGACAGAGAATTCCAGAGATTCACCACCCTTTGAGTGACGAAGTTCCTCCTCAACTCTGATCTAAACTGCTCCCCCCCTTTATCTTGAGGCTGTGCCCTCTAGTCCTGCTATCCGTTCTAAGCCGGAAGAATCTCTCTACCTCTACCCTATCCATCCCCTTCATTATCTTATACGCCCCTATAAGATCCTCCCTCATCCTTCTAAACTCCAATGAGTACAGACCCAGTCTATTTAGTCTCTCTTCATAGGCCAAACCCCTCATCTCCGGTATCAGCCTAGTGAACCTCCTCTGCACTCCCTCCAAGGCCAATATATCCTTGCACAAGTGCGGCGACCAAAACTGCACACAGTACTCCAGCTGCGGCCTCACCAGTGCCCTGTACAGTTGCAGCAAGACCTCCGTACTTTTATATCCTATCCCCCTCGCTATAAAGGCCAGCATCCCATTCGCCTTCCTGACCACCTGCTGCACCTGCAGACTGGATTTTTGCGACTCATGCACAAGGACCCCCAGGTCTCTCTGCACCGTAGCATGCTGCAGCTTTTTGCCCTGTAAGTAGTAGTTCTTCCTACTATTATTTCTGCCAAAGTGGATAACCTCACACTTGCTAACATTATACTCCACCTGCCAGGTCCTCGCCCACTTGCTCAGCCTATCCAGATCTCTCTGCAGACTCTCCACACCTTCCATGCAACTTGCTTTTCCACTCATCTTCGTGTCATCAGCAAATTTTGTCACCCTACACTCAGCCCCCTCCTCCAGATCATCTATATAAATGGTAAACAGTTGAGGCCCCAGTACCGATCTCTGCGGCACTCCAGTAGTCACCAACTGACAACCAGAATAGCACCCATTGATTCCAACTCTCTGCTTCCTATTAGACAACCAATCCTCTATCCACGCTAACACCTTACCCCCAACTCCATGCACCCTAACCTTCTGTAGCAACCTTTTGTGAGGCACCTTATCAAACGCCTTTTGGAAATCTAAAAACACCACATCCACTGGTTCCCCTCTGTCTACTGTACTAGTCACATGCTCATAGAAATCCAATAAATTCGTCAAACATGACTTCCCCTTAATGAATCCGTGCTGCGTCTGCTCGATCAAACCATTCTTTTCTAGGTGCCTCGCTACTTCTTCTTTGATGATGGATTTTAGCATTTTTCCAACTACAGACGTTAAACTAACCGGCCTATAATTCCCTGCCTTTTGTCTGCTACCCTTTTTAAACAGCGGCATAACATTAGCTGTTTTCCAATCTTCTGGCACTTCCCCGGAGTCCAGCGAATTTTGATAAATAATTACGAAGGCATCTGCTATCACCTCTGCCATGTCTTTCAGAACCCTGGGATGCATTCCATCCAGTCCTGGGGACTTGTCCACCTTCTGTCCTATTAGTCCATCAAGCACTACCTCTCTAGTGATAGTAATCGTATTTAGGCCCTCAACTCCAACCATCCTTCTATCTTTAATATCTGGCAAACTATTTGCGTCCTCCTCTGTGAAGACCGAGGCAAAAAACTTATTTAAAGACTCAGCCATTTCCTCATCGCCCACCGCTAAATCCCCCCTCTTATCCTCCAAGGGTCCAACATTCACTTTAGCCAGCCTCCTCTTTATATAGTTATAAAAACTTTTACTGTCATTTTTTATATTTAGTGCTAGTTTAGCTTCATCCTCTATCTTTCCCTTCTTTATCACCTTCTTAGTCATTCTTTGTTGATTTTTAAATCTTTCCCAATCTTCTCATCACACACTGTTTTTAGCCAACCTGAGCGCGATAGGATATATGCGTATTTAGAACGGAATAATCTCATTAGTGATAGACAGCGTGGTTTTGGACGAGGGAGGTCATGCCTCACAAACCTGTTTGAGTTTTTTGAGGAGGTGGCAAAAACGATTGACGAGGGAAGGGCTGTGGATGTCGTCTGTATGGGTTTTAGTAAAGTGTTTGACAAGGTCCCTCATGGCAGGCTGGTGCAAAAGCTTAAATCTCACGGGATAGAAGGTGAGCTCGCTAGATGGGTGGAGAACTGGCTTGGCCATAGAAGACAGAGGGTAGCAGTGGAGGGGTCTTTTTCCAGTTGGAGGTCTGTGACTGGTGGTGTTCCTCAGGGCTCTGAACTGGGACCTCTGCTGTTTATATAAATATAAATGATTTGGAAGAAGATGTAGCTGGCGTGATCAGTAAGTTTGCGGATGACACAAAGATTGCTGGAGTTACGGATAGTGATGAACATTGTCAGAGAATACAGCAGGATATAGATCGGGTGGAAAATTGGGCAGAGAAATGGCAGATAGAATTTAATCCAGATAAATGTGAAGTGTTGCATTTCGATAGATCTAATGTAAGGGGGAGCTATACAATAAATGGCAGAACCACCAAGAGTATAGACACACAGAGGGACCTGGGTGTGCAGGTCCACAGATCCTTAAAGGTGGCAATGCAGGTGGAGAGGGTGGTTAAAAAAGGCATACAGCATGCTTGCCTTTATTGGACGGGGCATAAAGTATAAAAGTTGGCATAGGATGTTGCAGCTATATAGAACGTTGGTTAGGCCACATTTGGAATACTGCGTCCAGTTCTGGTCACCACACTACCTGAAGGACGTGGAGGCTTTGGAAAGAGTACAGAATAGGTTTACCAGGATGTTGCCTGGTATGGAGGGTCTTAGATATGAGGAGATATTGGGCAAACTGGGGTTGTTCTCCCTGGAAAGGTGGAGGATGAGGGGTGACCTAATACAAAATTATGAAGGGCGCAGATAGGGTGAAGAGTGGGAAACTTTTTCCCAGGTCAGAAATGACAAAAACAAGGGGTCACGAGTTCAAGATAAGCGGGGGCAAGGTTCAATACAGATATGGGGGGGACATATTTTACACAGAGGGTGGTGGGGGTCTGGAATGCACTGCCAAGCAAGGTAGATACGCTGGGATCATTTAAGACTTATCTGGATAGCCACATGAACAGACTGGGAATGGAGGGATACAAACGAATGTTCTAGTTGGGTGCATGAGCGGCACAGGCTTGGAGGGCCGAAGGGCCTGTTCCTGTGCTGTATTCTTCTTTGTCCTTATGTTGGTATTAAGTAGGTGGCAGTAAATGAATTGATCGTAAATGAATGTACAGACATTCTTTATTGATATTTCTTGGAGAAGTGTGTCTCTGTAACTGGTAATACTACCCCTCTGGATAAAGCAACTCATTCTGTGATTGGGCTGGAGATCACCAAAAAGAGCAGGAGAGCAATTAAAATTTTGAGATGTTAACATTTTTTGGCTTTAGGATGTTTGTGATGTAGATATGCGTGTTTTCCCAGGAATAAGGGTATCTTTTTTAATTTGTTGATATTCTGTGACTGAATAATTGAAGAAATTAAGCTCAGGAGTCCAATCACAGCTTTTGGCCTGAAGCATGAATTTCCCAAGAGAAAAGTTCCATGAGGGAATGGTAAAGATCTTTGTAGATGAGGGTTTGCCACACTGGGTTAACCTGGAGGTCTCTCCCTGCAGGCTTGGAGGTCGTCACAGTGGCTGCCAATAGGGAGGTGGCCTGTTCAAAAGACCCACCTCACTGCTTCGGGACTTTGTCCCGGTTAGAGTAACAAAGAGAGGCCCTCCACCCTTCAGCCCCCACACACTTTCTATGCTCATTTATGCCATTTGAAGCTCACCCACACCCCCCCATTGCGCCTTATGCCAATGTATGTCTGCCCAAAACAACTACCATGTACCCCCTCCCCCCACCCCACCTCCCGCCTCCCGCCTCCTCCAGGCCAAGCAATTGCACCTCCACACCAAGTCACTCACTCTTTGGATGAGAATATTGGAGGCATGCTTAGTAAGTTTGCAGAAGATATCAAGATTAATGGCATAGTGGACAGTGAAGAAAGTTATCTCCGATTGTAACGGGATCTTGATCAATTGGGCCAGGAGCTGAAGAATGGCAAATGGAGTTTAATTTAGATAAATGCGAGGTGACGCATTTTGGTAGGATGACCCAGTGCAGGACTCACTCAGGTGACGGTAGGGCACTGGGGAGAGTTACAGAACAAAGAGGTCGAGGGGTACATGTTCATAGCTCCTTGAAAGTGGAGTCATTGATGGATAGATCGTTGAATAAGGCATTCAGCATTCTTGGTGTCATTGGTTAGAATATTGAATACAGCACTTGGGACGTCTTGTTGAAGTTGTACAAGACATTGGTAAGGCCACACTTGGAATACTGTGCACAATTCTGGTCACCCTATTATAGAAAGGATGTTATTAAACTAGAAAGAGTGCAGAAAAGATTTGCTAGAATGCTAGCGGGACTTGATGGTTTAAATTATGAGGAGGGGCTGGATAGACTGGGAGCAATATCTTGGCGGGAAGATTGGCTAAGGCTACTGGGGGGACTTTAAACTAGAAAGGCTAGGGGGAGGGAAAAGAGATGAGGTGACTGAGAGCGAGGAGGTTAGCTCACAAGTAGAGAAGGACTGTAGACAGTGTAAGAGGGAGGATAGATGGGTGATGGAGAAGGGGAGCGCCCAGACTGAAGGTCTGAGGTGTGTATATTTTAACGCCAGGAGTGTAGTGAGTAAAGTAGATGAGCTTAAGGCGTGGGTCATTGCTTGGGAATGTGATGTGGTGGCCATTACAGAGACTTAGAACATAGAACATAGAACATTACAGGCCCTTCGGCCCACGATGTTGCGCCGACCAATTAAGAGAAAATCAATGACCCTCTAACCTAAACCAATCCCTTTCCATCCATAAACCTATCCACGGACCTCTTAAACGCCCCCAAACTAGGCGCATCTACAACTGCAGCAGGCAGGGCATTCCAATCCCTCACCACCCTCTGGGTAAAGAACCTACCTCTGACATCCGTCTTATATCTACCACCTCTTAATTTAAAGCTATGTCCCCTTGTGCTAGCTTTCTCCATCCGAGGAAAAAGGCTATCACTGTCCACCCTATCTAAACTTCTAATCATCTTATATGTTTCAATAAGATCCCTTCTTAGCCGACTTCTTTCTAACGAAAACAACATCAAATCCCTCAGTCTCTCCTTATAGGACCTTCCCTCCATACCAGGCAACATCCTGGTAAACCTCCTCTGCACCCTCTCCAATGCCTCCACATCCTTCCTATAATGTGGGGACCAGAACTGTACACAATACTCCAAGTGCAGCCGCACCAGAGTTTTGTACAGTTGCAACATGACGCTGCGGCTCCTAAATTCAATTCCCCTACCAATAAACGCCAAGACACAGTACACCTTCCTAACAACCTTATCGACTTGATTTCCAACTTTCAGGGATCTATGCACATATACACCTAGATCCCTCTGTTCATCCACACTATTCAGAGTCCTACCGTTAGCCCTATACTCTACACATCTGTTATTCCTGCCAAAGTGAATTACCTCACACTTTTCCGCATTAAACTCCATCCGCCACCTCTCGGCCCAGCTCTGCAACTTGTCCAAGTCTCTCTGTAAACTATGATACCCCTCTTCACTATCTACCACTCCTCCGACTTTGGTGTCATCAGCAAATTTACTAATCCATCCTTCTATACCCTCATCCAGATCATTTATAAAAATTACAAACAGCAGTGGCCCCAAAACAGATCCCTGAGGCACACCACTTGTAACCGAAATCCATGACGAATACTTTCCATCAACCACCACCCTCTGTCTTCTATCAGCTAGCCAATTCCTGATCCAATTAATTAAATCACCCTCAATCCCATACATGTGCATTTTCTGCAGAAGCCTTCCATGGTGAACCTTATCAAACGCCTTACTAAAGTCCATATATACCACGTCAACTGCCTTACCCCCATCCACCTCTTTGGTCACTTCCTCAAAAAACTCAATAAGGCTAGTAAGGCACGACCTACCCTTCACAAAACCATGCTGACTATCTCCAATCAATTCATTACTCTCTAAATAACTATAAATCCTATCCCTAATAAGTTTTTCTAATACTTTGCCCACAACAGAAGTAAGACTCACCGGTCTATAATTCCCGGGGAAGTCTCTATTCCCCTTCTTAAACAATGGGACAACATTCGCTATCCTCCAGTCTTCTGGCACTATACCTGTGACCAACGACGACCTGAAGATCAGAGCCAGAGGCTCTGCAATCGCTTCCCTTTACTTTCTTCCCGTGGCCCCTCTGTGACTACCTGCCTGTAACTTCTCTCTATTAACTCCTCATTCTCCCTGACTGGTCTAAGATCATCGAGTCGCCGCTCCTGATCCCTCACGCGGTCCCTCAGGAGCTGCAATTCGATGCACCTGGCGCAGGTATGGACTTCTGGGAGGCTAGGCGACTCCATGAGCTCCCGCATCCGACACCGAAAGCAAAAAACCGGCCTCTCACTCACACTTACTGCTTTCTTTAAATTTCTGGATGAACGAAGAACAGAACC
This sequence comes from Carcharhinus amblyrhynchos, assembly GCF_965287045.1. Classification (NCBI taxonomy): domain Eukaryota; kingdom Metazoa; phylum Chordata; class Chondrichthyes; order Carcharhiniformes; family Carcharhinidae; genus Carcharhinus; species Carcharhinus amblyrhynchos. The sequence goes on from NC_137324.1 coordinate 14,055,122, forward strand.
CACACTGCCTCTGCCTGTGTATGCTGAAGCCCATTGAGCCAAAGCCCTTCAGCCTTCACTCTGCTCCCTCTCACTCCGCTGCCCGCTCTCAACGCTGTGTAGAGTGGCCTGATCTTTATGGTTCCCGTTTACCATGAGTTGGCGTCAGGCGCCTGCGCAGTTTTCCCAGTGAAAAAAACTTTTGAAAGGGAAAAAGCGCATGAAGAAACTGAAACTTAACGGATAAATAAATAAATACGCAAACACTAGCAGCCTGAACCTCAGCATGAACCTCTCCCTCTCAAACTTGCTCTGGTCGCACAATGAGGTCAATTCACCAGGTAAGTGACTTTTATAGTAAAATTTAAAAAAAACTCAAACTCCCAAACTACCCTGCTGCCCAATTCCAGTTTCCCAGTTAAAAAAACACTTGAAAGGAAAAAAGTCTACGAGAAAATCTTAAACTTAATGGATAAATAAATAAATAAATAAGCAACCACGAGCTGTCGTACCCTCAGCACAAATCTCTCCCTCTCAAACTTGCTCTGGTCACACAAACATGTAACGTCTTTGTTAATTATCAAACGACCAATTTCTACATTCTTGACTTTCAATTAAATTCTTAACTGTGAAACTGAAAGCACAATATTTCCCGTAAATGGACGGCATTCAGATAAAAATATTCTTAACAAAGAGAGGATAGGCACTGTGGCCCTGGCAATCAAACATGCATTCAATTGCGCTTATCCTAAACCAAAAGTCAACCTGGGCAACTTGCCAACCTGAACAATAGAAGGCCCAGGTCAAATTGTTTTTAACTGAAACTTGGTTTTAACTCGTTCTTGAACTCAGTGGTTTGCTAGGCTATTTCAGAAGACATTAAAGAGTCAACCACATTGCTGTGGCTCTGGAGTTACATATAGGCCAGACCAGGTAAGGACAGCAGATTCCTTTCCCTAAAGGACATTAGTGAACCAGATGGCTTTTTACGACAACCAGCAATGGCTTCACGGTCATCATCGGACTTTTCGTTCTATATTATTTACTGAATTCAAATTCCACCATCTACTATGGTGGGACTCAAAACAGGATGGTCAGAGCATTGCCCTGAGTCTCTGGGTCACAAATCCTAGGGAGGTGATGGCCTTGTGGTACTATCATGAGACTATTAGTCCAGGACCTCAGCTGATGTTCTGGGTTCCCGCGTTCAAATCCTGCCACAGCAGCTGGTGGAATTTGAATTCAATACAAAATATCCGGAATTAACAAGTTACTTATCACGTCTCACAAATTTGATTGAGTTTTTCGAAGAGGTAACCAAGAAGGTAGATGAGGGCAGTGCAATTGATGTTGTCTACATGACTTTAGCAAGACTTTTGACAAGGTACTGCATGGCAGGTTGTTGTATAAGGTTAAATCTCATGGGATCCAGGGTGAGATCTCTAAATGGATACAAAATTGGCTTCTTGACAGAAGCCAAAGAATAGTTGTAGAGGGCTGTTTTTCCAAATGGGTGCCTCAGAGATCAGTGCTGGGTCCACTGGTATTTGTCATTTATAATAATGATTTGGATGAGAATATTGGAGGCATTGTTCGTAAGTTTGCACATTACATCAAGATTAATGGCATAGTGGATAGTGAAGAAAATGATCTCCGATTGCAATGGAATTTTGATCAATTGGACCAGTGGGCTGACAAATGGCAAATAGAGTTAATTTAGATAAATTCAAGGTGATGCATTTTGGTAGATTGAACCAGGAAACCAGGGGAAATTAATTGTAGGGCATTGGGAAGAGTTACAGAATGAAGAGGTCTAGGGGTACATGTTCATATCTCCTTGAAAGTAGAGTCACACTTGGACAGAGTGGTGAAGAAGGCATCAGCATGCTTGGTTTCATTGGTCAGAACATTGAATACAGCAGTTGGGATGTCTTGTTGAAGTTGTACAAAACATTGGTAAGATCACACTTGGAATACTGTGTGCAATTCTGGTCACCCTATTATAGAAAGGATATTATTAAACTAGAAAGAGTGCAGAAAAGATTTACTAAGATGCTACTGGGATGTGATGAGTTGAGTTATAAGGAGAGGTTGGATAGACTGGGACTTTTTTTTCTGGAGCGTAGAAGGTGGAGGGGTGATCTCATAGATGTCTACAAAATAATGGGGGGCATAGATAAAGTAGACATTCAACATCTATTCCCAACTGTAGGAGAGTTTAAAACTGGAGGACATTGGTTTAAGGTGAAAGGGGAGAGAGACAAAAGTGTCGAGAGGGGCAATGTTTTCTCACAGAGGGTGGTGAGTGTCTGGAACAATCTGCCAGAGGTAGTAGTAGAGGCGGGTACAATTTTGTCTGCCGAAAGGCGTTTAGACGTTTACACGGGTAAGATGGGTGTAGAGGGATATGGGCTAAATGCAGGCAATTGGGACGAGTTTAGTGGTTAAAATTGGGCGGCATGGACAAGTTTCCATGCTGTAAACCTCAATGACTCTATGGTCACAGCTTTCATTTTTCTCCAGCAATCAAATTTCAATCAATTTTAACTGCATTCACCATTGCAGTGCCATGGTGCCAGAGGGCAATGCCAACCTTGGCCCTCAATCCTCAGGAACTCCAGACACCTCTGCATCCCCAGCATGGTCCTCTCGAATGGCTTTCATTATCAAAACCCAGTGCTGAGTCACACCATCATGTCACACCACCACCCGGGGAAAGCATTCAAAGCCCCATGAGGCAGGACTTTCATTAATGTAGCCAGAGAAATATTGCTGCAATCAATGCCCTTCAGAAACATTTCTAATAGCATTTTCCTGTCTTTGAAAACTAACTTCTCCATTGTGGAATTCTAGGAACTCAGCAAGATGACAGGATAATTGCAGCTGAGATTGACCCACAGTGCAGGAAATTTAAACATGATAGTCCTTGCAAAATAAATCATCACTTAGTACAGCTGATGATGCAATTCCCTGACAAGGATTTGAAAATGTCAAGGGCCAAAAAGTTGCTAAGTCTCCTGGCCCTGATGGCTTACATCCTAGAATCCTAAAAGAAGTAGCTGCAGAGATAGTGGATGCATTAGTTGTAGTTTTCCAAAATCCTTGGATTTTGGAGAGGTATCGGAGAACTAGTAAATTTGCAGATGACACAAAGGTTGGTGGATTTGCGGATAGCGATGAGGACCATCAGAGGATACAGCAGGATATAGATCAGCTGGAGGCTTAGATAGAGAGACGGCAGATGGAGTTTAATCCAGACAAATGTGAGATAGTGCATTTTGGAAGGTCTGATACAGACAGGAAATAGACAGTAAATGGCAGAACCCTTAAGAGTATTGATAGGCAGAGTGATCCAGGTGTGCAGGTACACAGGTCACTGAAAGTGGCAATGCAGGTAGAGAAGGTCAAAAAGGCATACGGCATGCTTGCCTTCATCGGTCAGGGCATTGAGTTTAAAAATTGGCAAGTCATGTTGCAGCTTTATAGAACCTCAGTTAGGCCTCACTTGTAGTGCTCAATTCTGGTCGCCACACTACCAGAAGGATGTGGAGGCTTTGGAGAGGGTACAGAAAAGATTTACCAGGATGTTGCCTGGTATGGAGGGCATTAGTATGAGGAGAGGTTGGAGAAACTTGATTTGTTCTCACTGGAGCGATGGAGGTTGAGAGGTGACCTGATAGAAATCTACAAAATTATGAAGAGAATGGACAGAGTGGATCAGGCGGTGGTGTTTAATTCTGTAAGATTAATGAAGTTACAGTCGAAAGGTGAGATGATAAAGGATTTATATCATAAATCCCACTCGGAAGAGGAAGCAGAGTGTATTCCAGAATGCTATTACCATAAGGATAAAGTCTTAAGGCAGAAATGGAGACCTTGGCTGATTTGAGCAGATGAGAAATGAACATAAGTTCACCAGATTGTAAAATACAGACAGGAATAATTGTGAGTAGCACACAAATTACCTTTAGGAGGTCAATTAGGAATGAAGAAGATTCAGGCTAAGATACAGAAGCATTTTTATTGGCCTGGATAACATAAAGATGTGGTTGTATTTTGCCACACCTGTCATATGTATAGAACATAGAACATTACAGCGCAGTACAGGCCCTTCGGCCCTCGATGTTGCGCCGACCAGTGGAACCAACCTAATGACCTTCTAACCTAAACTATTACAATGTTATCCATACGCCTACCCACTGACCATTTGAACGCCCTTAAAGTTGGCGAGTCAGATGGAAGGAAATGTGTCAGATGGAAGGAAAGCCACAGGCAATGATAAAACCAGCGCCTTGGGTATCCATTCCTGAATATGAAGAGCCCTTTTACGTGAGTTATGATTGACTCTGTAGGTCCCCTTCCTAAAACCAAAAGTGGGAACCAGTATTTGTTAACCATAATGGGTGGGTCCGCCGGGTTTCCAGAGGCAATTCCTTTTATGGAATACCAAGGCAGAAAAGATTATGGAGAAGTTGATAGATTTCTTTACCCATGTTGGATTAACCCGGGAGAATCAATCAAACCAAGGGTTTGATTTTACTGCCAAACTGTGTAAGGTGATAACGGTTAGTCTTGGCATCAAACACTTTACCTCAAGTGTGTACTTTGCTGAATCCCAGAGAGCATTGGAAAGGTGGCATCAGATCCTAAAGACCATGTTGAGGACATATTGCCAGGATTACATAACTGTTGGCCTTTACATTATTTGCTATTTGAGATGCACCAAATGAATTGACTCAGTTTACTCCATTTGGGTTGGTGTTCAGACACCAAATGAGGTTCTCTAAAATTAATTAAAGGAAAAGTTGGTAGGCCCGAAGTCAGAAATCTTACAGTTGGATCATGTATCTGAGGTGAGAGAAAGATTAAACAGAATTAGCTAGACAACGTTTGAAGGTGGCACAGCAGCTAATGAAACAAGAAGCAGATAAGAAATCTAACATTAGTACGTTTGCCCGTGGGGATAAAATATTGGTGCTATTACCAATGATTGGAGGTCCCTTTAAAGCAAGGTTTGGTTCCTATCAGAGTGAGAAAAAGTTAAGCCAGTTAAATTATCTGGTAAAAATGCCAGACAAGATAAATGTTTATATTGGGTATAGTGCATGGAATCTGCAGTCAGTGGAAACCCATCAGGTAACAATTGGCAATCTGTCCCTGCCCCATGTCCATGACCAGCTTACCTGGAATGGATGCTGCAGTTGTACCCATGGCTCAAGGGTGTGCACTACCCACGGCTGCACACCAACTTGCATTCTCTATGTGCCAGCTGTTGTCATGACAGCAATTTCACACAACTATTCGGGTCATAAGAACATAACATAAGATCATAAGAAATAGGAGCAGGAGTAGGCCATCTAGCCCTTCCAGCCTGCCCCGCCATTCAATAAGATCATGGCTGATCTGTCGTGGCTCAGTTCCACATTCCCGCCCTCTCCCCATAACCCTCAATCCCCTCTCTTATCAAAAACCCATCAACCCGCTTCTTGAAAATATTTAGCGAGGCAGCCTCCACCACTTCAACGGGTAGAGAATTCCAGAGATTCACCACCCTTTGAGTGAAGAAGTTCCTCCTCAACTCCGTTCTAAACCGCCCCCCCTTTATCTTGAGGCTGTGCCCCTTAGTCCTACTGTCTTTTTTGAGCGGGAAGAGTCTCTCCACCTCTATCCTATCCATCCCATTCATCATCTTATACGTCTCAATGAGATCTCCCCTCATTCTTCTAAACTCCAACGAGTACAAGCCTAGTTTATTCAGCCTCTCCTCATAGCTCAACCCCCTCAACTCCGGTATCAGCCTAGTAAACCTCCTCTGCACTCCCTCCAAGGCCAAAATATCTTTGCGCAGGTGCGGCGCCCAAAACTGCACACAGTACTCCAGCTGTGGCCTTACCAATGCCCTATACAGCTGCAGCAAGACCTCCCTACTTTTATATTCAATCCCCTTTGCTATGAAGGCCAGCATCCCATTCGCCTTCCTGACCACCTGCTGCACCTGCAAGCTGGGTTTTTGCGACTCATGCACAAGGACCCCGAGGTCCCTCTGCACCGTCGCCTGCTGCAGTTTTTCGCCACGTAAGTAATAGTCCTTCCTACCATTCTTCCTTCCAAAGTGGACCACCTCACACTTGCCAACATTAAATTCCATTTGCCATTTCCTGGCCCATTCGCACAGCCTATCTAGATCCTTCTGCATACTCTCCACACCCTCCGCACAATTTGCCGTTCCCCCAATCTTGGTGTCATCCGCAAATTTCGACACCCTACACTCGGTTCCCTCCTCCAGATCATCTATATAAATGGTAAAAAGCTGAGGCCCCAGCACCGACCCCTGGGGCACTCCACTAGTCACCATCCGCCAATCCGAATAGCACCCATTGACCCCCACTCTCTGCCTCCTATTTGACAACCAGTCCTCTATCCACGCTAACACCCTACCCCCAACTCCATGCCCCCTGACGTTCTGCAATAACCTCTTGTGAGGTACTTTGTCAAACGCCTTCTGAAAATCCAGAAAGACCACATCCACCGGCTCTCCTCTATCCACCGCCCTAGACACATCCTCATAGAACTCCAATAAATTTGTCAGACACGACTTCCCTTTAATGAAACCATGCTGCGTTGTGCACCATGGATCATGTCGTGTTGCCAGCACCACAAGTGGAGATACTGACCCAAGTGAGGGATTAGGGTGGTGTTGGGTCTATGCAGCCAATGACATTAATCCATCATTCTTTGCTCCGTCCAAACCCCACTGTGCAGAATGGATCTTTGATTGATTGACTTGGAGCTGGCAATAGTGGTGGTACTTGAGGAAGAGGAGGCAGTTCAGGAGATGGCGGGCGTGGAGAGACCACCGCAGGAGCAGCCACTGGTAGTTGCACAGGAAGGTGGGTAGAGAGCTGCTACTGAGAACCAGGAGCTGGGAGAGCAGTCTCTCAAAAGAGTGTCCAGGAGACGGAGGATGCAGAGGGTAAGGAGATACCAATCCCAGCATTCCTTCGAGACTCTGTCAGAGGCTATGTGTCTTCGCTGGCTGGGGCACACGAAGAGCACGGTACAACACCTATGTGAGGTGATCACACATTTGGCACCTGAGGAGAGGGACGACCAACCACTCCCACTGGAAGTGAAAGTGATGGCAGCCCTTAACTTTTTCCTTCCAGGCACCCAGTAGTGATTTCTGCAGAATCTCCCAGTCCTCTACGCACAGATGTGTGTGGCAGATCATAGATGCCCCATAGCCCCGGGCAGGACAATACATTAATTCTGATGTAGGCCATGCAAAGCAGGAGGCCCAGGCTTCAGGCTTCACAGTCAATGCAGGGATGCCCAATATCCAGGGAACAGTGCACAGGACCCACATTGCACTGTGGGTCTCACAAGGAGCACCGCAAGCATTTGTCAACCGAAAATGGATCCATTCCCTGAATGTGCAGATTGTCTACGACCATCAAACGACAATCATGCAGGTCGATGCACACCATCCAGGGCTTGTCCATGACAGCTTCTTGCTGAGGTTGTCAGACATTCCTGGCCTCTTTGAAGATGAGCCCAGGCTGCCGGAATGCCTCATGGGGGAAAAGGGCGACCCGATGAAGTCATGGCTGATGACACCTGTGTGAAGGTCGGAGACCGAGTCAGAGACTCGCTACAACATTGTACACACTGGCAGCCGATCCATCGTACAGTGGTGCATTGACCAGCCAATCCATCGTACAGCGGCTCCGCTGCTTGGACCGTTCTTGTTGGGGGGTCCTCCAATATGCCGTACATCACACGTCGTCATGATGTGCCGCATTCTGCACAACATCACTCAGCAGCAGGGAGACCAGCTGGGGCAGACGGAGGAAGAAGAAAAGGAGGAGGAGGGTCAAGTGAGTGAGGTGGACATCCTGCCATATGAGGACCCAAAGGACAGAGGGCAGGCAGTGATGGCAAACGGCCGGCAGGGCAGAGCAGCGAGAGATGCCCTTTTAGCAGCTTGCTTGATGTCGCTAGTGCTGTGCAGTCTGGGGACTGCTACAAAAACAATTTCAACATACCCCAGGGGCAAATGCAGCCACCATACCCCCTCAATCCCAAAATGGTTCCTCAAACCACATAACCCTTCCTCAGCCTCCCTCATCTCACTACCCTACCCCAAAAAGTGCCATAGAACCATAGAATCTTAAAAACCTGCAATGCAGAAGGAGGCCATTCTGTCCATCGGCTCTGCGCCAACAACAATCTCACCCAGGACCTATCCTCATAACCTGATATATTGGCCCTCCTAACCCCTCTAACATACAGATCCTGGGACACTAAGGAGGAATTTAGTCTGGCCAAACAACCTAACACACACATCTTTGGACTGTGGGAGGAAACCGGAGCACCCAGAGGAAACCCATGCAGACACTGTGAGAATGTGCAGCCTCCACACAGACAGTGCCCCGAGGCCAGAATTGAACCTGGGTCCTGGCACTGTGAGGCAGCAGTGCTAACCATTGTGTCACCATGCCACCCCAAAACCTGTTCATGGGCCTGGGCTGGCAATGGCAGCGAGTTTTGGTTGAAGGCTGGAGGGTGATGATGACTCGCTGTTCTGCACACAGGGATCCTGTTCCTGGTCCACTCAAGTCTGACTCCATCCTGTTCTCTGAATTTTCCCGACAATCAACAATGGTTTGATGGTCATCAGTAAATTCTTAACTCAAAATTCAAATTCTGCCATCTGCTGTGGTGGGATTTGAACCTGGGACCCCAGAACATTAGATGAGTTCTGGATTAATAGGGTAGCGATAATACCACTAGGCCAGCATCTTTCCAAACTTTCTAACTTTGTGCGGCCTACTGGTTCTTCCAGGTGCTCCCCCAAGATGCACATCAGAGGTGGAGATGTCCAGCTTTGATCCGTGACCCGTTTCCTGTGATGCCCTTGGCGGATGCCCCCTGGGTAGTCAAGACCTGGCAGACTTGAGGATGACACTGTTTCTGTGCCACCCTTTTCATCTAGCTGGCCTTGAGATGCCCCAGTGTGAGGAAGGGGGGAATCGGTAAGCCTCGGGATGTCTGGAATCTCCTGGATGGAAGGCCCCGGCATGGTCTCGAGCCCTTCCTCCTCCCTTGAGGTGCCCAGAGACCCCAGGGGGACTCCGTGGAATGCCAGGGTAGCTGGACTGAGATCCAGAAAATCTGGCATCACCTGGCTCTGCCAGTCCTGGAGGCCCAGATGTGTCAGCCCCATGGTCTGTGAGCCCTGATCCCTGGCCCTCTGAGACGAGGACAAGCTCCGGGGCTTTTACGCCATAGCATTCGGTGAGCAAGCCATGCTCTGAAGCCCCTCAGCAGTAGTCCTTTGAGCTTGGGCTAAGTTGTCAAGGCTCACAGCTACAGCCTGCTATGTCTCCAGAATACCAGCAAGAGTCCCACCCATGGCCAGCAGTATCTCCTACATGACTCGAACAACCATGGTCACAGACCGATTTGCCTCCTGGTTTCCAGTGACACCCTCGGCCGTGGCCCACTGTGTCTCCAGGATGGCCTGGACCCTGTCACCAATGAGGACAAGATGCCTGACCCAGACTTTCCACTGCAGTCACCACCTTTGCAGTATTGGCCTAGTTAACACACTGTGCCGGCACCACCTCGTGCAACAGCACTCTGTTTGACTCCGCTAAACAGACTTGCAGTCGCAGCATAGGACAGAGAACAAGGAACAAAGAACAAAATCAGCCCGGGAAACAGGCCCTTTGGCCCAACGAGCCCGCGCCGCCATCTCAACACCACCAGTCCCCCTCTCCACCCATGACCCATATCTATTGTTTTCTGGCCATCCACATTGAGGGAAACTAATTCAGGGACAATTTATTTCTGCCAATCAGCCTAACAGCACATCTTTGGGGTGTGGGAGGAAACCAGAGCACCCGGAGAAAACCCACGTAAGCACGGGGAGAATGCGCAAACTCCCACAGACACCGGCCCAAATCCATGTGTCTGCACAGCAATCAGCGACAGTCACTGAGCTGTCGTCTTGCCCAGTATCTGGTCCAGTTTAGGCACACACTAACGACATGAAGAACTAGGCCAATCTCGAACAACCAAGAGCAGCCCAAGTACGACCCATGGCGTGTACGCCCCTCGTTGGACACAAGGCGGACCGACTTAAAACCTGTAAATGAAAAGGAAAAAAAAACATTATTATTGTACCATATCCATTTACCTTACCAGGGACACCCCAATGCTAATGACCCTTATTTAAAACAATCTCCTATATCCACCCATCTCCAACCCACTCATGTGCCTGTCTAAGTTACTCTTAAATGACTCTAGCGTGTTTGCCTCCACCACCTTACTTGGCAGAGCATTCCATACCCCCGCTACTCTGTGTGAAAACCCTCCCTCTATTATCTGTGTTATACCTCTCCCCCCTCACCTTAAGTCTTTGGCCCCTTGTCCTATGTGTCTCTATCATAGGAAATAGCTTACCTCTGTTTACTCTATCTATACCCTTCATAATCTTATATACCTCTATTAGTTCCCCGCTCAGTCGCCGTCTTTCAAGGGAAAAGAGCCCCAATTTCTTCAATCTTTCCTCATACCCCAGTCCTTCCATACCAGGCAACATCCTGGTAAACCTCCTCTGCACTCTCTCCAGAGTCTCCACATCCTTCCTGTGGTAAGGCGACCAGAACTGGACGCAGTACTCTAAATGCGGCCTAACCAACGTTCTGTACAACTGCAACATTAGACTCCAGCTCTTATATTCTATACCCCTTCCTATAAAGGCTAACATACCATAGGCTTTCTTCACCACACTCTCTACTTGCACTGCCACCTTCAAAGACTTGTGCGCTTGGACCCCCAGGTCTCTCTGCGATTCTATACTCCTTATGGGTTTACCCTTTATCATATAACTCCCCCCTACATTATTCCAGCCAAAATGCATCACCTCACATTTATCCGGATTAAACTCCATTTGCCATGTATCTGCCCAATCAACCAGCCTATCAATATCCCGTTGTATTGCCAGACACTGCTCCTCACTGCCCACCAATCCAGCCATCTTGGTGTCATCAGCAAATTTGCTGATCACACCGCCTACTCCCTCTTCCAAATCATTTATACACGCTACAAAGAGAAGAGGTCCCAGTACGGAGCCCTGCAGCACACCACTAGTGACAGACCTCCAGCTAGAAAAGTACCCCTCCACTACTACTCTTTGCAAGCCAGTTCTCTACCCATCTAGATACCTGACCACGTATCCCATGAGCTTTAATCTTCTCTACCAACCTAGCATGAGGGACTTTGTCAAACGCCTTACTGAAATCCATATAGACGACATCAACGGCTCGTCCTTCGTTGACCGTTGTTATCACCTCCTCAAAGAATTCTACCAGATTTGTAAGGCAAGACTTCCCCTTTACAAAGCCATGCTGCGTCTCCTTAATCAGATTACATCCTTTCCCTAAGAATCCTCTCCATCAACTTGCCTACCACTGACGTTAAACTCACCGGCCTATAGTTGCTAGGGTTATCCCTCCTACCCTTTTTAAACAACGGTACCACGTTCGCTATCCTCCAGTCCTCTGGGACCTCACCTGTGTCCAAAGAAGAGACAAAGATTTGCGTCAGAGGCCCAGCAATCTCATCCCTCGCCTCTCTAAGCAGCCTAGGATAAATGCCATCGGGCCTTGGAGATTTATCGGTTTTAATGCTACCTAAAAGCCCTAACACTTCTTCCCTCGTAATCAATAGATCTTTCAATTGGTCTACCGCTCCCTCAATGACCGTACTAGACATCAAGCCCCTCTCCTTCGTGAATACCGACGCAAAGTATTCATTCAGGATCTCCCCCATTCCCTCTGCCTCTAAGCACAATTCCCCTCGTCTGTCCCTGAGGGGACCGATTTTACCCCTAGCCACCCTTTTGCTCTTAAGATAGGAGTAAAACGCCTTTGGATTCTCCTTAATCCTACCTGCCAAAGCCATCTCATGCCCCCTCTTTGCTCTCCTAACTCCCCTTTTGAGATCCCTCCTACTCTCTCTGTATTCCTCCAATGCTCTCTCCGTTCCCAGCTGCTTAGACCTGACATACACCTCTCGTTTCTTCCTAACCAGGTCTTCTATATCTCTAGTAATCCACGTCTCTCTAATCCTACCTTTCCCATCCTTTCTCCTAACTGGCACATGCCTTTCCTGCACCCATTGCAGTTTTCCCTTGAAAGACTCCCACATGCCTAACGTGGTCTTGCCTTCCAACAGCCTATCCCAGTCTGTATCCCTAAGCCCCTGCCTAATCCGGCTGTATTTAGCCTTCCCCCAATTTAGCACCCTCCCCTTAGGACAGCTCTCACCTTTTTCCATTCGTATCCTAAAGTAGACAGAGTTGTGGTCACTGTTAGCCACATGTTCGCCTACCGCAACCTCACCACCTGACCCGGCTCATTGCCCAGAACTAAATCCAGTATCGCCTCCTCTCTAGTCGGGCTATCTACATACTGTTGCAAGGATCCTTCCAATACACATCTTACGAATTCTCCCCCGTCCGACCCCCCCAGCTCTAGGCACCTTTCAATCCACCCCAGGGAGATTAAAATCTCCCACTACAACAACCCTGTTCTTCCTACACTTGTCCAAAATGTCCCTACATACACCCTCTTCCACTGCCCGTGGGCTGTCGGGCGGCCTATAGCACAGTAATGGCCCCCTTCCTATTCCTCAACTCCACCCACAGAGACTCAATTCCCAACCCCTCCATGTTATCCTCCCTCTGCACCGCTGTGATCTGCTCCCTAACTAAGAGCGCCACTCCCCCTCCTCTTTTCAACCCTCCCCTATCACGCCTGAAACACTTATACCCTGGAATATTTAGCTGCCAGTCCTGCCCCTCCTTTAACCATGTCTCTGTCACTGCCACCACATCTAAATTCCTCGCGAACAACAAGGCCCTAAGTTCATCCGTCTTACCTGTCACACTCCTCGCGTTAAAACAGATGCACTGAAGACCCTCAGGCCCACTTGGATCCTCCTTCTCCTGGGAGATTTTCCTCTCATCTAGACTTAACCTGACCTCCAACTCACTCCCACTCCCAGTGCCTAAGCTGTCTGTCTCCTCCCCACCCCCCCGTCCATATTAGTTTAAACCCTGCCGAAACACTCCAGCCAACCTCCCAGCTAAAATATGTGTACCCTTCCCATTTAAATGTTCCCTATCCCTCTTATACAAGTGCCCTTCCTTTGCAAAGACTTCCCAATGGTCTACAAAACTAAAACCCTCTATTCTGCACCAGTCCCTCAGCCACGCATTCAGCTGCAGGATCTCATTATTTTTATCCCAGCTATTACTGGTTGCTGACAGCCCATCCACAACAACCTGGGTTTCCTGATGCATCTCCACCAGGTTTAAATTAACCCGGAGGCCCAACATCTCATTTGGAGACAGCCGAATCCTTGCCTCCAGCAGACCTCCATGTGCCCACCTCCCCCCAATGTGTATCAGCGTTTCTGACGTGTTCACCAGTAAGTGAGCCTGAAGCCTCAACACCAAAGGTTACCCACTGTGGTGATAGTCTGTACGTTGGTAGGTTGTGTGGTCAATGCCAGTGCCATTTCACCGGTGCTGTTCTTGGAGGATTCTTGAAAGCCCACCCCACCCCCCCGAGGTGTCGTCCAAGGGATCGTGGACAGTTTGCTCTAGAGCAGCAGGGGCAGCGGCAACACCCCCGAAGGGCTAGATTCCTCTGGGTCCAGAGCTGTAATAAAGAACACACAATAGGGTAAGGGAGGGAAAGCATCCTGTACATCAATGCACTTACTTCAAAGATGTCTTTGGCAGAGGGCTAAGCTGATGCTCATTTGTATGCCAAATGCCGACCAGGCAATCAGTCACTATTCTGGCCGTTGGATCACCCCCTGCCAGCTCCATGGCATGCTGCTCATGCCCCGCCAGTAGCTGCAACTCAGTCACATCACCACCAGCCTGTGTCTTCTCTCACTGTGTGCATTTTTTTCCCTGTGGGAATATAAGGCGGATTGCAAGCATCAGTATATTGAAGTGGGTGGTGTGCAATGTGTGCCTGTGTTTTGGACCTTGTGTTGGCAGTTTTCAGTAAAAGGGTGACCACTGGGGATGCTATTTGTTGAGGCGGGGTAAAGGGTTAGATGCAGTTCTTGGAGGGGGAGGGGGCTTTGCTGGATGCCCTTCAGGTTTCTAAGCATAGTTTGAGATTCTTACTGAACGTGTGCAGGTTTCAAAATGGGATGCACGCTCACCCTTGCTGCCCAAAGAAGGTCATACATTTCTTCTCACACTGTTGCCCAAACCGAGGTGTCAGGCTCCTGATTCCAGGACTGGCTTGCCTGCAGAAGGCAGAGAGTGGTTGTAGATGGGTCTTTTTCTGCATGGAGGTCAGTCACCAGTGGAGTGCCCCAGGGATCTGTTCTAGGACCCTTACTGTTTGCAATTTTCATAAATGACCTGGATGAGGAAGTGGAGGGATGAGTTAGTAAGTTCGCCGATGACATGAAGGTTGGTGGTGTTGTGCATAGTCTGGAGGGATGTCAGAAGCTGCAGCGTGACATAAATAGGATGCAAGACTGGGCAGAGAAGTGGCAGATGGACTTCAACCCGGATAAATGTGTAGTGGTCCATTTTGGCAGGTGAAATGGGATGAAGGAGTATAATATCAAGGATAAGACTCTTAGCAGTGTTGAGGAGCAGAAAGATCTTGGGGTCGGGGTCCATAGGACTCTTAAATCGGCCTTGCAGGTGGAGGATGTGGTCAGGAAGGCGTATGGTGTGCTAGCCTTCATTAATCGAGAGATTGAGTTTAGGAGTCAGGAGATAATGCTGCAACTTTATAAGACCCTTGTCAGACCTCACTTGGAGTACTGTGTGTAGTTCTGGTCGCCTCACTACAGGAAGGATGTGGAAGCTATTGGAAGGGTGCAGAGGAGATCTACAAGGATGTTGCCTGGATTGGGTGGCATGCCTTATGAGGATAGGTTGAGGGAGCTAGGTCTTTTCTCCTTGGAGAGACGAAGGATGAGAGGCAACTTGATAGAGGTTTATAAGATGTTGAGAGGTATAGATAGGGTGGATTCTGAGAGGCTATTTCCCGGGTGTAGGGTGTCGAAATTTGCTGATGACACCAAGATTGGGGGAAAG
This sequence comes from Carcharhinus amblyrhynchos, assembly GCF_965287045.1. Classification (NCBI taxonomy): domain Eukaryota; kingdom Metazoa; phylum Chordata; class Chondrichthyes; order Carcharhiniformes; family Carcharhinidae; genus Carcharhinus; species Carcharhinus amblyrhynchos. Next base: position 14,070,249 of record NC_137324.1, read on the forward strand.
GCAAATTGTGCGGAGGGTGTGGAGAGTCTGCAGAAGGATCTAGATAGGCTGGGCGAATGGGCCAGGAAATGGCAAATGGAATTTAATGTTGGCAAGTGTGAGGTGGTCCACTTTGGTAGGAAGAATGGTAGGAAGGACTATTACTTACGTGGCAAAAAACTGCAGCAGGCGAAGGTGCAGAGGGACCTCGGGGTCCTTGTGCATGAGTCGCAAAAACCCAGCTTGCAGGTGCAGCAGGTGGTCAGGAAGGCGAATGGGACGCTGGCCTTCATAGCGAGGGGGATTGAATATAAAAGTAGGGAGGTCTTGCTGCAGCTGTATAGGGCATTGGTGAGGCCGCAGCTGGAGTACTGTGTGCAGTTTTGGGCGCCGCACCTGCGCAAGGATATTTTGGCCTTGGAGGGAGTGCAGAGGAGGTTTACTAGGCTGATACCGGAGTTGAGGGGATTGAGCTATGCGGAGAGGCTGAATAAACTAGGCTTGTATTCGTTGGAGTTTAGAAGAATGAGGGGAGATCTCATTGAGACGTATAAGATGATGAATGGGATGGATAGGATAGAGGTGGAGAGACTCTTCCCGCTCAGAAAGGACAGTAGGACTAGGGGGCACAGCCTCAAGATAAAGGGGAGGCGGTTTAGAACGGAGTTGAGGAGGAACTTCTTCACTCAAAGGGTGGTGAATCTCTGGAATTCTCTGCCCGTTGAAGTGGTGGAGGCTGCCTCGCTAAATATTTTCAAGAAGCGGGTTGATGGGTTCTTGATAAGAGAGGGGATTAAGGGTTATGGGGAGAGGGTGGGAAAGTGGAACTGAGCCACGACAGATCAGCCATGATCTTATTGAATGGCGGGGCAGGCTCGAAGGGCTAGATGGCCTACTCCTGCTCCTATTTCTTATGTTCTTATGTTCTTAAATGGTCGCTACGAGAGGACACAGGTTTAAGGTGCTGGGGAGCAGGTACAGAGGAGATGTTAGGGGTAAGTTTTTCACTCAGAGGGTGGTGGGTGAGTGGAATCGGCTGCCGTCGGTGGTGGTAGAGGCGAACTTGCTGGGGTCTTTTAAAAGACTTCTGGACGAGTACATGGGATTTAATGGGATTGAGAGTTATAGATAGGCCTGGTAGGTATGGATATGATCAGCACAACTTGTGGGTCGAAGGGCCTGTTTGTGCTGTAGTGTTCTATGTTCTAAAGGTTAATTCTGAGAATCTGTTGTATTGTTTAGTTCCTTTCTGTTTGTATTGAGACTGTTGGGTAGCGACAGAATTCAAACAGTTTATATCTGCTTGGGCTTAACTTTGCTCTTAGATTGTATCTGTTAGATTTATTGCATGTTCCTAATTACCCTGGGCAGCTGAGGAATGGGTGCGTCCTTGGACTTGTGGAAACTAGGGCAATGTCCCCTTGGAACATGGTGCCAAAATCTGTTCCAGTAAATTCCTGGCTCACGTGATGTACGGGAAATATTGATCTGTCCTAAAACAAACATATTGTAATATGTACACTCCTCAAGACGTTACTTTTTATTTCCCCAAGTTCCCTAACATCCATTCCTTTCTCAACAGTAAATACCGATGAGAAATATTCATTCAGATCTCACCTATCTCTTGTGGATCCGTACACAGATGAGCTTGTTAATTCTTAAGAGGCCCTACTCTCTCTCTCGTTACTCTTTTGCCCTTTATGTATTTGGAGAAGCTCTTTGGATTCTCCTTTGCCTTATCTGCCAAAGCAATCTCACATCATCTTTTACCCCTCCTGATTTCTCTAACTCTACTCCGACAATCTCTATACTCTTCAAGGGATCCACTTGATCACAACTGCATATGCATGTCAGATGCCTCCTTCTTCTTTTTGACCAGGACCTCAGTATCACGAGTCATCCAGGGTTCCCTACTTCTACCAGCCTTGCCCTTCATTCTAAATGAAACGTGTTTGCCCTGAACCCTGGTTAACACACTTTTGAAAGCCTCCCACTTACCAATCATTTCTTTGCCTGCCAACAGAGTCACCCAATCAAATTTTGAAATCCCTAATACCATCAAAATTGACCTTGCCCCAATTTAAAGTAAAGTTTATTTATTAGTCACAAGTAGGCTTACATTAACATTGCAATGAAGCCACTGTGAAAATCCCCTAGTTGCCACACTCTGAAGCCTGTTCGGGTATACTAAGGGAGAATTTAGCATGGCCAGCACATCCCTTGGACTGTGGGAGGAAGCTGGCGCACCCAAAGAAAACCCATGCACACAAGGGGTGGAATGTGTAGACTCTGCACAGGCAGTAAACCAAGCCAGGAATCGAACCTTGTCGCTGGCACTGTGAGGCAGCAGTGCAGAGGAGGCACTTTTCTGTAAGTTAACCAATCTTCTCTCCATGCAAATACGTTATCCACGCATCTTTATCTTATGCAACAGCTTTTTTTGCACCACCTTCTCGAATGTCTTCTGGAAATCCAGATACATCACATCCACAGGGTTGCCCATTGCCCAACACACTCGTAATACCCTCAAAGAATTCCACTAAGGATTCAAAGAGAGAGCTAAAAAGAGCCAGGAGGGGACATGAGAAGTCTTTGGCAGGCAGCATCAAGGAAAACCTTAAAGCTTTCTATAGCTATGTCAGGAATAAAAGAATGACTAGGGTAATATTAGGGCCATTCAAGGACAGTAGTGGGAAGTTGTGTTTGGAGGCTGAGGAGATAGGAGAAGCACCAAATGAATATTTTTCATCAGTATTCACACAGGAAAAAGACAATGTTGTCGAGAAGAATACTGAGATACAGGCTATTAGACTAGATGTGATTGAGGTTCATAAGGAGGAGATGTTAGCCATTCTGGAAAGTGTGAAAATAGATAAGTCGCCTGGGCCAGATGGGATTTATCCTAGGATTCTTCGAGAATCTGGAGAGGACATTGCAGAACCTTTGGCTTGATCTTTATGTCGGCATTGTCCACAGGAATAGCACCAGAAGACTGGAGAATAGCGAATGTTGTCCCCTTGTTCAAGAAGGGTAGTAGAGACCATCCTGGTAATTATAGACCAGTGAGCCTTACTTTTGTTGTGGGTAAAGTTTTGGAAAAGGTTATAAGAGATAGGATTTATAATCATCTAGAAAGCAATAATTTGATTAGGGATAGTCAACACGGTTTTGTGAAGGATAGGTGGTACCTCATAAACCTTACTGAGGTGGGAGAACTCCTGGTGTTGTGAGACTTCTTAGTGCGGACTCTGTGATGCACAGTGCGCTGGAAATTCAACCAACTATGTTTGCCCAAAAAATTGTGGGAAAATGTCCTGTTTTCCCACCCATTTGGCTCGTAGTTTTTTTGGGAAAATCGCCTCCATAGTATCCCATCTACCCCTTTATTGTTACCCTTTCAGTTTCCCTTGTTAGGCTCCCATGTCCCACCCCTCGATCTCTCCTCTGCCTGTTGTTGATCTGTGCCTTCTCCACTCTCTTGCAGAGTCCTTCTGCCCCTTTATCTTCCATGGTTCCCCTTACCCCTAACCTCCTTGCAAAGCCTTTGTCTCTCATGGGTTCCTGTCATCCTCACCTCTGAATTCCTGTTGCTTGACGAATTGACCAACCCACTTCTTTGATGTGGAACTCGCAAAGGAATGCCTTGTGTGTTTTATTGTTTATCAAATGAAAGATTAATTCTGAGAATCTGTTGTATTGTTTAGTTCCTTTCTGTTTGTATCGAGGCTGTTGGGTAGCGACAGAATTCAAACAGTTTATATCTGCTTGGGCTTAACTTTGCTCTTAGATTGTATCTGTTAGATTTATTGCATGTTCCTAATTACCCTGGGCAGCTGGGGAATGGGTGCGTCCTTGGACTTGTGGAAACATGGGCAAAGTCCCCTTGGAACATGGTGCCAAAATCTGTTCCAGGAAATGCCTGACTCATGTGATGTACGAGAAATAGTGATCTGTCCTAAAACAAACATATTAATTCGGAACAGGAGTAGACACTCAGCATCTTGAGCCAGCTTTGCTATTCAATGAGCTGATGGCTGATGTTGTAAAGTGAAAATGTGGATCATTGACTCTGGCTAACTTTGACCATTTTTACCTCAGGTGCTTAGGTAGTGAGATAGACAAAGGGGACAAGAGTCCAACACACATTTATTGAACTTCATCAAGGAAAAACAATATTCAATTTCTTCACAGAACTCTTCAATAAACAGTCTCAAATCTGCACTAGTAATCTCCTTCTAACACTCACTTCTGAGCATTTGCTACACCCGAGCCACAGGTCTCTATCCGTATATTTGACTGTATGACTGAAAAGACTGCTGCTACCCATTGAATAAGGCTGGGAAAGGCAGTTCCTCCATCTTTAAGGATTGGCTGATGTTTCAAGATTTGCAGTTGTCGATTTGAGTTTCTCCTCTTGTCTAAGGCTGCCTCTGGTCTTTGGGTCCTCTCACTGGGATGGTCTGTGTCTCGTCAGTCTGACAATGCTCGCCACAAGGTACAAGAAGCTGGAGATGCTGTGTTGTTTGACTGCCAATCAAAGGTACTTAAGGATCCTGTGTATGCGTAGCCCTGTTTGCTTCAGGCTTTGCAAAGTCTTCATTTTAAGTTATTTCTGCCTATGTACAGTCATGTTTAAATGTTAGATTGCAGGGGTTTACTAACTCTGCTAAGCTGAACAACTGTAGCTATCTTGGCTACATATAGAATCAGAGAGCATGATGCATTAGCCAAAAATTGACTGCATTCCTGAAGAGTAAACGATGCAAACAATTCCCTAATACAACAGCTGCGAGGACTGATTTTCTAGATGGAGGCAGCTTGCAAAAAACACTTCTAAAAATGAGATAAGGGTTGAAATATATTTTGGTTTAGAGTGTGTGTGTTCAATTTAGTTCAGTTCTTAGATTCCACTCATTTCAGTACTTTTTTTGCAGAGGGCTTGGCTGAGAAGCTAATCTTCAAGTTTGCTTTTTTTGCATTTATCATGTTAATTCTTTAAGTTCTTTTCAATAAAAGAAAACCATTTGAAAATTGCAATGCTGTCCTCTTGTCTCTGCAAACAAATGAATGGACACAACAGGTGCTATTTGAGTAAGTCCAAAAAAGCAGAGAGAGAGAGGGAAGGCTTAGGGACAACTGTGGCCCTAGGTTACTCCCTTTAAAGTTTTAAGGTTTATTTAATATTTATTTACCTGTGTGTCATCAATAGACTGACATTAATACTGAAATTAAGTTACTGTGAAAATCCCCGAGTCATCACACTCCAGCACCTGTTTTGGTACACTGAGGGAGATTGTAGCATGGCCAATGCACCTAACAAGCACATCTTTCAGAGTCTAGGAGGAAACAGGAGCACCCGGAGGAAGCCCACACACACACGGGAGGAATATGGAAACTCCACACAGATAGTGACCCAAGCCGGGAATCAAACACAGGTCCATGGCACTCAGAGGCAGCAGTGCTAACCACTGGGCCACTGTGCCGGTCTTCACACCCTTTTGAAGATACTGTGTCCCAGGTCTAATCCTTGTCACATCAAGTCTCTGGCATCTAGAGAGCTGGGTGTCTGCAAGCCTGCGTAGCGTTATGCTAACAAGGAAGATTTACTCGAGGTGTAAACAATGGTAACAATGGAGGTGTAAACCAGCCTTCAGGAATAGTTCAGTTTAGGAAAACTGGCTGGCATGGCCGAGTTGGGCTGAGGGGCCTGTCTCCATATACCTCTATAGCTCTATGACTCTAAGGTCTGGAGCACCCTCCCACTCCCCCACTTCCTCAGTCCCCTCCCCCAGCGACAGCACTCTGCAACCGGCCCAAGCTTTGGAGCATCTCAGCAAAGGAGCTTGTTGAATAAGAGCCCTGAGAAGTGCACACCCCTTGGACACAGGAGTCTGATGAATGAGAGCCAATCAGCACCCGAGAGATGGAGGAACTGCCTTTCCCAGCCTTATTCAATGGGTAGCAGCAGTCTTTTCAGTCATACAGTCAAATATACGGATAGAGACCTGTGGCTCGGGTGTAGCAAATGCTCAGAAGTGAGTGTTAGAAGGAGATTACTAGTGCAGATTTGAGACTGTTTATTGAAGAGTTCTGTGAAGAAATTGAATATTGTTTTTCCTTGATGAAGTTCAATAAATGTGTGTTGGACTCTTGTCCCCTTTGTCTATCTCACTACCTAAGCACCTGAGGTAAAAATGGTCAAAGTTAGCCAGAGTCAATGATCCACATTTTCACTTTACAACATCAGCCATCATAAGAAACATAAGAACATATGAAATAGGAGCAGGAATAGGCCATCTAGCCCTTCGAGCCTGCCCCGCCATTCAATAAGATCATGGCTGATCTGAAGTGGATCAGCTTCACTTTCCCGCTTTCTCCCCATAACCCTTAATTCCCTCGCCTACCAAAAACCTATCTACCCGTGACTTAAATATGTTTAGCAAGGTAGCCTCCACCACTTCAACGGGCAGAGAATTCCAGAGATTCACCACCCTTTGAGTGAAGAAGTTCCTCCTCCACTCCGTTCTAAACTGCCCCCCCACCTTATCTTGAGGCTGTGCCCTCTCATCCTGTTGTCCTTTCTGAGCGGGAAGAATCTCTCTACCTCTACCCTATCCATCCCCTTCATTATCTTATACGTCTCTATAAGATCCCCCCTCATCCTTCTAAACTCCAACGAGTACAGACCCAGTCTATTCAGCCTCTCTTCATAGTCCAACCCCTCATCTCCGGTATCAGCCTAGTGAACCTCCTCTGCACTCCCTCCGAGGCCAAGATATCCTTGCGTAAGTGCGGTGATCAAAACTGCACACAGTACTCCAGCTGTGGCCTCACCAGTGCCCTAAACAGTTGCAGCAAGACCTCCCTGCTTTTATATTCTATCCTCTCGCTATAAAGGCCAGCATCCCATTCACCTTCTTGATCGCCTGCTGCACCTGCAGACTGGGATTTCGCGACTCATGCACAAGGACCCCCAGGTCCCTCTGCACCATAGCATGCTGCAGCTTTTCGCCCTTTAAATAGTAATAATCCCTCCAACTATTATTTCTGCCAAAGTGAACCAATCTTCCAGCTCATTGAATAGCAAAGCTGGCTCAAGATGCTGAGTGTCTACTCCTGTTCCGAATTAATATGTTTGTTTTAGGACAGATCAATATTTCCCGAACATCACATGAGTCAGGCATTTCCTGGAACAGATTTTGGCACCATGTTCCAAGGGGACTTTGCCCATGTTTCCACAAGTCCAAGGACGCACCCATTCCCCAGCTGCCCAGGGTAATTAGGAACATGCAATAAATCTAACAGATACAATCTAAGAGCAAAGTTAAGCCCAAGCAGATATAAACTGTTTGAATTCTGTCGCCACCCAACAGCCTCGATACAAACAGAAAGGAACTAAACAATACAACAGATTCTCAGAATTAATCTTTCATTTGATAAACAATAAAACACACAAGGCATTCCTTTGCGAGTTCCACATCAAAGAAGTGGGTTGGTCAATTCGTCAAGCAACAGGAATTCAGAGGTGAGGCATGAGATACTGTGTGCAGTTTTGATCACCGCACTTACGCAAGGATATCTTGGCCTCGGAGGGAGTGCAGAGGAGGTTCACTAGGCTGATACCGGAGATGAGGGGTTGGACTATGAAGAGAGGCTGAATAGACTGGGTCTGTACTCGTTGGAGTTTAGAAGGATGAGGGGGGATCTTATAGAGACGTATAAGATAATGAAGGGGATGGATAGGGTAGAGGTAGAGAGATTCTTCCCGCTCAGAAAGGACAACAGGACGAGAGGGCACAGCCTCAAGATAAGGTGGGGGGGCAGTTTAGAACGGAGTGGAGGAGGAACTTCTTCACTCAAAGGGTGGTGAATCTCTGGAATTCTCTGCCCGTTGAAGTGGTGGAGGCTACCTTGCTAAACATATTCATGAGAGACAAAGGCTTTGCAAGGAGGTTAGGGGTAAGGGGAACCATGGAAGATAAAGGGGCAGAAGGACTCTGCAAGAGAGTGGAGAAGACACAGATCAACAACAGGCAGAGGAGAGATCGAGGGGTGGGACATGGGAGCCTAACAAGGGAAACTGACATAAATGCCGACATAAAGATCAAAGCCAAAGGTTCTGCAATGTCCTCTCCAGATTCCCAAAGAATCCTAGGATAAATCCCATCTGGCCCAGGCGACTTATCTATTTTCACACTTTCCAGAATGGCTAACATCTCCTCCTTATGAACCTCAATCACATCTAGTCTAATAGCTTGTATCTCAATATTCTTCTCGACAACATTGTCTTTTTCCTGTGTGAATACTGATGAAAAATATTCATTTGGTGCTTCTCCTATCTCCTCAGCCTCCAAACACAACTTCCCACTACTGTCCTTGAATGGCCCTAATATTACCCTAGTCATTCTTTTATTCCTGACATAGCTATAGAAAGCTTTAAGGTTTTCCTTGATGCTGCCTGCCAAAGACTTCTCATGTCCCCTCCTGGCTCTTTTTAGCTCTCTCTTTGAATCCTTAGTGGAATTCTTTGAGGGTATTACGAGTGTGTTGGGCAATGGGCAACCCTGTGGATGTGATGTATCTGGATTTCCAGAAGACATTCGAGAAGGTGGTGCAAAAAAAGCTGTTGCATAAGATAAAGATGCGTGGATAACGTATTTGCATGGAGAGAAGATTGGTTAACTTACAGAAAAGTGCCTCCTCTGCACTGCTGCCTCACAGTGCCAGCGACAAGGTTCAATTCCTGGCTTGGTTTACTGCCTGTGCAGAGTCTACACATTCCACCCCTTGTGTGCATGGGTTTTCTTTGGGTGCGCCAGCTTCCTCCCGCAGTCCAAGAGATGTGCTGGCCATGCTAAATTCTCCCTTAGTATACCCGAACAGGCTTCAGAGTGTGGCAACTAGGGGATTTTCACAGTGGCTTCACTGCAATGTTAATGTAAGCCTACTTGTGACTAATAAATAAACTTTACTTTAAATTGGGGCAAGGTCAATTTTGATGGTATTAGGGATTTCAAAATTTGATTGGGTGACTCTGTTGGCAGGCAAAGAAATGATTGGTAAGTGGGAGGCTTTCAAAAGTGTGTTAACCAGGGTTCAGGGCAAACACGTTTCATTTAGAATGAAGGGCAAGGCTGGTAGAAGTAGGGAACCCTGGATGACTCGTGATACTGAGGTCCTGGTCAAAAAGAAGAAGAAGGCATCTGACATGCATATGCAGCTGTGATCAAGTGGATCCCTTGAAGAGTATAGAGATTGTCGGAGTAGAGTTAGAGAAATCAGGAGGGGTAAAAGATGATGTGAGATTGCTTTGACAGATAAGGCAAAGGAGAATCCAAAGAGCTTCTCCAAATACATAAAGGGCAAAAGAGTAACGAGAGAGAGAGAAGGGCCTCTTAAGAATTAACAAGCTCATCTGTGTACGGATCCACAAGAGATGGGTGAGGACCAAATGAATATTTCTCATCAGTATTTACTGTTGAGAAAGGCATGGATGTTAGGGAAGACAGAAGGCAGAAAGTAGTTGTGGAGACTTATTTCCAAACTGGAGGCCTGTGACAAGTGGTGTGCCTCAGGGATCAGTGCTGCGTCCATTGTTATTTGTTATTTATATGAATGATTTGGATGAGAATATAAGAGGCATGGTTAGCAAGTTTGCAGATGGCACCAAGATTGGTGGCATAGTGGACAGAGAAGAAAGTTATCTAGGCTGGCAATGGGATCTTGATCAATTGGGCCAATGGGCTGATGAATGGCAGATGGAGTTTAAGAACCATAGAACATAACAGCACATAAACAGGTCTTTTGGCCCTTCTTGGCTGTGCTCAACTGTTTTTCTGCCTAGTCCCACTGACCTGCACCTGGACCATATCCCTCCACACCCCTCTCATCTCAACCTGTCCAAGTTTTTCTTAAATGTTAAAAGTGAGCCCGCATTCATCACTTCATCTGGCAGCTCATTCCACACTCCCACCACTCTCTGTGTGAAGAATCCCTCCCAATATTCTCTTTAAACTTTTCCCCCTTCACCCTTAACCCATGTCCTCTGTTTTTTTTCTCCCCTAGCCTCAATGGAAAAAGCCTGTTTGCATTCACTCTATCTATACCCAACATAATTTTATACACCTCTATCAAATCTCCCCTCATTCTTCTACTCTCCAGGGAATAAAATCGTAACCTATTCAACATTTCTCTTTAACTCAGTTTCTCAAGTCCTGGCAACATCCTTGTAAACCTTCTCTGCACTCTTTCAACCTTATTAATATCCTTCCTTTAATTCAGTGACCAAAACTGCACACAATACTCTAAATTCAGCCTCACCAATGTCCTATACAACTCCACCAAAATATTCCAACTCTTATACTCAATACTTTGATTTATAAAGGCCAATGTTCCAAAAGCACTCTTTACTACCCTATCTACCTGTGATGCCTCTTTTAGGGAATTATGTACCTGTATTCCCAGATCCCTCTGTTCTACTGCTCTTCAGTGTCCTACCATTTACCTTGTATGTTCTACCTTGGTTTGTCCTTCCAAAGTGCAATACCTCACACTTGTCTGCATTAAACTCCATCTGCCATTTTTCAGCCCATTTTTCTAGCTGGTCCAAATCTCTCTGTAAGCTTTGAAAACCTTCCTCACTGTCCACTACACCTCCAATCTTTGTATCCTCAGCAAATTTGCTGATCCAGTTTACCACATTATCATCCAGATCATTGATATTGATGACAAACAACAATGGACCCAGCACTGATCCCTGTGGCACACCAATAGTCACAGGCCTCCACTCAAAGAAGCAATCCTCCACTACCACTTGCTGGCTTTTTCCATTGAGCCAATGTCTAATCCAATTTACTACCTCTCCATGTATACCTAGTGACTGAACCTTCCTAACAAACCATCCATGCGGGACCTTGTCAAAGGTATTACTGAAGTCCACGTAGGTGACATCCACTGCCTTCCCTTCATCCACTTTCCTGGTAACCTCCTCGAAAAACTCTAATAGATTGGTTAAACATGACCTACCACGCACAAAGCCATGTTGACTCTTCCTAATAAGTCCCTGTCCATCCAAGTATTTGTAGATCCTATCCCAGGTACTCCTTCAATAATTTACCTACTACTGACGTCAAGCTTAGCAGCCTATAATTTCCCGAATTACCTTTTGAGCCTTTTTTAAATAACAGAACAACATGAGCTATCCTCCAATCATCCGGCACCTCACCTGTGGATACCAACATTTTAAATATATCTGCTGGGGCCCTGCAAGTTCAACACTAGTCTCCTTCAAGGTCCGAGGGAATACCCTGTCCGGTCCTGGGGATTTATCTACTCTGATTTGCTTCAAGACAGCAAACACTTCCCCTCCTTTAATCTGTATAGGTTTCATGATCTCCCTACTTGTTTGCCTTTTTTCCATAGACTCTGTGCCAGTTTCCTTAATAAATACGGCTGCAAAAAACCCATTTGATATCTCTCCCATTTCTTTTGGTTCGATACAAAGCTGACCACCCTGACTTTCAAGAGGACCAATTTTATCCTTTACTATCCTTTTGCCCTTAATACATCTGTAAGAAGTTCTTAGGGTTATCTTCACCTTGACTTGTCTTCTTTTAACCCCCCTGATTTCTTCCTTAAGTAGTTTCTTGCACTTTTTATACTCCTCAAGCTTCTTATTTGCTCCCTGTTGTCTATACCTGTCATACATCTCTCTCTTCTTCTTTATCAGAGTTCTAATATCCCTCGAGAACCAAGGTTCCTTATTCTTATTCACTTTGCCTTTAATCCTGACAGAAACATGTAAACTCTGCATTCTCAAATTTCTCCTTTGAAGGCCTCCCACTTACCAGTTGCATCCTTGCCAGAGAACAGCCTGTTTCTCATTTCTTCAAATTTTGCCTTTTTCCAGTTCAAAACTTCAAAACCCGAGGACCAGAGTTATCTTTATCCATGATCAAGTTGAAATTAATGGCGTTATGATCACTGGAACCAAAGTGTTCCCCTACACACGCTTCCGAGACTTGTCCTAACTCATTTCCTAATAGGAGATCTAATATTGCATCTTCTCTAGTTGGTACATAGAACATAGAACATTACAGCGCAGAACAGGCCCTTCGGCCCACGATGTTGCGCCGACCAGTTAAAAAAAAACAATGACCCACTAACCTAAACCAATCCCTTTTCGTCCATAAACCTATCCACGGATCTCTTAAACGCCCCCAAACTAGGCGCATTTACAACCGCAGCAGGCAGGGCATTCCCATCCCTCACCACCCTCTGGGTAAAGAACCTACCCCTGACATCCGTCCTATAACTACCCCCCCTTAATTTAAAGCCATGCCCCCTCGTGCTAGCTTTCTCCATCTGAGGAAAAAGGCTATCACTGTCCACCCTATCTAAACCTCTAATCATCTTATATGTTTCAATAAGATCCCCTCTTAGCCGCCTTCTTTCCAGTGAAAACAACCCCAAATCCCTCAGACTCTCCTCATAGGATCTCCCCTCCATACCAGGCAACATCCTGGTAAACCTCCTCTGCACCCTCTCCAAAGCCTCCACTTCCTTCCTGTAATGTGGGGACCAGAACTGCACACAATACTCCAAGTGCGGCCGCACCAGAGTTGAGTACAGTTGCAACATGACGCTGCGATTCCTAAATTCAATCGCCCCACCAATAAACGCCAAGACACCGTATGCCTTCTTAACAACCCTATCTACTTGATTCCCAACTTTCAGGGATCTGTGTACACATACACCTAGATCCCTCTGTTCATCCACACTATTCAAAGTCCTCCCATTAGCCCTATACTCAACACATCTGTTATTTCTACCAAAGTGAATTACCTCACACTTCTCCGCATTAAACTCCATCCGCCACCTCTCGGCCCAGCTCTGCAACCTGTCCAAGTCTTCCTGCAAACTATGACACCCTTCCTCACAATCTACCACACCTCCGACTTTGGTGTCATCAGCAAATTTACTAATCCACCCAACTATACCCTCATCCAGATCATTAATAAAAATTACAAACAGCAGTGGCCCCAAAACAGATCCCTGAGGCACACCACTCGTAACCGAACTCCATGACGAATATTTACCATCAACCACCACCCTCTGTCTCCTATCTGCTAGCCAATTTCTGATCCAATTTCCTAGATTACCCTCAATCCCATACATCTGCATTTTCTGCAGAAGCCTACCATGGTGAACCTTATCAAACGCCTTACTAAAATCCATATACACCACGTCAACTGCCTTACCCCCATCCACCTCTTTGGTCACTTTTGGTCACCCTTTGGTACCTCTATACATTGATTCAGAAAATTTTCCTGAAGGCATTTTACAAACTCCAACCCGTCTAGACTTTTAACAGTATGCAAATCCCAATCTATATGTGGAAAATTAAAATCACTTACTATCACAACTTTATGTTTCCGGCACTTGGCTGCTACTTCTCTGCAGATTTGTTCTTCCAGTTCTCGCTGACTATTGGGTGTTTATAATACAACCCCATTAATGTGGTCATACCTTTCCTGTTTCTCAGCTCCACCCATATGGCCTCGGTAGACAAGCCCTCTAATCTGTCTACCTGAGCACAGCTGTAACAGTTTGCCTGACTAGTAATGCCAACCCCCACCCTTCATCCATCTGTCTCTATCATGTCTGAAACATTTAGTTCAATGGAAGGCAATGCATTTTGGCAAATCGAATTGGAGGCAGGACCTATTCAGTTAATGGTAGGGCACTGGGGAGAGTTATAGAACAAAGAGATCTAGGGGCACATGTTCATAGCTCCTTGAAAGTGGAGTCATAGGTGGACAGAGTGAAGAAGAAGGCATTCGGCATACTTGGTTTCATCGGTCAGAACATTGAATACAGGAGTTGGGACATCTTGTTGAAGTTCTACAAGGCATTGGTAAGGCCACGGTTGGAATACTGTGTACAGTTCTGGTCACCCTATTATAAAAATGATATGATTAAACTAGAAAGAGTACAGAAAAGATTTACTAGGATGCTACTGGGACTTGATGGATTGAGTTATAAGGAGAGTTGGATAGACTGGGACTTTTTTCTCTGGAGCGTAAAAGGCTGAGGGGATGACCTTATCGAGGTCTATGAAATAATGAGGGGCATAGGTAAAGTAGACAGTCAACATTTATTCCCAACTGTAGGAAAGTTTAAAACTGGAGGACATCGGTTTAAGGTGAGAGGTGAGAGAGACAAAAGTGTCTGGAGGGGCAATGTTTTCTCACAGAGGGTGGTGAGTGTCTGGAACAAGCTGCCAGAGGTAGTAGTAGAGCCAGGTACAATTTTGTCTGTTGAAAGGCGTTTAGATTTTTACACGGGTAAGATGGGTGTAGAGGGATATGGGCTAAATGCAGGCAATTGGGACGAGTTTAGTGGTTAAAATTGGGCGGCATGGACAAGTTGGGCCGAAGGGCCTGTTACCATGCTGTAAACCTCAATGACTCTATGGTCACAGCTTTCATTCTTCTCCAGCAATCAAATTTCAATCAATTTTAACTGCATTCACCATTGCAGTGCCATGGTGCCAGAGGGCAATGCCAACCTTGGCCCTCAATCCTCAGGAACTCCAGACACCTCTGCATCCCCAGCATGGTCCTCTCGAATGGCTTTCATTATCAAAACCCAGTGCTGAGTCACACCATCATGTCACACCACCACCCGGGGAAAGCATTCAAAGCCCCATGAGGCAGGACTTTCATTAATGTAGCCAGAGAAATATTGCTGCAATCAATGCCCTTCAGAAACATTTCTAATAGCATTTTCCTGTCTTTGAAAACTAACTTCTCCATTGTGGAATTCTAGGAACTCAGCAAGATGACAGGATAATTGCAGCTGAGATTGACCCACAGTGCAGGAAATTTAAACATGATAGTCCTTGCAAAATAAATCATCACTTAGTACAGCTGATGATGCAATTCCCTGACAAGGATTTGAAAATGTCAAGGGCCAAAAAGTTGCTAAGTCTCCTGGCCCTGATGGCTTACATCCTAGAATCCTAAAAGAAGTAGCTGCAGAGATAGTGGATGCATTAGTTGTAATTTTCCAAAAAACTTGGATTCTGGAGAAGTATCAGAGGATTAGTAAGTTTGCAGAAAGGTTGGTGGATCTGCAAATAGTGATGAGGACCATCAGAGGATACAGCAGGATATAGATCTGTTGGAGGCTTAGGCGGAGAGATGGCAGATGGAGTTTAATAAACAAAGAACAAAGAACAACCCAGCACGGGAAACAGGCCCTTCGGCCCAACAAGCCCTCACCGCCACATCACCCTACACCTATTCTACCCTGCGTATCTACCAATAGAACCCCTGACTTAACCAGATTCAGGGGAGAATAGTGTCAATTTGCTAACTCCAATCAGCCTAAAAGCACATCTTTGGGGTGTGGGAGGAAACCGGAGCACCCGGAGGAAACCCACGCAACCACAGGGAGAATGCACAAACTCCCACAGACACAGGCCCAAATCCATGTATCTGCACAGCTAGCAGCGCTAGTCACCGAGCTGTTGCGGCGCCCGTCTACCGGTCCAGGATCAAGCACACACACCGACACGAAGTACTAGGCCACTCCCGGAACCTCCAAGAGCAGCCCACGCACGACCCACCGTGTGCATGCCCCTCGTTTGACAACGAGGTGGACCTCCACCTGCGGAATAAAAAGACAAAAACGTTAATCACAAGCCTGCCTATCCGGTGTCTCCCGAGGTTCTAACCCTTATTTAATAACCCCTACCATAACCCTCCATCCTCGTTTCACTCATGTGTCTACCTAACTGAACCTTAAACGAGTCCAACGTTCCCGCCTCCACCACCCTACTCGGTAGCGCGTTCCATACCCCTACAATTCTCTGCGTAAAGAACCTTCCTCGCATATCCAAATTATACCTCTCCCCCCTCACCCTTAAATCATGCCCTCTTGTGTTAGCACCCAATCTAGGGAGCAGTTTCTCTCTATTAACTCTGTCTATTCCCTTCATTATCTTGTATACCTCTATCATGTCCCCCCTCAATCTCCGTCTTTCCAAGGAGAACAGTCCCAGTTTCTCCAACCTTTCCTCGTAACCCAGCCCCTCCATGCCAGGCAACATCCTGGTAAACCTCCTCTGCACCCTTTCCAGAGACTCCACGTCCTTCCGGTAATAAGGTGACCAGAACTGGACGCAGTACTCCAAATGCGGTCTAACCAACGTTCTATACAACTGAAGCATTAGACGGCAGCTTTTAAACTCTATACCCCTTCCTATAAAGGCTAGCATTCTATAAGCCTTCCTGACAACATTCTCCACCTGTGTCGCAACCTTCATGGATTTGTGAACCTGCACTCCCAGGTCCCTCTGTATCTCTATACTCCTAATTTGTCTACCTTTAATCACATAGCTCCTCTCTACATTATTCCTTCCAAAATGCATCACCTCGCATTTGTCCGGATTAAATTCCATCTGCCACCTATCTGCCCAATGCACCAACCTATCTATATCCTGCTGTATCACCTCACAATCCACTTCGGTACCCGCCAACCCTGCCATCTTGGTGTCATCAGCAAACTTGCTGATCACACCACCTACGCTCTCTTCCAAGTCATTTATGTAGACTACAAAGAGGAGAGGTCCCAGTACTGAGCCCTGCGGCACACCACTGGTCACTGGCCTCCAGCCGGACAAAGTCCCCTCCACCACTACCCTCTGTCTCCTATTACCCATCCAGTTCTCAATCCACCTAGCTACCTGACCTCGTATCCCATGCGCCTTAACCTTTTCTACCAGCCTACCGTGAGGGACTTTGTCAAACGCCTTACTGAAATCCATATAGATGACATCAACGGCTCTCCCATCGTCAACCGTTTTTGTCACCTCCTCAAAGAATTCCACCAGATTCGTAAGGCAAGACCTCCCTCTAACAAAGCCATGTTGCGTATCCCTAATCAGACCGCAACATTCCAAATGCTCATACATCCTACCGCTAATTATTTTTTCCATTAATTTCCCTACCACCGATGTCAAACTCACCGGCCTATAATTCCCAGGGTTATCTCTACTACCTTTTTTGAACAGCGGCACCACATGTGCTACCCTCCAGTCTTCTGGGACCTCAGTTGTGTCCATAGAAGAGACAAAGATTTGCGCCAGAGGCCCAGCAATTTCATCTTTCACCTCCCTAAGCAGCCTGGGATAAATACCATCAGGCCCCGGAGCGTTATCCGTCCTTACGCTACCTAAAAGCCCTAGCACTTCCTCCCTCCTAATAGATATTTCCTGCAGCTGATCCTCAGCTCCCTCTAACAGACCGCACGATTCCAAACCCCTCTCCTTCGTGAATACCGACGCAAAGTATTCATTCAGGAGCTCCCCCATTCCCTCCGCCTCAATACATAACTCCCCACTTTTGTCCCTAAGAGGACCAATTTTCCCTCGAACTACTCTCTTGCTCCTAATATAGGAATAAAATGCCTTTGGATTTTCCTTAATCCTACCAGCCAAAGCCATTTCATGCCCTCTCCTTGCCCTTCTAATTCCCCTTTTTAGCTCCCTCCTACACTCTCTATATTCCTCCAGTGCACTCTCCGTACCCAGTCGTTTTGACCTAACATACGCCTCCCTCTTCTTCCTGACCAAGTCTTCAATACCCCCTGTAATCCACGGCTCTCTGATCCTACCTTTCCCATCCTTCCGCTTAATCGGAACATACCTCCCTTGCAACCATTTCATTTTGCCCTTAAAAGCCTCCCACTTGTCAACCGTAGACCTACCAGCTAACAGTCCTTCCCAATCTGTGACCTGCAGCTCCCTCCTAATCCTGCTATAGTTCGCCTTTCCCCACTTCAGCACACTCCCGTTCGGCCGGCACTCGTCCCTTTCCATTTTTATCCTAAAGTAGACGGACTTGTGGTCACTGTTAGCCACATGTTCGCCTACCTCTACCTCTCCCACCTGCCCCGGCTCATTACCCAACACTAAATCCAGTATAGCCTCTCCCCTAGTCGGACTAGTTACATACTGCTCTAGACACCCTTCCAAAACACATTTCACAAACTCCTCTCCCTCCGTACCCCCAGCTCTAGGCCCCCTCCAATTCACTCCAGGAAGATTAAAGTCACCCACTACAACCACTCTATTCTTCCTGCACCTGTCCAAAATGCCCCTGCAAATGCCCTCCTCCACTGACCTCGGGCTGTTGGGTGGCCTATAATACACCCCTAGCAGTGTAATCTCTCCCTTCTTGTTCCTCAACTCCACCCACAGTGACTCAATCCCTGCCTCTTCCATATTGTCCTCCCTCTGCACTACTGTGATGTTCTCCTTGACTAACAGTGCCACCCCTCCACCTCTCTTCAACCCTCCTCTGTCACACCTAAAACACTTGTACCCAGGAACATTCAGCTGCCAGTCCTGCCCTTCCTGTAACCACGTCTCCGTTACAGCCACCACATCCAACTGCCTCACAAACATCAAGGCCGTAAGCTCATCCGTTTTCCCTGCCACACTCCTAGCATTGAAACAGATACAGTTCAACCCACGAGTGGCCCTCGGAACCTCCTTCTCCCTGATACTTTTCCTTTCACCCGCCTCTCTCCCAGCCACCTCCCCACCCCCCCTCCATATTAGTTTAAACCCTTCATAAACACCCCAGCTAACCTCCCCGCTAAGACATCAGTTCCCCTCTCGTTCAAATTCTCCCTACCCCTCCTGTACAATTGCCCTTCTCTCCTGAACACCTCCCAGTGATCCACAAAAGTAAACCCCTCTACCCTACACCAATCCCTCAACCATGCATTCAGCTGCATGATCTCATCATTCTTTGACCTGCTGCTACTGGGCAGCAACCCAGAGAGTGCCACCTTGGAGGTCCTGCTCTTTAGTTTGGCCCCCAACTCCTTAAATTGCCTACGGACCTCTCCCCTACTCCTCCTTCCTACGTCCCCCTCCCCTACATGTACTATGACCTCAGCCTGTGTCCCCTCCCCTTTCAGAATACCCTCTACCCTGTCCGCTACATCCTTTACCCCTGCTCCAGGGAGGCAGACCACCATCCTGGAGTCCCGCCTCTGCCCACAGAACCTCCTATCGATACCTCGGACCCTCCCGTCCCCTACCACTATCACCTTACCGGCCCCCTTCTGTCCCTCTGAATCAGTCTCCCCTTCCTGCCTATCTTTCTGTGCCCCTGTCGACGAACCTTGGGGGGCCTCTGGGGGTGCCTGGGGACCCTGACTAATCTTCTTCTTCCTCTTTCCCCTCCTAACAGTCGTCCATCCTCCCTTGTCTTCAGCCCTCGAGACCTCCTCCTGCTCATGGTTCCCAGCCCTTATCTCCTCGTTCTCCCTGACTAGAAACGCATCTTCCAGATGCCCCTCGAGTTGCCTGACCCGGGCCCTCAAGCGCTGCAGTTCTAAACATTTACTGCAAATGTGGACCTTGGGGACACGCGACACCACCAGGAACTCCCACATGTGGCACCTGACACAACTTACATTCCTCCCTATATTCCCTGCCATGTCCCAACCTCCAGTAAGTGCCCAAAGGTAGAAATCTGTCACTCACCTTCTCCAAGCCTACTCTCTCCTAAGCCCAGCGAGCCAAAGCCCTTCTCACTCAGTTCCCACTCACTCCGCTGCCCGCTCTATGCTGCTATCCCTTTTTTTTATACCCCCCCGCTCCCCCTTAATGACTATCCCCTGGCCTAACTTCCGATACGGAAGTAAACTACACTCTAACAAGCCCCGAGAACCGGAAGTACAGAAAAAAAGCGGTTTTTACTTGAAATCAGTCACTCACCACAGCCATAGCCAACAGGTTCAATGCTCCAGAGAACAATCTGGACAAATGTGAGATAGTGCATTTTGGAAGGTCTGATACAGACAGGAAATAGACAGTAAAGGCAGAACCCTTAAGAGTATTGATAAGCAAAGGGATCTGGGTGTACAGGTACACAGGTCACTGAAAGTGGCAATGCAGGTGGAGAAGGTTGTCAGGAAGGCATATGGCATGCTTACCTTCATCGGTCAGGGCAATGAGTTCAAAAATTGGCAAGTCATGTTGCAGTTTATAGAACCTTAGTTAGGCCGCACTTGGAATATAGTGCTCAATTCTGGTCGCCACACTACCAGAAAGATATGACGGCTTTGGAGAGGGTACAGAAAAGATTTACCAGGATGTTGTCTGGTGTGGAGGGCATTAGCTATGAGGAGAGGTTAGAGAAACTTGATCTGTTCTCACTGGAGCGATGGAGGTTGAGGGGTGACCTGATAGAAATTTACAAAATTATGAGGGGGACAGACAGAGTGGATAGTCAGAAGCTTTTTCCAAGGGTGGAAGAGTCAATTACTAGGGGGCACAGGTTTAAGGTGCGAGGAGCAAGGATTAAAGGAGGTGTACAAGGCAGATTTTTTATACAGAGAGTAGTGGGTGACTGGAACTCGTTGCCGGGGGAAGTAGTGAAAGCGGATACGGTGGTGACTTTTATAGTGTCATCTTGACAAATACATGAATAGGATGGGAATAGAGGGATATGTGCCCAGAAGGGTAGGGAGTTTTAGTTCAGTCGGGCAGCAGGCTTGGAGGGTCAAGGGCCTGTTCCTATACTATAATTTTCTTTGTTCTTTGTTCTTTGATTGGAAAACTGCCAATGTGACACCCTTATTCAGAAAGGGAGGGGGCAAAAAGCAGGTAACTATAGGCCGATGAGCCTAATATCTATTGTTGGAAAATGTTGGAATCAATTATTAAGGACGTTATAGTGGCACCTTTGGAAAACCGCAATCTGATCAATCAGAGTCAGCACAACTTCCTGAACGGGAAATGGTATCTAACTAATTAGAACGTTGGTTAGGCCGTATTTAGAGTACTGCGTCCAGTTCTTGGTCACCTTACTACTGGAAGGACATGGAGACTCTGGAGAGAGTGCAGAGGAGGTTTACCAGGATGTTGCCTGGGATGGAAGGACTGGGGTATGAGGAAAGATTGAAGAAATTGGGGCTCTTTTTCCTTGAAAGACGGCGACTGAGGGGGGATCTAATAGAGGTATATAAGATTATGAAGGGTATGGATAGAGTAAACAGAGGTAAGCTATTTCCTATGGTAGAGACACATAGTACGAGGGACCATGGGCTTAAGGTGAGGAGCGAGAGGTATAACACAGATATTAGAGGGAGGTTTTTCACACAGAGGGTAGTGGGGGTATGGAATGCTCTGCCAAGTAAGGTGGTGGAGGCAAACACGCTAGAGTCATTTAAGAGTAACTTAGACAGGCACATGAGTGGGTTGGAGATGGGTGGATATAGGAGATTGTTTTAAATAAGGTTCATTAGCATTGGGGCGTCCCTGGTAAGGTAAATGGATATGGTATGATAATAATGTTTTTTCTCTTTTTCATTCACAGGTTTTAAGTCGGTCCGCTTTGTTGTCCAATGAGGGGCATGCACGCGATGGGTCGTACTTGGGCTGCTCTTGGTTGCTCGAGATTGGCCTAGTGCTTCATGTCGTTAGTGTGTGCCTAAACTGGACCAGATACTGGGCAACATGACAGCTCAGTGACTATCGCTGTTTGCTGTGCAGACACATGGATTTGGGCCGGTGTCTGTAGGAGTTTGTGCATTCTCCCCGTGCTTGCGGGGGTTTTCTCCGGGCACTCCGGTTTCCTCCCACACTCCAAAGATGTGCTGTTAGGCTAAATTGTCCCTAAATTAGTTTCCCTCAATGTGGATGGCCATAAAACAATAGATAAGGGTCATGGGTGGAGGGAGGGACTGGCAGTGTTAAAATGGCAGTGCGGGCTCGTTGGGCCGAAGGGCCTGTTTCCTGGGCTGTTTTGTTCTTTGTTCTTTGTTCTAATTTATTTGAGTTTTTCAAGGAAGTCTCAACCAGAGTGGATGGAGGGGAACCAGTAGATGTGTTGTATATGGACTTGCAGAAGGCATTCGACACAGTAGCTCGCAAAAGATTAGTTCGTAAGATAACAGCCCATGGATAAAGAATTAGCTAGTTGGAAGATAATAGCAAGTGGGAATAAGGGGTTATTTTTCAGGTTGGTGACCTGTAACTAGTGGGATTCCACAGGGATCAGTGCTGGGACCACAACTGTTTACAATATATTAATGACTTGGAGGAAGGAAGCGAATGTATTGATGCCAAATTTGCAGATAAGGCAAGTTGTGAGAGGGATACAGTTTTCAAAGAGATACTGAAAGATTAAGTAAATGAGCAAAAAGTTGCCAAATGGAGAATAATGTGGGAAAATGTGAAGGTGTTCATTTTGGAAAAGAGAATAAAAGAACAGTGTAACATTTAAGTGGAAAAAAAGCTGCTGAAAGCTTCAACAGAAAGGATTTGGCGGTACTCAGAATCATAGAATCATATGGTGCAGAAGAGGCCCTTCAGCCCATTTGATCTGCATTGACACAGTAGAAACATTTGAACTCCCATCCAATCCCATTGGCCCATAACCCTGAATGTTATGATGTGCCAAGTGTTCATCCAGATACTTTTTAAAGGATGTGAGTCAATCCACCTCTACCATCCTCCCAGAGAGTGCATTCCAGACCATCACCACCCTCTGGGTAAAAAGGTTTTTACTCACATCTCCCCCAAATGTCCTGCCCTTCTCCTTGAACCTATGTCCCCTTGTGAATGAACCTTCAGCTAAGGGGAACAGCTGCTCCTTACCAATCTGTCCATGTCCCTCATAATCTTGTATACCTCGATCAGGTTGCCCCTCAGTCTTCTCTGCTCCAATGAAATCAACACAAGCCTACCCGAACTCTCTTTATAAATTAAATCCTCTATCCCAAGCAGCAACCTGGTGAAACTCCTCTGCACTCTCTCCAGTGCAATCACATCCTTCCTATAATGTAGCACCCAGAACCATAGCTGTGGCCTCATTAAAGATCTATACAACTCCATCATGACTTCCCCACTTTTGTAATCTATGCCTCAATTGAGAAAGACAAGTGCCCCACATGCCTTTTTCACCACCCTCCAAACATGCACTTCTGCCTTCAGACATCTGTGGACAAACACACCAAGGTCCCTTTGTTCCAAAGAACTTCCTCATATCCTATGGTTCATTGAGTACTTTCTTGTCAAATTAGTCCTTCCAAAGTATATCATCTCACAATTTTCAAGGTTAAATTCCATCTTCCACTTATCCACTCACTTGACCGTTCTGTCTCTATTTCCTTGTAGCCCAAGACACTGTGCCTCACTATTAACCACACGTCCAATCTTTGTGTCATCCTCATACTTACTAATCCCATCCCCCACATAGCCATCTATGTCGTTTATATAAATTACGAATAAAATGTGCATGAAACACAAAAAACTAACACACAAGTATAGCAGGTAATCAGGAATGGAATGTTGGCCCTATTTCGAGGGGGTTGGGTATAAGAGTAGGAAGTCTTGCTGAAACTGTTTGGTGACATGGTGGCACAGTGATTAACACTGCTGCCTCACAGCGCCAGGGGCTCGGTTTGATTCCTGGCTTGGGTTATGTCTGTGTAGAATTCTTGCCGTGTCTGCGTAGGTTTCCCCCAGGTGCTCTGGTTTCCTCCCACAATCCAAAACATGTGCTGGTTAGGTGCATTGGTCATGCTAAATTCTCCCTCAGTTTACCCGAACAGATGCCAGAGGGCGGCAACTAGGAAATTTTCACAGTAATTTCATTGAAGTGTTAATGTAAGCTTAATTATGACAATAAATAAACTTTAACTTCTACAAGATAGTGGTAAGACTACAGCTAGAGTACTGTGAGCAGTTTTGGTTCCCTTATTCAAGGAAATATTAATTCATTGGAGGCCGTTCAGAGAAAGTTCACTAGGATGATTCCCGGTATAGAGGGATTGTCTTATGAGGAAATGTTCAACAGGTTGGGACTCTACTCATTGCAATTTAGGTGATCCCATTGAAACATAAAGGATTCTTAAGGGGTTTGACAGGTAAATGCTGTGAAGATCTTTCCCCTCATGGGAGAGTCTAGGACCAGAGAGCACAGTCTCAGAATAAAGGAGTGACAATATAAGACTGAAATGAGGAGGAATCCTCTTCTCTCAGAGGATTGTGGGTCTTTGGAACTCTTTGCCACAGAGAACTGTGGGGGCAGAATCCTTGTGTATATTTAATGTCAAGATGGAGAAAATTGTGATCAATAAGCAGGGGTGAGGGCAAGGTGACTGGGAGTGGTCGATATTGGGCAAGTCCACATTTGATATGCAGGAATTGTTTAAAGAGTTACTGATCAGCAACTCATTTCCAGTGAAGAGAAAGGGCACAGATGATAAATTGTTTGAATTGTCTTATTGCTTGAATTCCAAGTAAATTGAAGCCTGATAAGGAGTAGGTGGGAACATTTTGGAATTTTGGTGTATGAATCGTCCCAGCTCACCCTAGCTGCATATAAAGGCAGTGGTTTTGCTACATGTACAACAAATGAGCCTGTGCATGCGAGGGGGAGACAGACTGCAGCTGGAGTGAAGGTATTGGGAATTTGGAGCTAAGTGGGTAACCGTTGGTAAGCTTTTCTCTTTAAAAATCAGGAGTCTAGTTTAAAGGTCAATAACCAACTGATCAGTTCGCTATGTGGCAATTTTCTATCAATCAATTGAAGCCCGAGTGGGGCCTCAATAGCTGTGAACATTAGGAATTTTGGTGTGTAAGTCCTCCCAGCTCACCTCAGCTTTATATAAGGCAGGTTTTACTGAATAAAACCTTGCAGGTTTTAGCAAGTGTATGCCTGTGAGAGGGAGATTCAGCCAGAGTGAGGGTACTGGGAATTTGGAGCTGAGTAGGAATTCAGTGCTGGGGGGAAAAGAGATGCTCATCTTTGGGAGAGTTGGACCTATGAGGGATACTCAAGGGCAAGTGAGAGGTAGAAGGAAATCGAACTGTGCTAACACAGCCAGCAGATAAGTGATTGACTAGTAAGTAGATTTTGTTGGCATTGTTGATGTTTTAAGTTTGTAAAGGTCATTGTTCCTTAAGAGGAGAGCTTGTGGGTAAGTTAAAGTGATTTTTTTTTAAAAATTAACTTTGACAGTTTTTTCTTTAAAGTTTATTCTGAAAACCGGAAGTAGTTTGCAAAGCAATTTGGGTATTTTTTTTCCATAAATTGGACTGGTGAGGCAGGTATCTTGATCAGCGCAGGCTTAGAGGGCTGAAAACCCTGTTCTTGTACTGTATTTTTCTTTGACTCTGTGTTGAACTCTGATTTGGGTACATACAGTAGGTGACACCAGTTCCTGATGTATTGAGCACCATCTGAGGCAATCTCAGAGCTGATTGTGGGACATAACTGTGGACTTCTGCCAGTTTTTCCTGGCTGTATATGGTCTGGATATAGGGCATTGGTGAGGCCGCAGCTGGAGTACTGTGTGCAGTTTTGGGCGCCGCACCTGTGCAAGGATATTTTGGCCTTGGAGGGAGTGCAGAGGAGGTTTACTAGGCTGATACCGGAGTTGAGGGGGTTGAGCTATGAGGAGAGGCTGAATAAACTAGGCTTGTATTCGTTGGAGTTTAGAAGAATGAGGGGAGATCTCATTGAGACGTATAAGATGATGAATGGGATGGATAGGATAGAGGTGGAGAGACTCTTCCCGCTCAAAAAAGACAGTAGGACTAGGGGGCACAGCCTCAAGATAAAGGGGGGGCGGTTTAGAACGGAGTTGAGGAGGAACTTCTTCACTCAAAGGGTGGTGAATCTCTGGAATTCTCTGCCCGTTGAAGTGGTGGAGGCTGCCTCGCTAAATATTTTTAAGAAGCGGGTTGATGGGTTCTTGATAAGAGAGGGGATTAGGGGTTATGGGGAGAGGGCGGGAAAGTGGAACTGAGCCACGACAGATCAGCCATGATCTTATTGAATGGCGGGGCAGGCTCGAAGGGCCAGATGGCCTACTCCTGCTCCTATTTCTTATGTTCTTATGGATCCTGACCATTTGGCCTCATTGAAGAGTGCAGAGTCTACGGGCATCAAGTCATGGACATTTTTCTTCCTTGTCACTGCTCATGAGGCCTTATGGTCAGAGTCATACAGTGCAGAAAATACCCTCAGTTGGAGCCAGGCAGGAAAAGAGTAGATGTGTGCAGATGTTCTTATATACCTATAGAAAACACTAACTTTATAAACCTTTTCTTGTTAGAGCTACAACCAATCACCTCCAAATTTATATCACTGGCGATGAGGAAAAACAGTGTGCCGTTAGAGGAAGAAAAAATGATTTTTGAAGCTAAAATGAAATCAGAACAGATGCCCTTAAAATTGGAAATGTACAGCCATTTGACCCAGAATTTGAGAGCTGGGGGCAATATATTGAAAGGCTGCGTTATTTCTTAATGGTTAACAAAATCATTACAGAGGAAAATCATGACATTACAAGTGCAGAGCTCATGAGGAAACTATTTTGTTGTCACGGGCCATTCTTTTACAATTAAGCTGTCATGGAGTTGCCTATATGTGTGAAGCACTTGAATTGTCAGAATGTCAATGTCCTCCTCATGGTCTGCAAGCTCAGTTGTGGGTAAGTAAGTCCGAGCGGGGATCAGCAAGGTATAGCTCCTTACTATGTTGCAGATCACACTGAGATCACACATTGCTTCAGGCAGTGGTTTCCTAAGGCTGCATGTGAGCAGTTAAATGCAGGAATTGTAAGTTTCAGTCCAACATGCTCTGCTCGTCCACAGTACGCAAAAAACAGCAACATGCCATCTGTCTCACCTTTCATAAATAAAAAGGGGAATGGTGCTCCTGTACTTAACTCATCAATGTGGATTACATTCACTAAAAGACTATGGCAGAGCTGTCTTGCCTCCCTGCAGTGTGTTTCTTGAGGCGGGGAGGTGTCGTGCTAATCACCGGCAGGATCTCCAGGCCTCATCGCTGTCAATGGGATTTCCCATTGATTCCTCACCACACTGTCAGGAAGAGCAGACCTGACATGAACAGTCAGAACGTTTCGGCCCTGGGTGTGTCCCTCCCAGAGAGACATGTTCCGGGCAGGATGCGTGCAAGGATTCCTCACTTGTTTGGCTGTAATTAACTAGAAAACAATTTTTGAAATGTATTTCTCTCGGTTTTTCACCTGACAGCCAGCCTGATTGATTAGTCTTGCATTAAGTGTTGTTTTTATGGAACAAATTGACCTTTGTCATGTTCTTTTCTTTAGATTAGAAGAATTTGTTTGAAGTCATTGCAAAAATTGCAACTGGACATCATCTTTATTACAATGGCAGATAATAGCAGGTAATGTGAAAGTTTGTGGACTATAGTTGTATTGGTGAGAAAATAAGATTATCTTCCTTGTCATCTTTTTCATTCTCCACACTGAAGTATCCTCAATTTCTGGTTGGAGATGAGCTGGTTGTTCATTGATTCTTGGAAATCTATCAGTTAGATAATGCTTTTTAGTGACAAGTGAATTTCAGAACATAATAACATGAGAAATAGCAGCAGGATTAAACAACATAGTCCATCGAGCTTGCTACTCCAACCAATACTATCACTGCTGACCCAAGGCTTGCGTTCCATTTTCCCGCCCTCTTCCCATATACCTTAATTCCCTGAGACCAAAGATCCGTTTATCCCAGGCTAAAGTATGTTCACAATGAAGCATTCACGACCCTCTGAGAATTCCAAACTATTGTAACTTGTGCCAGCACGCTGGCCTCACTGCACCTTGATTCCCAGGTAAAGTCACTGGCTATCGCTTTCTCCCCGTATCTGCGTGGGTTTTCTCCAGATGCTTTGGTTTCCTCCTGCTAGGCTATTTTAGAGGGCACTTAAGAGTCAACAATATTGCTGTGACTCTGGGGTCACACACAGGCAGACCAGGTAAGGATAGCACATTCCCTTCCCTAAAGGACCAGGTAAACCAGGTGGGTTTTCACACAATGGTTTTATGATCATCATTAAACTTTTAATTCCAGATTTTTATTGCATTCAGATTTCACCATCTGGCATAGTGGGGTATGAACCTGGGTCTGCAGAGCTTATCCTTTTTGTCTTTTTAATGTCTCTTTGCACAACAAAACTTACAAGCTTCTTACCTTTTTAAAAATACAAGTGAATAAATTCACACTTCCCCAAGTTATACACCGTCTTCTATCTTGCTACCTACTCAGCTAACATGTCTTTGCACCCTCTCTGCGTCCCTTCCCCTTCCACCCCCATATCATGGCTGGTCACACCCTCTTCTGTACGGTGTGTGCTTTTATTGGTGAGGTCATGTTGCAACTGTACAAAACTCTGGTGTGGCCGCACTTGGAGTATTGTGTACAGTTCACATTATAAGAAGGATGTGGAGGCATTGGAAAGGGTGCAGAGGAGGTTTACCAGGATGTTGCCTGGTATGGTGGGAAGGCTGAGGGACTTGGGGTTATTTCCATTAGAAAGAAGGAGGTTAAGAGGTGACCTAATTGAGACATACAAGATGATCAGAGGTTTAGATAGGGTAGATAGTGAGAGCCTTTTTCCTCCGATGGTGATGGCTAACACGAGGGGACATAGCTTTAACTTAAGGGGTGGTAATTATAGGACGGATGTCAGAGGTAGGTTCTTTACTCAGAGGGTAGTAAGGGCATGGAATGCCCTGCCTGCAGCAGTTGTGGACTCGTCAACTTTAAGGGCGTTCAAATGGTCAGTGGATAGGCACATGGATAACATTGGAATAGTTTAGGTTAGAGGGTCATTAGATTGGTTCCACTGGTCTGTGCAACATAGAGGACCGAAGGGCCTGTACTGCACTGTAATGTTCTGTGTTCTTCCCTTTGGCACTTGTACTGGGATTTGATGAATGTCACATGTATTAGTATACAGTGAAAAATATTGTTTCTTGCTCGCTATGCAGAAAAAGCATACCATTCATAGAGAACAGGGCAGAAGGAAGGAGGGTGTAGAATTTGTTATATACACAGAAAGGGTGAAGGGAAATATCATCTTAACTAGTCCGTTCATTTAAAAACCTGACAGCAGCAGGGAAGAAACTGTTCTTGATTTGGTTGGTACATGACATCAGACTTTTGTATCTTTTACCCAACAGAAGAAGATAGAGTGAATGTGTTTGGGATCCTTAATTATGCTGGCTGCTTTCCCTAAGCAGTGGGAAGTGTAGACAGAGTCAATGGATGGGAGGCTGGTTTGTGTGATGGACTAGGCTACAACTCTTTGTAGTTTCTTTCAGTCTTGGTCAGAGCAGGAGCCATACCACACTGATACATCTGTAAATTATGCTTTCAATAGTACATCTGTACAAATTTAGATTTTTACAGATTTAGAAGAATGAGAGGGGATGTCATAGAAACGTAAAATTCTGATGTGACTGGACAGGCTAGTTGTGGGAAATATGTTCCTGATATTGGGAAGTACAGAACTAGGGGTCTCAGTCTAAGGATAAAGGGTAAACCATTCAGGACTGAGATGAGGAAGAACTTCTTCACTCAGTTGTGAACCTTTTGAATTTGCTACCACAGAAAGCTGTTGGGGCCAGTTCGTTAGATATGTTCAAAAGGGAGCTGGGGGTGGCCCTTTTGGCAGAAGGGATCAAGGGAGAGAAAGCAGGAGTGGGATACTGAAAGTGCATGATCTGCCATGATCATACTGAGTGGTGATGTAGGCTCAAAGAGCTAATTGGCCTACTCCTGCACCTATTTTCTATGTTTCTATGTCTGTGGGAGATGAGGCAGGAAAATGCAGGGGCTCGGACATGAATTTTTAATCAGTCTTTGGCCACACGGGAAATGCCACAAGACTGGAGGATGGCAAATGTGGCTCCTCTTTTCAAGAAGGGTGGTAGAGGTGAATCAGGAAATTACAGAACTGAGTCTCACATCAGTGGCAGGAAAACTGTTGGAGAAAATTCTGAAGTGGAGATTTAATGTCCACTTGGAAAGGTGTGGACTAATTAGGATGGTCAGCGTGACTTTGTCAGAGAGGTCATGCTGAATAAATTTGATAGAATGTGTGGATGAGGGAAGTTCAGTTGATGTTGTTTATATGGATTTTAGCAAAGCTTTTGACAAGGTCCCAAATGGGAGACTTGAGATGAAAGCACATGGAACTCAGGAAAACTTGGCAAGATGCCCTATAATTATTTTGCATTTCCTTCTATCTGAATGAGGGGAGATCTCATTGAGACGTATAAGATGATGAATGGGATGGATAGGATAGAGGTGGAGAGACTCTTCCCGCTCAAAAAAGACAGTAGGACTAGGGGGCACAGCCTCAAGATAAAGGGGAGGCGGTTTAGAACGGAGTTGAGGAGGAACTTCTTCACTCAAAGGGTGGTGAATCTCTGGAATTCTCTGCCCATTGAAGTGGTGGAGGCTGCCTCGCTAAATATTTTTAAGAAGCGGGTTGATGGGTTCTTGATAAGAGAGGGGATTAAGGGTTATGGGGAGAGGGCGGGAAAGTGGAACTGAGCCACGACAGATCAGCCATGATCTTATTGAATGGCGGGGCAGGCTCGAAGGGCTAGATGGCCTACTCCTGCTCCTATTTCTTATGTTGTTATGTTCTTGTTAGCATTTAGGACCATCCCTCGTACCTCGAGTGGAGAAACTCCAGCTGAAGTATTGATACTTGAGAATAGAATTAAGCCTGGTCATTCCAAATTTGGCATGAAGAGTGGAGACAAGGCAGAGTTGTTGGAAAAGGAACCATTGTTTGTCACAAGTCGAGAGTGTGATTTGAAATAGATTATCTGGTTTTTTGTAAAGAGTTTTGATAGCGGACCAATTTGGATCAACAGATTTCTGGCCAGGATGGCATCACTGCCTTAGGGAGTGAAAGTGCAGAACAAGTTCTTGGACAAACACATAGTTCATTTGCAGAGACAGAAGCCATCTCAAGAGCCAGTGTTACTGACTGATCCAATTATGCCAGCAAGTAGTGTTATTGCTTGTCCAAGGGATGAAGTGGCTGATCAGCCCATGGTAAGCCAATGCGCTACACCCAATGAAATTGAGGAAAGTATGACAAAGAATCCGAGTGAAACAACTACAACCAAAACTACCTTTACAGTTGAACATCAACTGGTTAAGCTGCTTCTATGTACTGTGTAATAAAGGGGCAGGGATGTAACAGCTGGCCCCTTTTAGGGGTGTATGGCAGGCAGGTCATGTGGCCCAATTCCCAATGAGCATCAAGTGTAGGGAGTTTGGTGCAGACTATGGGCTTTTGCTGGCAGATTCATCCGAGGCCTATAGATTGAAGACATTCATGATAGCTTAAGCTTTAATAAATCCATTGTTAGTTCTTAGTCAATTAGTGGTCACCAATTATTCCATGTACTACATGCTGAAATGTTCAACTCATTTATAGGTACCTCTCTGGGTTGGTAAGACTGGAATGAAAGTTTGGCAGTAAAAACAGTATTGAATAGACTGTTGAAACTCAAAGTTGACAAGACACTGGGCCAAGATGAGATGCATCCAGGGATATTGAAGGAAGTGAGAATGGAAATTGCAGATCATAATCTTCCTGTCTTCTCTAGACTCAGGGGAGATGCCAGAGGACTGGAGAATTGCAAATGTTATGGCCTTGTTCAGAACATAAGAACATAAGAAATAGGAGCAGGAGTAGGCCATCTGGCCCTTCGAGCCTGCCCCGCCATTCAATAAGATCATGGCTGATCTGTCGTGGCTCAGTTCCACTTTCCCGCCCTCTCCCCATAACCCTTAATCCCCTCTCTTATCAAAAACCCATCAACCCGCTTCTTAAAAATATTTAGCGAGGCAGCCTCCACCACTTCAACGGGCAGAGAATTCCAGAGATTCACCACCCTTTGAGTGAAGAAGTTCCTCCTCAACTCCGTTCTAAACCGCCCCCTCTTTATCTTGAGGCTGTGCCCCCTAGTCTTACTGTCTTTTTTGAGCGGGAAGAGTCTCTCCACCTCTATCCTATCCATCCCATTCATCATCTTATACGTCTCAATGAGATCTCCCCTCATTCTTCTAAACTCCAACGAATACAAGCCTAGTTTATTCAGCCTCTCCTCATAGCTCAACCCCCTCAACTCCGGTATCAGCCTAATAAACCTCCTCTGCACTCCCTCCAAGGCCAAAATATCCTTGCGCAGGTGCGGCGCCCAAAACTGCACACAGTACTCCAGCTGCGGCCTCACCAATGCCCTATACAGCTGCAGCAAGACCTCCCTACTTTTATATTCAATCCCCCTCGCGATGAAGGCCAGCATCCCATTCGCCTTCCTGACCACCTGCTGCACCTGCAGGCTGGGTTTTTGCGACTCATGCACAAGGACCCCAAGGTCCCTCTGCACCGTCGCCTGCTGCAGTTTTTCGCCACGTAAGTAATAGTCCTTCCTACCATTCTTCCTACCAAAGTGGACCACCTCACACTTGCCAACATTAAATTCCATTTGCCATTTCCTGGCCCATTCGCCCAGCCTATCTAGATCCTTCTGCAGACTCTCCACACCCTCCGCACAATTTGCCTTTCCCCCAATCTTGGTGTCATCAGCAAATTTCGACACCCTACACTCGGTTCCCTCCTCCAGATCATCTATATAAATGGTAAATAGCTGAGGCCCCAGCACCGACCCCTGGGGCACCCCACTAGTCACCAACCGCCAATCCGAATAGCACCCATTGCTCCCCACTCTCTGCCTCCTATTTGACAACCAATCCTCTATCCACGCTAACACCCTACCCCCAACTCCATGTCCTCTGACCTTCTGCAGTAACCTCTTGTGAGGTACCTTATCAAACGCCTTCTGAAAATCCAGAAAGACCACATCCACCGGCTCTCCTCTATCCACCGCCCTAGACACATCCTCATAGAACTCCAGTAAATTTGTCAGACACGACTTCCCTTTAATGAAACCATGTTGCGTCTGCCCTATCAAGCAATTCCCTTCAAGATGCCTCGCAATTTCCTCCTTAATGACGGATTCTAACATTTTACCTACCACAGACGTTAAACTAACCGGCCTATAATTCCCCGCCTTTTGCCTGGCACCCTTCTTAAACAACGGCGTAACATTAGCCGTTTTCCAATCTTCCGGCACTTCCCCGGAATCCAGCGACGTCTGGAAAATAACCACCAAGGCATCCACTATCACCTCCGCCATTTCTTTCAGAACCCTCGGATGCATTCCATCCGGTCCTGGGGACTTGTCCACAATCAGCCCCTCCAGTCTGTCGCGCACCACCTCTCTAGTAACAGTAATGTCATTAAGACCCTCCAGTCCTACCACCTTTCCATCGCTAACACCCGGCAAATTATTCACGTCCTCCTCCGTGAAGACAGAAACAAAAAAGTTATTCAAGACCTTAGCCATATCCCCATCCCCTACCACTAGGTCCCCTTTCTCATCCTCTAAAGGACCAACGTTCACCCTAGCCAGCCTCTTCCTTTTTATATATTTATAAAAACTCTTGCTATCCTTTTTTATATTAAGCGCTAGCCCAGCTTCATAGTTTCTCCTACCCTCCTTTATCAACTTCTTTGTCAATCTTTGTTGACATTTAAACCTTTCCCAATCCTCTTCTCGCCCACTGCTCTTAGCTACTCTAAATTCCTCCGCTTTTAATTTAACACTTTCCTTCACCTCCTTCGTTATCCACGGCTTATTACCTCTCTTCCTACTGTCCTTTTTAACCATCGGAATAAATTTCTGCTGAGCACCAAGAAAGATCTCCTTAAAGATCCTCCACTGCTCCTCAGCAGACCTACCTTCCAACGCACTCCCCCAGTCCACATTCGCCAATTCTTCTCTCATCCTACCATACTCCCCTCTATTCAAACAAAGGACGCGTGTCCGGGAACCCACTTTCTCCTCCTCCATCTGCAACAGAAACTCCACCATACAATGATCACTCTCTCCAAGAGGATCCTTCACCGCAAGGTCCCTAATTCTACCCGCCTCATTACATAGCACCAGATCCAAGATAGCTCGCTCCCTCGTCGGCTCCAACACACACTGTTCCAGGAAACTATCCCGGCAGCATTCCAAGAACTCCTCCTCGAGCCCACCTCGTCCAACATGGGTCGACCAATCAATATGCAGATTGAAATCCCCCATAACTACTGTCGTCCCATTCCTGCACGCCGCACTTATTTGCACGTTAACAGCCCGCCCCACCTCCAGATCATTATTCGGGGGCCTATAGACGACACCCACCAGCGTCTTCCTCCCTTTGCTGTTCCTAATCTCCACCCACAACGATTCCACTTTCTGCTCTTTGGCTCCGATATCATCCCTTGCTACCACCTTGATGCTGTCCTTAATCAGCAGAGCTACGCCACCCCCTCTTTCCTCCTGCCTATCCTTCCTAAACACTTGATAGCCCTGTACATTCATCTCCCAGTCCCTGTCACCTTGCAGCCACGTCTCTGTAATGGCCACCAGATCGTATCCATTTGTGTCGATCTGCGCCACCAGCTCATCCACTTTATTCCGAATGCTTCGTGCATTCAGATAAAGTGCCTTCATCCCAGCCTTCTTCTGGACCCTATTTGCCGTAACGCCACCACTTGGGACATCCTCAGCCTCTTCCCTTACCTGTACCCTATCCTTAACTGTAGACCTCCTAACGTCACCTACCCTCGCACCCTCCCCCCCCCTAATTAGTTGAAAGCCCTGTCTACAGTCCTCTTTACTCGATTCGCCAGCACTCTGGTCCCAGCACGATTCAGACCAACCCCATCCCGCCCGAACAAGTCCCACCTACCCCAATACTGGTGCCAATGCCCCATAAATTCGATCCCATTCCTCCCACACCAATCTCTGAGCCACCCATTCACTTCCTTTATCCTGTCAACCCTACGCCCGTCTGCACTCGGTTCAGGCAGTAGCCCAGAGAAGACCACCTTGTCGGTTCTACTTTTTAATTCCATTCCCAGCTTCTCATACTCCCTCCCCAGATCCTCAGTCCGCACTTTGCCTACGTCGCCGGCACCCACATGTACCACAACAACCGGATTCTCACCCTCCCACTCCAGGTTCCTCTGCAGCCCAGCTGCGACATCCTGTACCCGAGCACCAGGCAGACAACACACCCTTCTGTGCACTTTGTCATTGTGACAAAGGACAGTGTCAATACCCTTCACCCCACTATCCCCAATCACTACTACGTTCCTTTTCCCCTTCTCTTTGCCTATGTCCTGCTGCATCACTGTACCGTGTGCAGTTTGCTCACCAACCTCACCTGCCTCGTCCTCTTCCAGAGTGGAAGCAAGAACCTCAAACCTGTTATGCAGATTAAGAGGCTGAGGCCTCCGCTCCTCACCCCCCTTCCTCCTCCCAGCAGCCCCCTTTTGTTCCTGACCCTTAGATTTAGACAGTCTAGGGGGGGTGGATGTCACTTGCACCCCATTGACAATGGCACCCTCTCTCCCCCTGATGAGCCTCAGTGTCTGTAGCTCAGAGGCCAGCTCATCCACCTTGAGCTGGAGCTCCTCCAGCAACCTGCACTTAGTGCAGACATGGTCTCTGGGAAGGACCCTGGGGTCCACCAGTTCCCACATCATACAGGAACCGCACATCACATGCCCCTCCATTATTCAATATAATTTGTTGTGGGAAAAAATTTTTTCCTTGTTTCTTGCTGTAGTAGTTTTGAAAAAAAAATTTTTTTTTTTCCTTGTTCTTTCAACCTGGCCTTTTTACCTTCCAGCCCTTTTTGATATTAAGCCCTAATAGCTCACTCTGCTTCCCTCTCACTCCGCTGCCCGCTCCGACGCTGCCCGCTATCTACACCAGGCCTCCTTTTAAACTTGGCGCTGATTTAAAGCTGATGGGCCACAACTGCCTGATAATCACTCCCTCACAATTCTTAAAGCAGTAAATACAATAAGTAAATGCTTTAAACAGTTCTACAAAGAACAAAGTGCTTTAAACTTATTTTAAACAGGTTTTTAACAGGTAAAGTCTTAGCTTTCTCTCTGATGCTCCTTCCTCGTCTGCTCCAGCAAACAATGTAAGGCTTCACCGTGTGGACACTTGATAATTAAAGCTGATGGGCCACAACTGCCTGATAATCACTCCCTCACAATTCTTAAAGCAGTAAATACAATAAGTAAATGCTTTAAACAGTTCTACAAAGAACAAAGTGCTTTAAACTTATTTTAAACAGGTTTTTAACAGGTAAAGTCTTAGCTTTCTCTCTGATGCTCCTTCCTCGTCTGCTCCAGCAAACAATGTAAGGCTTCACCGTGTGGACACTTGATAATTAAAGCTGATGGGCCACAACTGCCTGATAATCACTCCCTCACAATTCTTAAAGCAGTAAATACAATAAGTAAATGCTTTAAACAGTTCTACAAAGAACAAAGTGCTTTAAACTTATTTTAAACAGGTTTTTAACAGGTAAAGTCTTAGCTTTCTCTCTGATGCTCCTTCCTCGTCTGCTCCAGCAAACAATGTAAGGCTTCACCGTGTGGACACTTGATAATTAAAGCTGATGGGCCACAACTGCCTGATAATCACTCCCTCACAATTCTTAAAGCAGTAAATACAATAAGTAAATGCTTTAAACAGTTCTACAAAGAACAAAGTGCTTTACAAAATGGTTATAAAGATAGCCCCAAAATTTACAGTCCAGTCACTTTAACTTCAGTGGTGGGAGAAGCTTCTAGAGACAATAATCCAGGATTATGAGAAAATGTGGGTTGATTAGGAAGAGACAGTATGGATTTCTAAAGAGGAATTCATGTTTCTTTTTAAATAAGTCTTTAAGTTTTTGAATTTTTAAGAGTAATGCAATAAACCTAACCAGATAGGTATGGTACAGCCTGATAGTTTTCAGACAAATACATTTTTTAAAAGTTTATTTATTAGTGCCATAAATAGTCTTACATTAACACTGCAATGAACTGAGTGTGAAAATTCCCAAGTCACCACACTCCATTTGGATACACTGAGGGGGAGTTTAGCACAGCCAATGCACTGAACCAGCACATCTTCCAGACTGAGAGGAAACCAGAGCATCCGGAGGAAACCCATGCAGACTACACAATTGTGCCACCATATAGGCAGAGATAGCAAAAATACCAAATAGTTGGTATGGATTACTTTTGTATCCAGCGCCTCCATTCATAAGAAAAAAACAAAAGGACAATAGGGGGGGAAACACCCATGGGAATCACACCTCACTTACGATACATGGGATACAGAGGTGCTAGTTTCTGACAATGGAACATCTTTTGTCAGCAGGAATTCACATTGTTCATGAATTCAAATGGGAATCAACATACCGTCCATCGTTGAATGGGCTCATGGAGAGAATAGTTAAAATCAGTCAGCAGCATCAATGGAGACAAATCTCCCGGTGGTATTTGATTGTAGGTCAACCCCACCACCACTCGCCCCACCCCCACCACGCTCCCAACTCTCCATTCCAAGCCACTCCTGCAAACTTGCTCATGGGCAGACAACTCTGCAACATATTAAAGTTTGCCATTCCCAAACCTGGGGTAGAAAAGTAACAAGAAGCCCAATGCAAAGGCCACAACAGTAGTAGCTGGGGGAGCCAATTGGAGGCTGAAAGAAATGTTTTGTTAAAGAATTACTTAAATGGTCCAGGATGATTACCTCAAACCGTTGCACCTCACAGAAAATGCGTGGGTGAGGCCATTCTGAAAAAAAACATCTGGACAAGGTTTGGGCCTCAACCACAGACTGTCCCAATGCTATCACTGCCCAGCAGGATGGGAACTGAGTTGAGTCCATCTTCTCAAACCAGCCAGCCCCTTCCTCTCGCCGCCTGTAGTTAGGAGCTCTTGAGTCCAAAATGGACACTGCAGATGAAGCCACTGCCACCCAAGGAAGGGGGCTAACTAGAATTCTGGAGCTTGCTATGAAAGAGGTGGGTGCTTGTTAGATATACTAATAGGTGGGAGGGGGGCAGGGGTGCGGTGACTTTAACAAGGCACATGAGATTGGCTCCTGGAGTATGAACTCCCTGATTTGGCAGGCAATTATGACCACAATCAGGCAGCCTGTGTATAAAAAAAGAACTGAGTGTCAGGTCCACTGACACTTCGGATTCTGTTGTTGTACCTGAAGCACTCTGAATGAAATAGTTTGTAAGGGAAACTGGTGAAGGGATACTGACCTTTAAGGAGTTATTTCAGGCCTGATCATGTAATAGGATTAGACAGGATAGGTGCAGGAAGGATGTTCCTGATGTTGGGGCAGTGCAGAACCAGGGGTCACAGTCTGTTTCCTCTCTGCCACCCAGTTTTCTATCCATCTCAATACTTTTCACCCAATTCCATTAGCTTTAATCTTGGACGATAATCTCTTAAGTGGGACTTGGTCAAACACTTTCTGAAAGTCCAAATATACTACATCTACTGGCTCCCCCTTGTCAACCTTACTAGTTACATCTTCAAAGAATTCCAATAGATTAGTCTAGAATGATGATTTCCCCTTCATAAATCCATGCTGACTCTGATCCTACCACTGCTTTCTAAATGCTCCGCTATAAAGTCCTTGATAATGGATTTGAGGATTTTCCCCACTACCAATGTTAAGCTTACTGGTCTATAATTGCTTGTTTTCCTCTACCTCCCTTCTTGAATATTGGAGTGACATTCGCTATCCTCCAATCTGCAGGGACTGTTCCTGAGTCCATAGAATCCTGGAAGATGACCACCAATGCATCCTCCATTTCGAGATCCACTTCTTTAAGTACTCTGGGATGTAGATTATCAGGCCCTGGGGAGTTATCCATCTTCAATGACATCAATTTTCCCACCACCATCTCTGTATAGTAATATTGATCTCCCTCAGTTCTTCCCTCTCTCTAAATTTTGCTTTCTTCAACATTTCTGGCATCTCATTTGTGTCCTCTCGTCTGAAGACAGAACCAAAGAATGCATTGAATTACTCGGCCATTTCTTTATCCCTTATTATCACCAATCTTTCTCTTCATGTATCTGTAAAAACTTTTAGTGTCAGTCTTTATGTTCCCTGCAAGCTTACTTTTGGATTGTATTTTGCCCTTCTTAATCAATCCCTTGATCTTTCATTGCTGAATTCTAGACTGCTCCCAATCCTCAGACCTATTAGTTTTCTGGGCCAATCTGTATGCTTCTTCCTTGGATCGGATACTCTCCCTCATTTCCATTGTAAGCTATGGATTGGTCCTCTTGCCCATTTTTCTTTTGTGCCAGGCAGGAGTAAACATTTCAGTCACGCCCACCACATGAATCATGGTAGGCGAGACAGATAATTTGACTGACCAGTGAAAGGTCTGTTGATCGTGGGTGGGAATTTCCAGTCTAGGAGGGGGTGGAACTGGAAAACTGTGCCCATAGTCCCACCATGATACAGTGCAGTTTTGATAACATCCCCCTACACTTTCCAACTCACATACTGAGCAGCAAATCTAGGGAGATGAGAAAGGTTCTTATTTTGAGGCAGTTTAACTAAGGCCCTCCTGGTGTTTTAGTGACTGCAGTTTGGGGGTGCCATCTGACTTCTGCTCTGGCCTACAGAGCAGAGACTGCAGATAATTCAAAAGGCGTGTCTCAGTAATTATTTCTCAGTTGAGTTGATGATTTTTATTTTGAATCTGCAACCTCTAAATGTAATTTAATTCCCAGTCCACACATTAACAATCAAGTACCATATTATAACTGATAAATTGAATAAGGAGCAGATATATAGGACACTACTCCATTGTACACATGAAGTGAACTACAGCAATGTTCTCTCTGTATGCAGTGATTTTTTTTTTCATTTATGTTTACTGTCTCTGAGCAAAGCTGCTGACTTTGATGCTTCTTTGACCTGGATGATTTTTGCCGCATTCTGTGATTCACCTGTGGTCACAATGAATTGTGAGGGACTCCTCTGAGTTGATTCCTCTGTCGATGTGGCATCCTGAGGTGCCTGCTGGCAGGACCCGTCACCATCATCAGAAGCATCCTAAGAGGAGGTCACCTCCACCCAGACTTCCTGAGTCAGGTGGGGTGGTCACTTCTTTCCATCTTGGCAGAGGGAGAATCTCCTGTCTTTGCTGACAGGAGGACGGTTCAAAGGGGAATCATCATTGAACTGTGGGACCATGGGTACTTCCCACAGGTAGCAATCACCCGCTGCCACTCTGGGCCTGTCTGCTGCTGGCGAGCTTCACTGGGCAGCAAGTGATTGCAGTCAGAATTCGGGAGGGTGTGGAATTCACTGATTCTGGTTCCATCCACAGGATCCCCATCCTCAGCACTAAATTCCACCCACTGATCCTGCAGTGTCGCCAGGAATCACATATAGACCCGACTTTGTAGTTCCATTCCCAGAAGGATTTTGATGAATCAGTCTGGACTTAGATGGAGAGATGTGACTGTATACGATAGAGGTTCACTAGCCAGCACTTTGACAGCAGATGCACGGAGGAATCTTGTGATTCTGGGACCCCAGCACAAAGGATGATGGTTGTGATTGTTGAGGTCGGTCAAATCATATCTCATGACCTCACTGCAAGCTTTCATCAAAGCAATGTCCTTGGCCCAAACTTCCTGCAATTTTGACTCTCTGTAAGCCCTTCAGCTTCTCTCCTTAACCTCTCATTCTAACAAAGACACTGCAGGATCAGTGAGTGGAATTTAGTGCTGAGAATGGGGATCCTGTGGATGGAACCAGAATCAGTGAATTGCATCACCAGAGCCTCTTCAACTGTTACTTTCACTTGTCAACTTCTTATTCCCTCTGGCCTTCTCCTTCATCCCCATCATTTGTGTAGACTAATGCTATCAGCATTCCTTTTGACTTTCTCACTGGGAGAATCTTCCACCCTTTCGCAAGGCAGCTCCTGCTCTGGGCCTCCCTGCTGGTGTGCTTAGAACATAGAACGTAGAAAAACTACAGCACAAACAGGCACTTCGGCCCACAGTTGCGCCCATAATATCGCCAACTACTAGGTTTACCTATAACCCTCAATCCTATAAAGTCCCACATACTCATCCAGAAGCCTCTTAAAAGACTCTATCGAATTTGCCTCCACCACCACTGACGGCAGCCGATTCCACTCACCCACCACCCTCTGAGCGAGAAACTTACCCCTGACATCTCCTGTGTACCTACTCCCCAGCATCTTAAACCTGTGTCCTCTCGTAGCAACCATTTCAGCCCTGGGAAATATCCTCCAAGAATCCACCTGACCTATACCTCTCAACATCTTAAACCTCTATCAGGTCACCTCTCATCCTTCATCTCTCCAAGGAGAAAAGACCTAGCTCCCTCAACCTATCCTCATCAGGCATGCCACCAAATCCAGGCAACATCCTTGTAAATCTCCTCTGCACCCTTTCAATAGCTTCCACGTCCCTCCTGCATTGAGGCGACCAGAACTGCGCACAGTACTCCAAGTGGGGTCTGACAAGGGTCTTCTACAGCTGCAGCATTATCTCCCGACTCCTAAACTCAATCCCTCGATTGATGAAGGCCAGTACACCATACGCCTTCTTAACCACATCCTCTACCTGTGAGGCTGATTTAAGAGTCCGATGGACCCGGACCCCAAGGTCCTTCTGAAACTCTACACTGCTAAGAGTCTTACCCTTGATATGATACTCCTGCAACCCATTGGTCCTGCCAAAATGGACCACTACACATTTATCCGGTTTGAAGTCCATCTGCCAATTCTCCGCCCAGTCTTGCATCCTATCTATGTCGCGCTGCAACTTCTGACATTCTTCCAAACTATCCACAACACCTCCAAACTTTGTGCCATCGGCAAACTTACCAACTACCCTTCCACTTCTTCATCCAGGTTATTTATGAAAATCACGAACAGCAAGAGCCCCAGAACAGATCCCTGGGGTGCTCCACTGGTGACCGACATCCATGAAGAAAAAAGACCCATCCACAACCATTCTCTGCCTTCTGCAGGCAAGCCAGTTCTGGATTCACAAGGCAACAGCCCCTTGGATCCCATGCCCCCTCACTTTTTCAATAAGTCTTGCATGGGGGACCTTGTCGAACACCTTGCTGAAGTCCACGTAAACCAAGTCCACCGCTCTTCCTTTGTCAATGTGTTTAGTCAATTTTCAAAGAACTCAACCAGGCTCGTAAGGCACAATTTGCCTTTGACAAAGCCGTGCTGACTACTTTTGATCGAACTATACTTCTCTAAATGTTCATAAATCCTGTCTGTCAGGATCTTCTCCATCAACTTACTAACCACTGAAGTTAGACTCACCGGTCGGTAATTTCCTGAGCTATCCCTATTCATAAGAACGTAAGAACATAAGAAATAGGAGCAGGAGTAGGCCATCTCACCCTTCGAGCCTGCCCCGCCATTCAATAAGATCATGGCTGATCTGTCGTGTCTCAGTTCCACCTTCCTGCCCTCTCCCCATAACCCTTAATCCCGTTGCCTATCAAAAAGTCTCTTCGGAGGCATGGGTTTGAATCCCACTGCTGCTAAAATGGATCCCTATTCCCTTTCTTGAATATAGGAACCACATCCACAATCCTCCAATCCTCCGGAACCTCTCCTGTCTCCATCGATGATGCAAAGATCATCGCTAGAGGCGATGTTCTGTTCTGATAATTGGACAGCCGGTGACTTGGACGTCGGGCGAGAGTCGAATTATCACCTCTGCTGCCCACAGGAACCCCAAGTTCTGTTAAATTCTATCCAATAATAGTGTGGGGATAGCGTGGCAAGAGGAAATGAGTGTCATTGGAATGAGCAGGGGGTGTGTTTCAATGTTCTGTTCTGATTGTGCATTGAATGATACGATGGAAAGAAAATGAGACTGAGTGGTCATACTGTTTTAGATTAGAAGGTGATTGAGGGAGTCATGATGAGGTTAACAGGTCCGTTCACCCATGCTGCTCCCATAGTGAGTCTCACAGCACCAGGTTAAAGTCCAACAGGTTTACTTGGTACCATGAGCTTTCAGAGCACTGCTGCTTCATCAGGTGAGTGGAGGTAGGTTCACAAACATGGCATACATAGGCAAAGACCCAATTGAGGGATATTTACAGATTGGAATGTGAAGAATGGTTAGAATGCTGCTTCTGTAATAAACTCCTCTCCTTAGTGAACCTAATCTTGAGGTGTAACCTGGAATAACTTGTAGGTGAGATCAGTTCCTGGGAGAATATTAGTGAATCAG
Source organism: Carcharhinus amblyrhynchos (assembly GCF_965287045.1). Classification (NCBI taxonomy): domain Eukaryota; kingdom Metazoa; phylum Chordata; class Chondrichthyes; order Carcharhiniformes; family Carcharhinidae; genus Carcharhinus; species Carcharhinus amblyrhynchos. Next base: position 14,113,322 of record NC_137324.1, read on the forward strand.
TTTGAACTTAGATGGAGAGACCTGATCTATTTGCAAAGTCCTGATGGAATCTCTTCAGAAATTGGAAAATGATACTGCTGTTTGCCACGTTTATGTCCTACTCAGGAAGTACCTCTCTGGCTGTGTTTGGTAAATCTCTGTTTAAGAATTGCAGCTACAAACGGCACTTAAACATACACTGATTAACAAAGTATTTGTCTACACTCTGTCCTCTCAATTTACACCATTGGTAATTACATATTTTCAAGCATCTATACCTGTTTTCTCAAAGGTAAGTAAGTGTTTATAAGCTGTAGAAATGAAAATAAGCCAAGGACGATCTCAACAGCTAAAACAAATTGGTTAAATTGCGGAGAGGAAATCAGACAGATTGGTCAATGTCAGAAATGTTCAGCAAGAATAATTGAAAAGCGGCTGACCCCATTAGTTGTTGCTGCCACTCCTCCCTTTACATATTGTAGAAAGTGAAATGGCAAAATGCTTAATGAGGAGGAAATGTGCAGTTTGGTTTGTGTTTCATATGTATTTGTGCTATGTCATTGCTTGCAGTGTCCCAAAATATGTTTTAAGACAAAGTATTTTTCAAATCTTGCAGTGAAAAAATCATCAGAGAGCATGTTGGGAAATTTGAATGTATGTTTTTTGAGTATCAAAGGAAGGTGAATGAACACTACGATGAGCTCCAAGCGATTGCAGATGAAATCGACGAGTGTCACAAAGCTGCCACCATTGCGAATGTCACAGGATCTTCTATGGGAATTGCAGGAGGAGCTCTCAGCATTGCTGGATTAATTGCTGCTCCGTTCACATTAGGCACCTCTTTAGCCCTCACTGGGGTCGGGGTTGGGGTAGGTGTAGCTGGGGGTGCCACTAACATTGGAGCCACTGTTACTGATTCTGTCACACAAAATAATAAACTGGAAAGAGTAAAACAAATTATAGAAGAATATCAAGAGGAAAGCAAAGCCATGGAAGACAATTTACAGAGTGTGTGCCGTGAAATTCAATCGTACATTCAAATGAATGAGAGAGATATAGCAGGAGATGTGTTTGCTAAAACATCGACAGCCCTCACAAATATTGTTACTGCAGTGACAAAAAGCAGCTTAAAAACAATCAAAGCTGCAACAGGAATCCTGTCAGCACTCTTCATAGCGTGGGATATCTATTCTGTAGTGTCAGATGCAAAGGATCTTGCCGAAGGAGGTAAAACTGAAATTGCTGCAAAGATACGGGAAGCAGCTGACAATATGAAGCAGGAACTAGAGGAGTATGAAAAATATCATCAAGACTTGAAAAGTCTTTCAGTTTGCTGAGAGGTGGAATTTATTATTATTAGGAACATTTAGTGTAAGTGCAAGTAGTGAGATTTTAGCATAAACTGATCATCATAGAATCCTTACAGTACAGAAAGAGGCCATTCAGCTCATCGAGTCTGTACCGACCACAATTCCACCCAGGACCCATTCCCGCAACCACACACATCTAACCTACAAATCCCCCTGGCACTAGGGTCAATTTGGTATGACCAATGAACCTAACCTGTGCATCTTTGAATTATGGGAGGAAACCCACACAGACACAGGGAGAATGTGCAAACTCCACATAGACAGTGACCCGAGGCTGGAATTGAAACTAGGACCCTGGCATTGTGAGGCGGCAGCGCTAACCACTGCGCCACTGTACTGCCCATCTTTTGATCATTCTGATTTTGTATCCACTGTAACAAAACAACAAATAACCGCAAAGTAGAGCTAAAGAAGCAATTTTTCATTTTCTGCATTCTATTCTGCATTAATCAATGTATCAACAAAAATTACTCAAGATAGTCACCAGTCAGAAGTAGATAAATGAACAAGTAGTGAGCCTGAATTGAGTAACAATTAATAAATTAGTACTAAATCAATATATTAGAAAGACTGGGTTTTATTTGAAACTTTTCACTGTAAGCTTTTTAAAGTCACTTAATAATTGTACTCTGTATAACCTATGAAAAGAATGCATAATTCCGATAAGATGTCCCAACAATGGGACCATCGAGCTTTGATAAGCCTCAGGAGGTGTACAATGATCTTCAGAGCAATTGGATTCTAACGAACTTTAACTGAAACTTTATGAATAATGAACTATATAAAATCAGATTGAAAGAAATTAACCAGTCCTATTGTTTGCTTGACTGAGACAATTGGGAACCAGCTAAATTAACAATAGGAATGACCAAATTTTAATCAGAACAAGCCCAACTTTGACAGAAAGCAATTGTCACTTTTGGGATTAAAGGAAAGTTTCCAAGGATTTGTTGATTTGCTTGACCCCAAGGCAGAATTCCAAGAGGGCTGAGGTCAAAGGAATTTTGAGGGTCACTCTTCAATGGACTGATCACCGAATGAAGTTGCAAAAATTCATTGTCTTAAAGTTTACACATGTATCTTTTTCTTTGAATAAAGTTCTTTAAAATTTACTATCATTCCGGCACAGGAGCTGGTTTTATTTAAACAACTAATTTCTCCTCTCACTGTCCATCTCGTAAACACAAACGGATTTTGATTTAGTTCCCCCTCCATTAGCAATGGTTTATTCCCCAAACTCCCCACCCAGTTTTGGTATGATCCAGTTTTCGATGAAGAACCCCACAGCAAACTGGAGACAGGATGAACTCAGACAGCCTGATTTTACCAGCACTTTACGCCTGTTTTCAGGCGTGAAAATTTGATAAAGTCGGGTGTGAGACGAGAGGCACAACTGGGGGAGTGGGGAGGTGCGATGCTGTTGGGGGGGTTGGGGTAGGGGGTGTGGGGGGGGAGGTTGGGGGTTTGGGGTGTGGGGGGGGAGGTTGGGGGTTTGGGGTGTCGGGGGGGGAGGTTGGGGGGTTGGGGGTTTGGGGTGTTGGGCGGGGTTGGGGGTGGGGGTTTAGGTGTGGGTGGGGGGGTGGGGATAAGGGGAACAGAAGCACCTCCAAGTCCCTAAAATGTCCACGATGGGGACTGCGCCTGAAACAGGCACGATGTCAATTTAAATGCATCTGCCTGCAAACTTAACGGCGTTTTCCCCTTTACCACTACATTCACCCGTCCAAATTTGGCTTGAAACAGGTCTGCTCGGCAAAGGTCCGTAACGGGCGCTCCAGCTTCTGAAGAGGTAAGTTCAGAGCTTCTGGCTGCTGTCTGACTCAGATCGATGACGGGGGAAAGGAGGGAGGGGGGGTCAGATGGATCTCTGGTAGCGCGAGAGGGAGGTGGGTCAGATGGATCTCTGGTACATAAGAACATAAGAAATAGGAGCAGGAGTAGGCCATCTAGCCCTTTGAGCCTGCCCCGCCATTCAATAAGATCATGGCTGATCTGTCGTGTCTCAGTTCCACATTCCCGCCCTCTCCCCATAACCCTTAATCCCCTCTCTTATCAAAAACCCATCAACCCGCATCTTAAAAATATTTAGCGAGGCAGCCTCCACCACTTCAACGGGCAGAGAATTCCAGAGATTCACCACCCTCTGAGTGAAGAAGTTCCTCCTCAACTCTGTTCTAAACCGCAACCACCCCCCCCCTTATCTTGAGGCTGTGCTCTCTAGTCCTACTGTCTTCTGAGCGGGAAGAGCCTCTCCACCTCTAACCTATCCATCCCATTCATCATCTTATATGTCTCAATGAGATCTCCCCTCATTCTTCTAAACTCCAACGAGTACAAGCCTAGTTTATTCAGCCTCTCCTCATAGTTCAACCCCCTCAACTCCAGTATCAGCCTAGTAAACCTCCTCTGCACTCCCTCCAAGACCAAAATATCCTTGCGTAAGTGCAGCGACCAAAACTGCACACAGTACTCCAGCTGTGGCCTCACCAGTGCCCTGTACAGTTGCAGCAAGACCTCCCTACTTTTATAATCAATCCCCCTCGCTATGAAGGCCAGCTCTTGATTGGGTGCTGTTCATTACGAAGTCTAGTTCGGAGTCAAATTAGAAGCTATATTTGATCCATCAATGTGGAAAGGATGTTGGCAAAAAGGAAAGTTCCAGGTCTTTGAAAAAACTGATCAAATGCATTTTTTTAAAAATATGCCTCGTGAATATTCATTAACTCCACCTCCATCTTAATATGTAGAATATCAGTGAGCCATAGGGTCTGATGAGGCTGCAACACCACCAGAGATCCCAGTTTTCAGGTTTAAGTCTTAAGTTTTTAAAGTTGAGGTCAACCACTCTACAGCTTCCTCCAATGCTTAACTCTGAATCAAAATCTTAAACTAAACAGATTGATAGAACGGTAATTAATTTAAAGTGCCTGCAGAATCGGATATATTTACTAATGAACTTCACAAGTCCTGTAATCAGCTGATTTATATTCGTACACAGTATCCACAGAGCCAATGTTTATAAGTACAAACACCTGCCCAAGACAGAAGTTATAGCAAGATGTCACATTGGGCTCTGACTCAAGCACAGGAACCAACTGAAGTTCTGCTAACATTCCTGTATGCCTTTCGTGCCCGGCTATGTGTAGCAGATAAGAATGTTGGCTGGGTGTGGAAATCCCCTAGAAATCCTGGTGACAGAAATAGGCCTGCTCCAGATGGAGTTACTGACATGCTTGGGTGAACTTCCATCACACGATATTGGAACGAACAGTTATTTTTAATCAGCCCAGGAACAAAATGTTGTTGATGATACGGAGCCTTTCTTTCTGAAAAGCACATGGTCGGCAGCTGCTTGACCTCCACTATTTCAAAACAGATAAACAGGGGAGAAACCATAACCAGTCTTGTTAAAGTTAGCTCAGAAACAGAAAGAATAAAAAGCCAGTTTGCACGATTTTAATTTCAACCCCTGACTCAGTCCAAACAGGACAGCAAAACACAAACATTGCTCCCTTCCAACTCATCCAATTTCCCCGCTTATCTAAGATGTTGATTTATTACTGGGGTAAAGTTCCAGGGATACTAGCTGCCGAGTTCTATCACCAAGCAGCCATTTCTCTGGCATATTCATATGGCATGACTTTAAAAACCAGGAAATGAGTTCTCCCTGGTGTCCTGATCATATTTAACACTCAGCCATCAATTTTAAAAGCTCACATTATCCATAGATCATAGAATCCTACAATGCAGAAAGAGGCCCTTCGGCTCATTGAGTCTGCACCGAACACAATCCCACCCAGGCCCTACCCCGACATCCCTACATATTATACCCACTAATCCCTCTAAACATTATCCGGTCATTTTGCTGTTTGGGGACAACACTCCACAAGGATCAGAAATGGAATCTGGGCCAATATCCACTGTTTTAGCAACAGTGGAAGCACTCAGTGGGACAAGGGTGTTGCTGGCTGGCCAGCATTTATTACCCATCCCTAGTTGCCCTTGAACTGAACAGCTTTCTAGACCATTTCAGGGGGCAGTTGAGAGTTGACCACATTGCTGTGCCTCTGGAATCACATGTAGAACAGACCAGGTAAGTACAGCAGATTTCCTTCCCCAAAGGATATTAGTAAACCAGATGGGTTTTTCTAACAATCGACAATAGATTCACGGGTCATCAGTAGATTCTTAATTCCAGATTTTTTTGTTTAAATTGAATTCAAATTCCATCATTTGCTATGGTAGGATTTGAACCTGGGTCCCCAAAACATTAGCTGAGTTTCTGGATTAATAGCCTAATGATAATATCACTAGGCTATCGCCTCCCCTGGCCCAATCCTAACCACCATGCTTCACTAATTCAGACTCACTGACAGTGCGGCACTGCAATTAGTGAGGCAGCCACTGATCAACAACAACTTCAGGGATCCAGGAAGCAATACTATTAGTGACGATACTTTTATTGTTGTTCGGATAATGGGCCCTGTTGAGCTGGACATGAGTAGGTCCTCAGATTCTTGATTTGTGCCTTACAGCAGGTGGATTTTTTTTGACAGAATAAATGCTAAGCAGATGAGTGGCCCAGATACACTCGCACACAGCGCTAGTACTGTGGAAAAAAATTGATTTATACTTGGGAGAAATGTAGAATTTTTAAAAATTAAACAGAAAATTTGATGGATTAAAATCGTGGAACTCCCTTCCTCGCACCCACATCACATGGACCACAATGGTTCAAGGTGGCAGCTCAATACCACCCGTAACAACAATTACAGGTGAGCCATAAATGCTGGTCTAGTCTGCAACACCCACATCCCGTGAATGAAAAGAAGAAACCCGAGGGTGAGGGCGCTTAATTGGGCAACGGCCAAATACGTTCAAATTAGACAGGAACCTGGGAATGTGGATTGGGAACAGCTCCCTGAGGGCAAATCCACTTCTGGCACGTTGATTGAAGTGCAGGAAAGGCATGTCCCCACAAAAGAGAACAACAGAAATGGCAGGATTCGGGAACAGTAGGTGACCAGGGAAATTGTAAGCTTAGTCAAAAGGGAAAAGGAAGCATATGATAGGTTTAGGTGAGAAAAAAATCTACAAAGCCTTTGAGTACAGAGAAAGTAGGAAGGAACTTAAACAAGGAATTAGAAGGGCTAAAGGAGGCCATGAAATGTCTTTAGCAAACTGGGTCAAGGGGAATCCCAAGGCTTCTTACACATATGTTAGGACCAAGATGGTAGCAAGAAATGAATAGGCCCTCTTAAGGACATTGGAGGGAAGTTATGTATAGAGCTATAGGAGGTGAGTGACATCCTTGAGTACTTTGTATTGTATTCACCAAGGAGAAGGACATGATGGATGTTGAGGTCAGGGATAGGTGTGTGAACACACTACAGAATGTCAATATATTGAAGGAGGAAGTGTTGGGTATCCTAACCTGCATTAAAGTAGATAAGTCCCTGGGGTTGGATGGGATATGTCCCAGGCTACTGTAGAAGGCAAAGAAAGAAATAGCTATAGCCTTAACAGATATCTTCACATCCTCTTTGTCCACAGGCGAGATTCCAGAGGAGTGGAGAATAGCCAATGTTGATCCTTTGTTTAAGGAAGGAAGTAGGGATAACCCAGGAAATTATAAACCCGTGAGCCAGAAGTCTGTGGTGGGGAAGCTTTTGGAGAAGATACTGAGGGACAGGCTATATAGTAGCGGGGGAAGGAAGGGAGGTGGGTTAGATCATTCTCAGAGAGGGGCGGGCCAGATGTCTCTCTGATAGGGGAGGAGAGGGAAGTGGGTCAGATGTCTCTCTCTCTGGTGGGAGAGGGAAGGGAGGTGGGTCAGATGTCTGTCTGATAGGGGAGGAGAGGGAGGTGGGTCAGATGGATTTCTGGTGGGGGAGAGGGAGGTGGGTCAGATGGATTTCTGGTGGGGGAGAGGGAGGTGGGTCAGATGGATCTCTGGTGGGGGAGAGGGAGGTGGGTCAGATGAATCTCTGGTCGGGAAGGAGAGGGAGGTGGGTCAGATGGATTTCTGGTGGGGGAGAAGGAGGTGGGTCAGATGGATCTCTGGTGGGGGAGAGGGAGGTGGGTCAGATGAATCTCTGGTCGGGAAGGAGAGGGAGGTGGGTCAGATGGATTTCTGGTGGGGGAGAGGGAGGTGGGTCAGATGGATCTCTGGTGGGGGAGAGGGAGGTGGGTCAGGTGGATTTCTAGTGGGGGAGAGGGAGGTGGGTCAGATGAATCTCTGGTCGGGAAGGAGAGGGAGGTGGGTCAGATGGATTTCTGGTGGGGGAGAGGGAGGTGGGTCAGGTGGATCTCTGATGGGGAGGAAGAGGCATCTACTGTGTGGGGAGAAGTGGGGGCGGTGGGGGGTGCTCCACTGCCACTCTGCGTGCGAAGGGAGGCCTGGGGTCTGAGGGCCGTGATTGGTCTCGTTGGTGATTGGTGGGGGGATAAGGGGGACAGTAATGTTGTGGGGGTGGGGCAATGTCTGTGGGAGCAGGGGAGAGGCATTATCAGCTCTGGGAGTGATGTGGCAGGGGAGCATGTTTCTATTTTTTTCACTGCACATGCGCAGTTGAAGACTCCGATCGGAACTGCGGCGTTGCGGGTGTGATTAGGCCCCACCCACAGGCTTCTGCAGCGTGATTCAGAATCACAGGGTTTTTTTCAGGCAGAGTGCGTATGGTGGGCCGGAGAACAGGTTTCCAAGTCAGACCTGGAACACTCTCAGATCCAGCACTTCGAATCAAGATGGTAAAATTGGGCCCAGAGGGTTCGTTTATTTGTACAAACCCAAAATGCAAAAGGAGTGTTCACAACATCCCATTTTGCTGGCTAACACTTTAATCATTTCTAAGGAGGAGATGAGTTCCAGCTATGAGTAGCTCATGGACAATTCCTACTGTGACAGGGCCAGAAACATGGTCACATTCAAGGTGGACGCTATGGAGAGATTAAAACAAGTATCTTCCTCCGACTCAACTGAACAGAGCTCTCAATCTCAGGGAGGACACAATGACACAAGAAGTAGCAGCAGGAGTGGGCCACCAGGTCCATCAAGCCTGCCCTGCCATTCAATACAATCATAGCTGATCTACGCTGGCCTCAACTCCTTTTCCCCATCGCTCTCTAATCCTCAATCTCTCAAATATTTATCCATCTCCACTTTAATACTCCTAATGATCCAGCCTCCACCACCCTTTGGTGTAGAGAATTCTAGAGATTCACCACTCTCTGTGAGAAGAAAATTTTATGCACCTCAGTTTTAAATGAATGGTCCTTTATCTTGTATCTTTATTTGAGGCTCTCCCACTAGTGAAAACACCTCGCCATCTACCCGCCAAGCACCCTCAGGATCTAATATGTTTCAATAAGATCACCCCTCACTCTTCTAAACTTCAAGATACACAGACTCAGACTATTTAGTCTGTCTTGACAGGACAACCTATTGAGGATCATCATCCTTAATATTTGCCTTTCCACCTATTTTTGTGTCATCCACAAACTTGGAAACAGTGCATTTACTTCCCTCGTCCAAGTTGTTAATGTATACTGTAAATAATTGTGACCCCAGCACTGATCCCTGCAGCAGTCCATGAGTTACATGTGGCACAGTGGCACAATGCTTAGTGCTGCTGCCTCACAGCACCAGAGACCCAGGTTCAATTCCCTGCTTGGGTCACTGTCTGTGTGGAGTTTGCACATTCTCCCCGTGTCTGCATGGGTTTCCTCCAGGTGCTCCGATTTCCTCCAACAGATGTGCTGGTTAGGTACATTGGTCATGCTAAATTGACCCTCAGTGTGCTAAACAGATGCCTGGAGTGTGATAACTAGGGGATTTTCACAGTAACTTCATTGCTGTATTAATGTAAGCCAATTTGTAACTAATAAATAAAATTTATGTGGCCATCCTGAAAATGCACCTCTTTTTCCAACTCTCCCGGAGGGATCTTGAGTTCATGTTTGCTGTCCGTGGGAATGGTGACGCGTGTTTAAAATGTGGAGAGCTTGGAAAAGTGTGATTCTCAACGGCAAGATTGCCTTATCCGACTTTCAGCGAACCCCATCAACAGAGTGATGTGGAAAAGGCCTGGGAAGGGCGGGAGCTTAATCTGAATGCACCGGAATTTCATTAGCGAGCACTCACTCTGGATATTGAACCCGCACCTAATGTTCAGCGTCACGTCACGTCAGCACCATTTGGAACAGCTCTACATAAACATGAACCTGGCACCATCACCTCCAAGGGGGATATCAGAGGTGAACATCCAAGCAGCCATTTTTTTCCTGGGCCGTCCAACACTTAAGGGGCGCCAAGGAGAATGATGCACACAATTGCGGTTCAGAGTGAGGGTCACGCTCGCCATTGGGGGACGGTGGGGAGGGGGGATGGATTTGGGGTGTACGCTTGTGGGGCACTCAGAGAGCTTACCTCCCCTTCATATCAGGTCGCCACTTGCCCCAGTGGGATATGCTGGCTGCCAAGTATGTATGGTTCCATGGTTCCACCATGCTGGCTCACTGTTCAGACAGGAGCTGAGTGGGTCCCCTTTGTTATTAGAGCTGCAAATTTGGTGGCAGGCGGCCACAACAGAGGAGCGGTACTGAGTTACAGTAATGAGGTCCTGGCTTCCTGCTTTGGGAGAGGCCAGGCTGTAAGTGCAGTGTTGGGGGTATCAATGATTGGGAGCCACCCTGTCTCATGAGGCATAAAGATCGTCTCACTTGAGGGAGGGCGAACGTGGTGAAACCCTCAGCCCCCCCTCTGTCAATAATGTGAGGCCAGAGAGGATTACAGGACAGGAAGTTCAAATCCACTTCTCTGACTGTCAGGCTTAGCAGTGGGACTGTGTTGTTTGTTCCCACGCAAAGCTGCTCAACTGCACAGCATTGAAGATCCCAAAGAATGAAGTGAGCCGCATGCCTCGAGGAATCAACTGTGTCTCGTCAAGATGACCACTGTTGCCAGAGCGACTAACTGACCAATCTTGGAGCAGGCCAGCATGCCAGTTTAATAGCCTGAGCTCGATCGAATTGCGCAACCTGGGGATAAGGGTTAAGCCCCAAGAACGTAGGTATGTCTTTCCCTTCAAACCTCAGCAGTACACAACTTGCACTGTGGAGAACCCCCTGGCAATATTGGATGGCCATGGTGTGGAGATGCCGGTGTCAGACTCCTGACAAGGCTGGCTCTGAAAGCTTGTGCTTCCAAATGTTGCACTTTAACCTGGTGTTGTGAGACTTCTTACTATCTTGGATGGTGACAGCAGACATCATTCACCCTGTTCAACATCAGGACTGGGCATCATTTTTAACATGCCCTGGTGGGTTGCAAGCCTTGTTGTCATGCATTCTGTTGTTGCAATTGAGCACTTTGGGGCAACTTTTATACAGTAAGAAGTCTCACAACACCAGGTTAAAGTCCAAAAGGGTTTATTTGATAGTAAACGCCACAAGTCCAAAAGCTTGTGGTGATCACTACCAAATAAACCTGTTAGACTTTAACCTGGTGTTGTGAGACTTCTTACTGTGTTTACTCCAGTCCAACGCCGGCATCTCCACAGCATGACTACCATGGGCATGTTTTATAGCATAGATACGCAGTGGGGGAATGAGCAGATCAGAAGCTGTGAGATAGTAGAGGTTCTACACTATTCATCCTGCTGAAGTACAGCTATGTGGGGATGTAGTTGTAGAGGGCGTGATGTGAGGGGGAACTGAAATTCACACAAGCACAAGGATGGAAGTCAGGACTCACTTCTGATACCCCAGGGCTCACTGTGATGTTCTCAGTGAGGGTGGAAGCTCTGTGAGTGAACTATAGAGTCATAGAGATTTACAGCATGGAAACAGGCCCTTCGGTCCAACTTGTCCATGCCACCCTTTTTATAAATCCCTAAACTAATCCCAATTGCCTGCATTTGGCCCATATCTGTCTCTACCCATCTTATCCATGTAACTGTCTAAATGCTTTTTAAAAGACAAAATTGTACCCACCTCACTACTACTTCTGGCAGCTTGTTCCAGTCACCCATCACCCTCTGTGTCAAAAAAATTGCCCCTCTGGACACTTTTGTATCTCTCCCCTCTCACCTTAAACCCATGCCCTCTAGTTTTAGACACCCCTACCTTTGGGAAAACATGTTGACTATCTACCTCGTCTATGCCCCTCATTATTTTATAGATCTCTGTAAGGTCACCCCTCAGCCTCCTACGCACGAGAGAAAAATATCCCAGTCTATTCAGCCTCTCCTTATAACGCAATCCATCAAGTCCCGGTGGATCCTAGTAAATCTTTTCTGCACTCTTTCTAGTTTAATAATATCCTTTCTATAATAGGGTGACCAGAATTGCACACAGTATTCCAAGTGTGGCCTTATCAATGTCTTGTACAACTTCAAAAAGACATCCCAACTCCTGTATTCAATATTCTGACCGATGAAACTAAGCATGTCAAATGCCTTCTTCACCACTCTGTCCACCTGTGACTCCACTTTCAATGAGCTATGAACATGTACACCTAGATCTCTTTGTTCTGTAACTCTGCCCAGTGCCCTACCATTAAATGAGGAAGTCCTGCCCTGGTTCAATCTACCAAAATGCATCACCTCGCATTTGTCTAAATTAAACTCCATCTGCCATTCATCAGCCCACTGGCCCAATTGATCAAGATCCCATTGCAATTGGACATAACCTTCTTCACTGTCCACTATGCCACCAATCTTGTTGTCATCTGCAAACTTACAACATGCCCCTATATTCTCATCCAAATCATTAATATAAATGACAAACAACAGTGTGCCCAGCACCACTCCCTGAGGCACACCGCTGGTCACAGGCCTCCAGTTTGTCAACAAGTCAATTTTGTATCCATTTAGATCCCTCATCCCGTGAGATTTAACTTTATGCAACAACCTACCATAAGGTACCTTGTCAAAGGTCTTCCTAAAGCCAATGTAGACAACATCAACTGCACTGCCCTCATCTACCTTCTTGGTTACCCCTTTAAAAAACTCAATTAAATTTGTGAGACATGATTTTCCACTCACAAAGCCATGCTGACTGCCCCTAATCAATCCTTGTATCTCTAAATGCCTGTAGCTCCTGTCTCTCAAAATACCTTCCAACAATTTACCCACCAGAAATGTGAGGCTAACTGGACTGTAGTTCCCAGGCTTTTCCCTGCAACCCTTTTTAAACAAAGGCACAACATTTGCCACTCTCCAATTTACGGGCACCTTACCCATGACTATCGAAGATTCAAACAGCTCGGCTAGTATTCCCACAATTTCCTCCCTAGCCTCCCACAATGTCCTGGGATACACTTTATCAGGTCCCGGGGATTTATCTACCTTGATGCACTTCAAGACTTCCAGCACCACCTTCTCTGTAATATTTACACTCCTCAAGACATCACTATTTATTACCCCAAGTTTCCTAACATCCATGACTTTCTCAATAGTAAATACTGATGAGAAATATTCATTAAGGATCTCACCCATCTCTTGTGGATCCATACATAGATGACCTTGATGATCATTAAAAGGCCCTACTCTCTCCCTTGTCATTCTTTTGCCCTTTATGTATTTGTTGAAGCTTTTTGGATTCTCCTTTGCCTTATCTGCCAAAACAATCTCGTGTCCCATTTTTGCCATCCTGATTCCACATTTTACTCTACTCCTACACCCCCTATACTCTTCAATGGATTGACTTGATCCCAGCTGCCTATGCATGTCATGTGCCTTTTTCTTCTTCTTGACCAAGGCCTCAATATCCTGAGTCATCCAGGGTTCCCTCCTTCTGCCAGCCTTGCCCTTCACTCTGAGAGGAATGTGTTTACCCTGAACCCTGGTTAACACACTTTTGAAAGCGTGCCACTTACCAGACATCCCTTTGTCTTTCCACAGATTCTCCCCATTAACTTTTGAAATTTCCTGTCTGATACCATCAAAATTGGCCTTGTCCCAGTTTAGAATATTAACTTTTGGGCCAGACCTATCATTCCCCATAGCTATCTTAAAACTCTTAGAATTATGGTCACTGGTCCCAAAGTGATCCCTCACTTCTGTCACCTGCCCTTCCTTATTTCCCAAGAGGAGGTCAAGTTTTGCTTCCTGTCTAGTCGGGCCATCCACATACTGAATGTGAAATTCCTCCTGAATACACTGAACAAACTGAGTAATTTATTATTGTAACTATGTGCCGTGGTGACCTCTCTGCACTAGTGCCAGCTTACACCTGTGCCATTTAGATGCCTATTACTCGTTACTTTTCCTCACATTCCCGCTATGTCCAGGTGTCTCCCAAGGATCCATAGCTGAGGTTTAAGGAGGCTTGCTGACTTCCACACCCCGTTGATTGAGATGATCTTCCCCTGGGGCGGGGCCATGACCTCGAGGGCCCTGCCTCCTTTGCGGTATTGCAGTGCTGTCCTTAATGGTGTGTGGGGCTGAAGGGAAGAGGCACTCGTACAGGCTGGACTTCCCCAGCGTCTCCTGGGCAGAAGGCCCCAGGCTGCGAACTAGGCGACCCTCACCCCTTTGGGTGCCCAATGTGCCTAGTGCTCCTCATGGGATAGAGGGGCAGCAGGAGTGATGTCTCCTGGTGCGGACACTCATGGATTCCCACAAGTGCCTGTATCCTGCAGTTTAAGCCCTGCACCATGTAGATCATGTCCTCAGACATGGAGATCATAGAATGATACTGTGCAGAAGAAGACCTTTGGCCTATCTAGTCAGCACTGAAAGATTAGAAACACCTGAATTCCCACCAAATTCCATCTGCCAGCACTTGGCCCATAGCCCTGAATGTTATAATGCGCTAAGTACTCATCCAGATAGTTTTTAGAGGATGTGAGGCCTCCACCACCCTCCTAGGCAGCGCATTCCAGACCATCATCACCCTCCAGTGACCGCAACACCACACAACCCTGCCACAGCAACCTCTGTATGACATGCTGGATCATAAACATGGATGCCATCATCTCATATGAGAACACCATCCACCAGGTACACAGCACATACACTTGCAACTCGGATGATGTTGTCTACCTGATTATCTGCAGGAAAGGATGTCCCGAGGCATGGTACACTGGGGAGACCGTGCAGACATTACGACAACAGATGAATGAACACTGCTCGACAATCACCAGGCAAGACTGTTCCCCCCCTGTTGGCAAACACTTCAGCGGTCACGGGCATTCGGCCTCTGGTCTTTGGGTAAACATTCTCCAAGGCGGCCTTCATGACATACGACAGCGCAGAGTCGCTGAGCAGAGACTGATAGCCAAGTTCCACGTGCATGAGGACGGCCTCAACTGGGAACTTGGGTTCATGTCACACTATCTGTAACCCCTATAACTTGCCTGAACTTGCAACATCTCACTTACTGCCCTGTCTGGAGACAATACACATCTCTTTAACCTATGCTTAATGCTATCTCCACTCACATCGTCTGCACCTTTAAGACTTGAATAGCAGATTAGCTGTAAAGACTCTCGTTCTAATCAATATTCTGTAAACTGTGTGTGCCTTTATATGCCCTATTTGTGATCAGAACTCTCCACTCGCCTGACGAAGGAACAGCGCTCCAAAAGCTATTGGTGTTTACTACCAAATAAACCTGTTGGACTTTAACCTGCTGTTGTGAGACTTCTTACTGTGTCTACCCCAGTCCAATGTCAGCAGCTCCACATCCCAACAAAAAACAAGCCGAGCCTACCCAACCTCTCTTCATAACTGTTCCATCCTAGGCAGCATCCTGGTAAATCTCCTCTGCATCCTTTCCAGTGCAATCACATCCTTCCTATGAAGTGGCGACCAGAACTGCACACAGTGCTCCAGCTGTTAGCTCACAGCTATACAACTCCAACATGGCTTCACTACTTTTGTAATCTACGACGCGATTGATAAAGACAAGTGCTCCATGTGCCTTTTTCACCACCCCACTAACATGCCCTCAGAGATTGGTGGACAAACATACCAAGGTCCCTTTTTCCCACAAAACTTCCTGGTGTCCTACCATCCATTGAATACTTCCTTGTCAAATTACTCTTTTCAAAGTGTATCTCCCCTCACATTTCAGAGTTAAATTCCATCTGCCACTTATCTGTCCATTGGACCATGCCTCCCATATCTTCTTGTAACCTAAGACTGTTAACCAACCAGCAAACTTACTAATCCTACCCCCCATATAGTCAGTGTCATTTATATAAATGATGAATATATGGATCCCAACATAGATCCCCTCGGAACGCCACTGGACACTGGCTTCCAATCACTAAAGCAGCCTTCCTTCATCACCCAATTTATAGAATCCCAACAATATCGGAGGAGGCCATTCGGCCCATGTACCAACCGCAATCTCACCCAGGCCCAATTCCCATAACCCCAAGCATTTACCCTTCTAGCCCCTCCTAAGGTGAATTTAGCATGGCCAATCAACATAACCCATACACCTTTGGACTGTGGGAGGACTCGGAGGAAATCCACGCAGATACGGGGAGAAAGTACAAACCCCACACAGACAGTCACTCAAGGCAGGAGTTGGGCCTGGGACCCTGGCGCTATGAGGCAGCAGTGCTAACCACTGTGCCACTGTATCGCTCTGTACACTGAACCCCATGCAAATTTACCTTCTTTGCAAGTCTCCCATGTGGAACCTCATCAAATGCTTTGCTGAAATCCATATAAACTACAGCAACTGCACTACCCTGGTCTACACACCTGGTCACCTCCTCAAAAAATTATGAAGTGAACCATGGTGTGGACATCTCCTGCCATGGAAGGCACCCCCTGTGCCAAGGTCTCCACTGCAGACCCCACCGTCACAGTGTTGGCCTCGTTACACTGGAGTGGTGAAAGATCTCCTTGGGCAGAAGGCCCTCCCGTTGGCCTCGCAAGGCCGCTGTCATCCCTTTCTCATGCTGGTGACTCTGCCTTTGCACGTCCATCAACTCTGGGCCAACAGAACCAATGGGCCCATCATCAGGTAGGAGCCCACCAGTGTCCACTTTGGTAGGAAGAATGGTAGGAAGGATTATTACTTACGTGGTGAAAAACTGCAGCAGGCGACGGTGCAGAGGGACCTCGGGGTCCTTGTGCATGAGTCGCAAAAACCCAGCTTGCAGGTGCAGCAAGTGGTCAGGAAGGCGAATGGGATGCTGGCCTTCATAGAGAGGGGGATTGAATATAAAAGTAGGGAGGTCTTGCTGCGGCTGTATAGGGCATTGGTGAGGCCGCAGCTGGAGTACTGTGTGCAGTTTTGGGCGCCGCACTTACGCAAGGATATTTTGGCCTTGGAGGGAGTGCAGAGGAGGTTTACTAGGCTGATGCCGGAGTTGAGGGGGTTGAGCTATGAGGAGAGGCTGAATAAACTAGGCTTGTACTCGTTAGAGTTTAGAAGAATGAGGGGAGATCTCATTGAGATGTATAAGATGATGAATGGGATGGATAGGATAGAGGTAGAGAGACTCTTCCCGCTCAGAAAGGACAGTAGGACTAGGGGGCACAGCCTCAAGATAAAGGGGGGGCGGTTTAGAACGGAGTTGAGGAAGAATTTCTTCACTCAAAGGGTGGTGAATCTCTGGAATTCTCTGCCCATTGAAGTGGTGGAGGCTGCCTCGCTAAATATTTTTAAGAAGCGGGTTGATGGGTTTTTGATAAGCGAGGGGATTAAGGGTTATGGGGAGAGGGCGGGAAAGTGGAACTGAGCCACGACAGATCAGCCATGATCTTATTGAATGGCGGGGCAGGCTCGAAGGGCTAGATGGCCTACTCCTGCTCCTATTTCTTATGTTATGTTCTTATGTCCTGGCCTCTGGCATCCCTTGGAGTGCCGGTTCCCTGGGAGATTCATGCCTCCATCTGCAGAGGTCAGTCTAGCCCCCGGCAGAGACATGGTTGGCAATGCCCTGTCAATGCCCCCAGCACAGTTTGGCACTGCCCGCTGGGGCGTACGGGGGAAGAGGAGGGGGCGATGGCCAGGGAATGGGAGTGATGCCAGCGATGGTTGGTTGTTGGGGAGGGGGGGGCGAGGTCACAGATAACATTAAGGTTAATATTTGATTGGAGTGCCCTGAGAAGACTCTTCCCGCTCAGAAAAGACAGTAGGACTAGGGGGCACAGCCCCAAGATAAAGGGCAAGCGGTTTAGAACGGAGTTGAGGAGGAACTTCTTCACTCAAAGGGTGGTGAATCTCTGGAATTCTCTGCCCGTTGAAGTGGTGGAGGCTGCCTCGCTAAATATTTTTAAGACGAGGGTTGATGGGTTTTTGATAAGAGAGGGGATTAAGGGCTATGGGGAGAGGGCGGGAATGTGGAACTGAGCCACGACAGATCAGCCATGATCTTATTGAATGGCGGGGCAGGCTCGAAGGGCTAGATGGCCTACTCCTGCTCCTATTTCTTATGTTCTTATGTTCTTACGATCTCAGTGAAGCTGGTTCCCGGCTTTAAGTGTCCCTTCTCGCCAGATTGACAGCACGAACCGCTCCCACTGTTTTTTTTTCGCCAGTTAAAATGACAAGATCTGGAGAAAAAAATTGGCTGATGGGGATGGAGAGACCCACACCACATTTTCTCAGCAGAACTGAAACTCTGCCAATTTCCCATAAGATTCATCCATTCTCTTTGTTGGTTTTTCTCTCCTTATTTGACTGTAATTTAGTTGATTTCATTGAACTTTCACCCAATCTGCCGTTTAATAAATTCACCTTGGTTTGGACGAGACTTAACCAATTGTGATAAAAGCAGGAGCCTTTTGATAATACATTTTAAAGATGTTTATTAAATGAAAAAGATATGTTGAACAAAATAACTTTTTACAACTTTACCCGGTGATCAGTCTGTTGAAACATATCCCTCTTGGAACTCCCTCTTAGACATGAGTTCCCCGGACTTCAGCCTCGGGAGTCTTCAATACTCGACTACCAACGAAGTTCCTCGGAACATTTGCTTTTAACCCCTAAGTGACAGTTACCTTACATCAGAGTTTGGTTCTTTCTAAGTTAATAATTTGCCCTTCTTGTTGCTAAGTTAATTTTAAAAGTAGTAAGAATTTTCAGACTTTGATTTTTTCGTACAATTCACATTAATAAAATGTCATTAATGCCACTTTAAACCCAATTTCTCCTAAGGCCATGGCACATTTTTCAATGCTTATCAGAGTCTGCCACACCTGAACTGAACTATACATTCTTTCCATAGACAGCACTCAGACTTAACAAGCTCACAGCGAAAGTTTCAAATAAAACCCAGTCTTCCTGATATATCATTGATTCACACAAATTGTAACTTAATTAAGCCTCACTACATGCTCAATCATAATTTCTGACTGGTGATTATCTTAATAGAGTAATGTTGAATAGTACATTTGGTTAATGCAAAATACAGAATGCAGGATACAAAACAGCTCTTTATGTTTGTGTCAAGATGGCTTCCTTGGCCTTGTTGATTCTCATGACTCTGGCCTAACTTCTGCTTACATAAGAACATAAGAAATAGGAGCAGGAGTAGGCCATCTAGACCTTCGAGCCTGCCCCGCCATTCAATAAGATCATGGCTGATCTGAAGTGGCTCAGTTCCACTTTCCCGCCCTCTCCCCATAACCTTACCAGGAAAGGTTTCCAATAATTTGGGGAGAATTCTTCTGAACATTGTCAGATTGAATTCCACCTCTCAGCCATAAAAAACTTACAATTTCATCAGTTCATTGTAAACTTTTTCACACTCTTGTGCTTCCTGTTCTACATCTACAGCTACTTCCCGTATCTTTGCAGCAATTTCAGTCTTACTTTCATTTGCCACGTTCTTTGCATCTGTCACTACAGAATCGATACCGCACACTTGGGAGGGTGCTGACAGAATTCCTGAGATAGTTTTGAATGTTCTTAAGCTGTTTCTGGTCACTGTTGAAGTCACTGTACATGACAGTTTTTTATGAGACCTGACGATGCATCAGTAAAGACACTTGATGTTATGTCTTTCTCATTCTCTTGAATCCATGACTAAATTGTACGACTCACACTCTGTAAACTGTCTGCCACGGCTTTGCTCTCATTTTGCTATTCTTCCGTAATTTTAGCTACTTTTTCCCGGTTTTTTTTGTATAACAAAATCAGTAACAGCGGCTGCAATTTTAGTGTTACCACCAGCTACACCTAACCCCAACCCGACCCTGGTGAGGGATAAAGAGGTGCCGAACGTGAACGGAGCAGCAACTAACCCAGCAATGCTGAGAACTTTTCCTGTAGTTCCGATAGATCTTGTGACAGTCTCAGTTTTGTGACACTTGTCAATCTCATCTGCAATTATTACCAGCTCATTGCTGCTTTCTGTCACCTTCTCCTGATAGCAAAGGAACTTCTTTTTTAAAATCCTCGATATCCACATTCCCCTTCTTTACTCTAAGATTGAAGGCACAATCATTTTCTTATTTAATACGCAGTATCACAAATTCAGCAACAAATGAACATCGAATGCAAACCAGTTTCTCTCATGAAGCATTTCGCAAATTCACTCGCTACAACAACACTGTTAGATGGGGAGGGAGGGGTAGCGATAGCAGCAACTAATGGAAAATCAAACTGATCCAGGATATTGACAAAAGAACATGAGGGGTCCGATTTTACCATTTTCATTCTAAGTGCTGAATCTGGGCGCAATTCAGATCTGACTTGGAAATCTGCTTTCAGACATCCCGACGCGCACTTAGCCCAAAAGGGAAAAGAATCACTCGTCTGAATCGTGCTGTGGGCAGGGCTTAGCGCACCCGAAATGATCGGAGCGCTGAACTGCGCGTGTGCAGTAAGGACAAAATTTTGAAAATCGCGCCACTGTCACATCGCTCCCAGGTCGCAAAAAGTGTATAAAGCGGCCCATGCGCAATGGCCCCCACAGACATCACCCCCATCCCTACAACACAACTGTCTCTCTTATTCACCCACCTTCCCCCCCCTCCCAGCTACCCAGACCGATCATGACCCCTGCCTCCTTTCTCCCCCACTAATCGCCCCCCCGAGTTGCAGCGGAATTCCTCCCCCCCCAGAGATCCATCTGGGCCATCCCTCCCCACTCAACAGTGACCTGGCCTCCCCCACACCCTCCCCAGAGAATGGTCGGGCCTCCCTCCCCTCCACCCCCCTCCCCCCTCCCCGCCTCAGAGAATGATCGGACCTCCCCCACTTCCCCCAATAGAAAGTTCAGGCCTCCCCCAAAACCCCACACCAACCCCACATCGGACAATGATTTGGCTTCCGTTGTCCTGTGCCCAACCCCCACCCCCCACCACCTCCCCCACCAAAGAATCATCTCTCTGCCTGCTCCAAAGAACAAAGAACAGAATCAGCCCAGGAAACAGGCCCTTCGTCCCAACGAACCCGCGCTGCCATTTTAACACCACCAGTCCCCCCCTCCACCCACGACCCTTATCTAATGTTTTATGGCCATCCACATTGAGGGAAACTAATTTAGGGACAATTTATTTCTGCCAATCAGCCTAACAGCACATCTTTGGGGTGTGGGAGGAAACCGGAGCACCCGGAGAAAACCCACGCAAGCACGGGGAGAATGCGCAAACTCCCACAGACACCGGCCCAAATCCATGTGTCTGCACAGTAATCAGTGATAGTCACTGAGCTGTCGTCTTGCCCAGTATCTGATCCAGTTTAGGCACACACTAACGACATGAAGCACTAGGCCAATCTCGACAAACCAAGAGCAGCCCAAGTACGACCCATCGCGTGTATGCCCCTCGTTGGACACAAGGCGGACCGACTTAAAACCTGTGAATGAAAAGGAAAAAAAACATTATTATCATACCATATCCATTTACCTTACCAGGGACGCCCCAATGCTAATGACCCTTATTTAAAACAATCTCCTATATCCACCCATCTCCAACCCAGTCATGTGCCTGTCTAAGTTACTCTTAAACAACTCTAGCGTGTTTGCCTCCACCACCTTGCTTGGCAGAGCACTCCATACCCCCACTACCCTCCGCTGGACCGATGAGGTCTAAACCACTCAGGTCATTACTTTTTTAAAGAAAAAAATCCTTCCCAGGTCTCCCTAGGGCCTACTTCCACGTTCTCTAGAAAAAACTCCAAAACAAAAAGTAAGTTAAGGATCAACACTCTTACCTATCAGCTCTCCTCTCAAGAATCACCTCTCTGCCTGCTCCGCTGGAAGTTCTGCCCAAACACTTTGGAATTTAAAATATATATAAAATGGGCAGGGGTTGGTAACAGAAGGTCCCAGGCGAGCATTGTGTTCATCCACAATGGTGGTGAGTTCACATTCTACACGGTCTTCACATGTAAAATGTGGAACAGGTAGGTAAACGTTTTTACAATTTATAACAATTCAGGTTGCTGCAGAAGGTTAGGGTGCACGGAGTTGGGGGTAAGGTGTTAGCGTGGATAGAGGATTGGCTGTCTAACAGGAAGCAGAGAGTTGGAATCAATGGGTGCTTTTCTGGTTGGCAGATGGTGACTAGTGGAGTGCCGCAGGGATCGGTGCTAGGGTGTCAACTGTTTACCATTTACATAGACGATCTGGAGGAGGGGGCTGAGTGTAGGGTAACAAAATTTGCTGATGACAAGGAGATGAGTGGAAAAGTGAATTGCATGGAGGGCACGGAAAGTCTGCAGAGAGATCTGGATAGGCTGAGTGAGTGGGCGAGGACCTGGCAGATGGACTGTAACATTAGCAAATGTGAGGTTATCCACTTTGGTAGAAATACTAGTAGGATGGAATATTATTTAAACAGTGAAAAGTTTCAGCATGCTACTGTGCAGAGGGACCTGGGGGTCCTTGTGCACAAATCGCAAAAACCCAGCCTGCAGGTGCAGCAGGTGATCAAGGCGGCGAATGGAACGTTGGCCTTTATAGCGAGGGGGATTGAATATAAAAACAGGGAGGTCTTGCTGCAACTATACAAGGCACTGGTGAGGCCGCAACTGGAGTACTGCGTGCAGTCTTGGTCTCCTTATTTGCGCAAGGATACATTGGCCTTGGAGGGAGTAGAGAGAAGGTTCACCAGGTTGATTCCGGAGATGAGGGGGTTAGCTTATGAGGAGAGATTGAATAGACTGGGCCTGTATTCGGAGTTTAGAAGGCTGAGGGGGGATCTTAGAGACTTACAAAATAATGAAGGGCTAGATAGGGTAGAGGTAGAGAGATTCTTTCCGCTTAGAAAGGAAAACAGAACTAGAGGGCACAGCCTCAAAATAACTGGGGGGGGGGGGGGGTGCAGTTTAGAACGGAGTTGAGGATGAACTTCTTCACTCAAAGGGTGGTGAATCTCTGGAATTCTCTGCCCGTTGAAGTGGTGGAGGCTGCCTCGTTGAATATATTTAAGTCACGGGTAGATAGGTTTTTGATAGACAGGAGAATTAAGGGTTATGGGGAGAAAGCAGGAAAGTGGAACTGATCCACTTCAGCTCAGCCATGATCTTATTGAATGGCGGGGCAGGCTCCAAGGGCTAGATGGCCTACTCCTGCTCCTATTCCTTATGTTCGTACGTTCTTATGTTTAACAAGGTAGTAATGAAAAAGGAGGAACGTGAAGTTGAGAGATTAAAACATTAAACAGCGGCCTTGCAGCTAAAAAGCTGTAACATATCTAGAACACTGGCATTTCAAAATTTCCCATTGAGAATCCCCGTGTTAGCTTCACTGCAAATTCCATCCCCACTGTTAGTACAGCTTCATCGTAATAACTTGAATCTATTATCATTCCTCACACCTCTTTGCCTGCAAACTCACTGGAAAGGAGTTTAGCAGAAATAATCAGGCCAGATCTAAGATTCATGAAATTAATAGAATTAAACCATAACTACAAAATCTCATTTCGCCACCGATCACTTATACTTACAAATTCTGAAACGGTGATTGAGGATTGCAGATTCTTCGCGATTTGATTTGCTGAAGAGTTTGCAGCAACGTCACTAACAGAGCAGGCTCCAGGCCACTCTTTTATACATCCATACATTGTGAAAGTGAAACTGTCTATTTATAGAATGCTCCATTATTTCAGCCAAACAAGTGAAACACAAACCACAAAGATCAAAATTACAGCACAGGAAACCGCCCTTTGGCACCGATCATGCTGTCTAACTTAACTAAAATCCCTTATACTTCCAGGACCATATCCTTCTCTTCCCATCCTATTGTTCCCAATTAACTCGCCCTCGCTGCTGCCTAATTCTGTCGGAATTTGCCCTCTCCCGATTTTGTACCCTCCTGCAAGGCCCTGACTTACCTGTACTTACCTGGATAGAGCTGTGAAGAAGGCTTAGAACATAGAACGTAGAACACTACAGCACAAACAGGCCCTTCGGACCACTAGTTGCGCTGATCACTTCTATACCTACTAAGCCATAGACCTATCTATAACCCCCAATCCCATTAGATCCCATATACTCATCCAGAAGTCTTATAAAAGACCCCAGCGAGTTCGCCTCCACCACCAACAGCAACCGATTCCATTCACTCACCACCCTCTGAGTGAAAAACTTACCCCTGACATCTCCTCTGTACTTGCTTCCCTGCACCTTATATCTGTGTCCTCTCGTAGCGACCATTTCAACCCGGGGAAATAGCCTCTGAGAATCCACCTGATCTATTCCTCTCAACATCTTATAAACCTCTATCAGGTCGCCTCTCAACCTTCGTCTCTCTAGGGAGAAGAGTCCCAGCTCCCTCAACCTATCCTCATAAGGCATGCCTCCCAATCCAGGCAACATCCTTGTAAATCTCCTCTGCACCCTCTCAATAGCTTCCACATCCTTCCTATAGTGAGGCGACCAGAACTGTGCACAGTACTCCAAGTGGGGTCTGACAAAGGTCTTATAAAGTTGCAGCATTACCTCCCGACTCCTAAACTCAATCCCTCGATTAATGAGGGCCAGTACACCATATGCCTTCTTGACCACATCCTCCACCTGCGAGGCCGATTTAAGAGTCCTGTGGACCCGGACGCCGAGATCCTTCTGCTCTTCAACACAGCTAAGACTCCTACCCTTGATATTGTATTCCTTCATCCCATTGGTCCTGCCAAAATGGACCACTACACATTTATCTGCATTGAAGTCCATCTGCCACTTCTCTGCCCAGTTTTGCATCCTATCTATGTCACGCTGCAACTTCTGACATCCCTCCAGACCATCCACAACACCACCAACCTTCGTATCATCGGCGAACTTACTAACCCATCCCTCCACTTCCTCATCCACGTCATTTATGAAAATGACAAACAGCAAGGGTTCTAGAACAGATCCCTGGGGCACTCCACTGGTGACCGACCTCCATGCAGAAAAAGACCCATCCATAACCACTCTCTGCCTTCTGCAGGCAAGCCAGTTCTGGATCTACAAGGCCAAAGCCCCCTGGATCCCATGCCCTCTCACCTTCTCAAGAAGTCTTGCATGGGGGATCTTATCAAACGCCTTGCTGAAGTCCATGTACACCATGTCTACCACTCTTCCTTCGTCAATGTGTTTAGTCACATTCTCAAAGAACTCAATTAGGCTCGTAAGGCACGATCTGCCCTTGACAAAACCATGTTGACTATTTCTGTTCATTCTAAACTTTTCCAAATGCTCATAAATCTTGTCCCTCAGAAGCCTCTCCATCAACTTACCAACCACTGAGGTCAGACTCACCGGTCGGTAATTTCCCGGGCTATCCCTGTTCCCTTTTTTGAAAATAGGAACCACATCCGCAATCCTCCAATCCTCCGGAACCTCTCCCGTCTCCATCGACGACGCAAAGATCATCGCCAGGGGCTCTGCAATCGCTTCGCTCACCTCCCACAGTAACCTGGGGTACATCCCATCCGGTCCCATCGACTTGTCTATCTCGATAGAGTTTAAAAGTTCTAACACATCCTCTTCCTTAACATCCACATACTCAATCTTTTCAGTCTGCCGCAAACCTGTAGTACAACCTCCCAGATCAGTTTCCACCGTGAATACCGAGGCAAAGTACTCATTAAGCACCTCTGCCGCTTCTTCTGGTTCCACACAGACTTTTCCCCCTTCACCTTTTATAGGTCCTATCCCTTCTCTTCTCATCCTTTTACTTTTCACATATTTGTAGAAGGCCTTGGGATTCTCCTTAATCTTACCTGCCAAGACCTTCTCACACTACACTTGTAGTGTGTTAGCGTTTATTAACAAGGGGTTTGAGTTTAAGAGCCGTGGGGTTATGCTGCAACTATACTGGATGTTGGTGAGACCACATTTGGAATATTGTGTTCAGTTCTGGTCACCTCACTATAAGAAGGATGTGGAAGCATTGGCGAGAGTGCAGAGGAGATTTACCAGGATGCTGCCTGGTTTGGAGGGGAGGTCTTATGAGGAAAGGTTGAGGGAGCTGGGGCTTTTCTCTTTGGAGCGGAGGAGGTTGAGAGGCAACTTAATAGAGGTTTATAAGATGATGAGAGGGATTGATAGAGTGGACGTGCATTTCCTCAGGTGGATGTAGCTGTTACTAAGGGGCATAACTATAAGGTTCATGGCAGGAGATATAGGAGGGATGTCCAAGGTAGATTCTTCACTCAGAGAGTGGTTGGGGTGTGGAATGCACTGCCTGCTGTGATAATGGAATCGAACACTTTCGGAACTGTCAAGCAGCTATTGGCTAGGCACATGGAGCACTCCAGAATTATAGGGAGTGGGATAGCTTGTTCTTGAGATTGGACATAGCTCAGCACAACAT
This sequence comes from Carcharhinus amblyrhynchos, assembly GCF_965287045.1. Classification (NCBI taxonomy): domain Eukaryota; kingdom Metazoa; phylum Chordata; class Chondrichthyes; order Carcharhiniformes; family Carcharhinidae; genus Carcharhinus; species Carcharhinus amblyrhynchos. Next base: position 14,139,386 of record NC_137324.1, read on the forward strand.
TGAGGGCCGAAGGGTCTGTACTGTGCTGTACTGTTCTATGTTCTATGTATTCAGAGCTATCAAAACCTAATGGGGGCGATTCTCCCAGCCTGCTGCACTGCAAAAGCAATGCGAAGGTTGCCCAAAGGTAGGGAAGTCAAAAACTAGAGGGCATAAGTTTAAGGTGAGAGGGGACAGATACAAAAAGGTCCAGAGGGCAATTTTTTCACACAGAGGGTGGTGACTGTCTGGAACAAGCTGCCAGAGGTAGTAGTAGAGACGGGTACAATTTTGCCTTTTGAAAAGCATGTAGACAGTTACATGGGTGAGATGGGTCTAGAGGGATAACGCAGGCAATTGGGACTAGATAAGTGGTTTAAAAAAAAACAGAGTAACAATCAACGCCCTGCCATTTGCCTTGTAGTGAAAGGATATTATTAAACTGGAAAGGGACAAGACTGGATACTTCAAGTGCCAGGTTTCAGATATTTCAGGAGGGACAGGGAGGGAGGCAAAAGAGGTGGGGGAGTGGGCACTGTTGATCAGAGATAGTGTCACGGCTGTAGAAAAGGTGGACACCATGGAGGGATTGTCTACGGAGTCTCTGTGGGTGGAGGTTCAGAACAGTAAGCGGTCAATAACTTTACTGGGTGTATTCTATAGGCCGCCCAATAGTAACAGGGATGTTAAGGAGCAGGAAGGGAAACAGGCCCTAGAGAGATGTCATAATAACAGAGTTGTCGTGATGGGGGGCTTTAATTTCCCAAATATCAATTGGAATCTCCCTACAGTAAGGGGTTTAGATGGGGAAGAGTTTGTTAGGTGTGTTCAGGAGGGTTTCCTGACACAGTATGTGGGTAAGCCTACAAATGGAGAGGCTGTACTTGATTTGGTATTGGGTAATGAACCCAGTCAGGTGTCAGATATCTCAGTGGGAGAGCATTTTGGGGATCATCACTATCTCCTTTACATTAGCATTGGGGAGAGATAGGATCAGACAAGCTAGGAAAGTGTTTATCTGGAGTAAGGAGAATTATGAAGCCATCAGGCAGGAAATTAGAGGCATAAATTGGAAGGTTTTTCTTTTGGGGAGATGCACAGAAGTAATGTGGCAGATTTTGAAGGAATATTTGCCTGGAGTTCTGCACGACAACATTCTGATGAGGCAGGGGAGTTTTGGTAGGTTACAGGAACTGTGGTACATGAAAGCTGTAATGAATTTAGTCAAGAAGAAAAGAAAAGCGTACAAAAGGTTCAGGGAGCTAGGTAATGTTAGGGATCTAGGGGAGTATACAACTTGTAGGAAGGAACTTAAGAAGGAAATTAGGACAGCCAGAAGGGGTCATGAGAAGGCCTTGGCAGGTAAGATTAAGGAAAACCCTAAGGCGTACTACAAGTACGTGAAGAGCAAAAGGATGAGATGTGAAGGAATAGGACCTATAAAATGTGATGGTGGGAAAGTTTGTGTAGAACCGGTAGAAATAGCAGAGGTGCTCAATGAATACTTCAGTATTCATAGTAGAAAAGGATCTTGGTGGTTGTAGTGCAGGCTTGTGGGGGGACTGAAAAGCTTGAGTATGTGAATGTTAAGAAAGAGGATGTGTTGGAGCTTTTGAAAAGCATCAAGTTAGATAAGTCTCCGGGGCCAGATGGGATGTACCCCAGGTTACTGTGGGAGGCGAGGGAAGAGATTGCAGAGCACCTGGTGATGATCTTTCTTTGCGTCATCAATGGAGATGGGAGAGGTTCCGGAGGATTGGTGGATTGCGGATGTTGTTCCTCTATTCAAGAAAGGGAACAGGGATAGCCAGGAAATTATCGACCAGTGAGTCTAACCTCAGTGGTTGGTAAGTTGATGGAGAAGATCCTAAGAGGCAGGATATATGAACATTTGGAGAGGTATAGTATGATCAAAAATAGTCAGCAAGGCTTTGCCAAAGGCAGATCATGCCTTATGAGCCTGATTGAGTTTTTTGAAGATGTGACTAAACACATTGATGAAGGAAGAGCAGTAGATGTGGTTTATATAGACTTCAGCAAAGATATTCGGTCACCAGTGGAGCGCTCCAGGGATCTATTCTGGGACCCTTTCTGTTTGTGATTTTTATAAGTGACCTGGATGAGCAAGTTGGAGGATGGGTTGGTAAGTTTGCCGATGACACAAAGGCTGGAGGTTGTTGGATAGTTGGAGGGATGTCAGAAGTTGCAGCGTGACATAGAAAGGATGCAAGACTGGGCGGAGAAGTGGCAGATGGACTTCAACGCGATTTAGTGTGTGGTGATTCATTTTGGCAGGTCAAATAGGATAATGGAATATAATATTAAAGGTAAGACTCTTAGCAGTGTGGAAGGTCAGAAGGATCTTGGGGTCCGGGTTCATGGGACTCTCAAATCAGCTTCGCAGGTAGAGGATGTGGTTAAGAAGGCGTCTGGTGTACTGGCCTTCATCAATCGAAGAATTGGGTTTAGGAGTCGGGAGATAATGCTACAGATTTATAAGACCCTTGTTAGACCCCACTTGGAGGACTGTGCTGAGTTCTGGTTGCCTCATTACAGGAAGGATATGGAAGCCATAGAAAGGGTGCAGGGGAGATTTACAAGGATTTTGCCTGGATTGCGTGGCAAGCCTTATGAGGATAGGTTGAGAGAGCCCAGTCTTTTCTCCTTGGAGAGACGAAGGATGAGAGGTGACCTGATAGAGGTGTATAAGATGTTGAGAAGTATTGATCGGGTGGATTCTCAGAGGCTTTTTCCCAGGGCTGAAATGGCTGCCACAAGAGGACACAGATTTAGGGTGCTGGGGAGTAGGTACAGAGGAGATGTCAGGGGTAAGTTTTTCACTCAGAGGGTGGTGGGTGCATGGAATCGGCTGCCGGCAGTGGTGGTGGAGGCGGATTCGAAGGAGTCTTTCAAGAGACTTTTGGATCAGTACATGGGGCTTAGTAAGATAGAGGGTTATAGGTAAGCCTAGTAGGTAGGGACATGTTCAGTGCAACAAAGGGCCTGTTTGTACTGTAGTTTTTCTATGTTCTATGTTTATTTGGTAGCATAAGCTTTCAGAGTCTCGCTCCTTCATCAGGTGAGTGAAGAGTTGTGTTCACAAACAGGGGACAAAAAGGCTTATTTATCTTGTAAATTGAGTCTGTGTCTATATGTTCCCTGTTTGTGAACCCCCAACTCTTCACTCACCTGATGAAGGAGAAGCGCTCCAAAAGCTTGTGCTACCAAATAAACCTGTTGGACTTTAACACTGTGCCTACCCAAGCCCAACGCTGGCATCTCCATCGGCAGCCACTGTGACGACCTCCAAGCCTGCCGGGAGAGACCTCCAGGTTAACCCAGTGTGACGAACCCTCATCTACAAAGATCTTTACCATTCCCTCCTGGAACTTTTCTGTTGGGAAATTCATGCTTCAGGCCAAAAGCTGTGTTTGGACTCCTTAGCTTAATTTCTTTCAATTATTCGGTCACAGAATGTCAACAAACTTAAAAAAGACACCCTTATTCCTGGGAAAACACGCATATCTACATCACAAACATCCTAAAGCCAAAAAAAAGATGTTAACATCTCAAAATTTTAATTGCTCTCCTGCTCTGTTTGGGGATCTCCAGCCCAATCACAGAATGAGTTAGCTTTATCCAGAGGGGTAGTATTACCAGTTACACAGACACACTTCTCCAAGAAATATCGATAAAGAAAGTCTGTACATTCATAGACTGTCAATTCATTTACTGCTACCTACTTAATACTAACATGTAAGATCTTTGGTAATTATCAAGCAACAATTTTATATACTCTTGACTTTCAAGTAAATTCTGAACTGTGAAACTAAAAGCACAATATTTCCCGTAAATGCGCATCTTTCAGATAAAAACATTCTTGCCAAGGAGAGGAAAGATATTGAGGCCCTGGTAATCAAACATGCACTGCCTCGAGATTACATTAAAACCGAAAGTCATCCTGGGCAACCTGCCAACCTGAGCATAAGAACATAAGAAATAGGAGCAGGAGTAGGCCATCTAGCCCTTCGAGCCTGCCCCGCCATTCAATAAGATCATGGCTGATCTGAAGTGGATCAGTTCCACTTTCCTGCTTTCTCCCCATAACCCTTAATTCCCTTATCTATCAGAAATCTATCTACCAGTGACTTAAATATATTCAGCGAGGTAGCCTCCACCACTTCAATGAGCTGAGAATTCCAGAGATTCACCCCCTTTGAGTGAAGAAGTTCCTCCTCAACTCTGATCTAAACTGCAACCCCCCACCTTATTTTGAGGCTGTGTCCTCTAGTTCTGCTATCCTTTCTAAGCAGGAAGAATCTCTCTACCTCTACCCTATCTAGCCCCTTCATTATCTTGTAAGTCTCTATAAGATCCCCCTTCTAAACTCTAACGAGTACAGACCCAGTCTAATCTCTCTTCATAAACTAACCCCCTCATCTCCGGTATCAGCCTGGTGAACCTTCTCTGTACTCCCTCCAAGGCCAATATATCCTTTCTCAAACACAGGGACCAAATAGAGGGGCCAATATTGAACAATAGAGGGGCCATGTAAAATTGCTTCACTCGTTCTTGAACTCAGTGGTTTGCTAGGCCATTTCAGAAGACATTAAAAAGTCAACTACATTGATGTGCCTCTCGAGTCACATGTAGACCAGACCAGGTAAGGACTGCAGATTTCCTTCCCTAAAGGATATTAGTGAACCAGGTGGGTTTTTCCGACAATCGACAATGGTTTCATAGTCAACTTAATTCCAGATATTTGGCATGGTGGCACAGTGGTTAGTACTGCTGCCTCATAGCGCCAGAGACCTGGGTTCAATTCCTGACTTGGGTCACTGCCTGTGTGGAGATTGCATGTTCTCCCCGTGTCTGCGTGGGCTTTCTCCAGGTGCTCTGATTTCCTCCCACAGTCCAAAAGACACGCTGGGGGTTAGGTGGTTTGGCCATGCTAAATTCTCCCTCTGTGTACCCAAACAGGCGGCGGAGTATGGCAACTCGGGGATTTTCACTTCATTGCCGTGTTAATGTAAACTGACTTGTGACACTAATAATGAAAAAATATACATCTTTATTGAATTCAAATTCCACCACCTGCTGTGATGGGATTCGAACCCAGGTCCCCAGGACATTAGCTGAGTTTCTGGATTAATAGTCCAGCGATAATGCAACTCATGTGGGATCTCAAGGTGGAATGGTGCCTCCATCCAATTTGTGACTTGTAGGTCTGGCACTACATCATTTTCCACAAGCCCAATCTTGTGTGTCTCAGTGTGGCCACCTTCATTGTCAGTGGCACTACTGAGCCATTTTTAGTGATGGGCATCCCACCCAGAGGGCATTCTGTGCTCTGGCAACCTTCATGTTCAAATTGGAAGCATCCCTGATTATATTGCAAAGGAGGGTATAGGCAATTAACCAGCAGGCATTTTCCTTGCCAATGTTTGGATCTGATGCCTTGAGAGTTCAGCAAGCCGAGCAGATAATGAAGAAATTGCAGGGCTGCTCCTATGTACCAGCACAGTAGCACTGCTGCTTCACAGCTCCAGGGACCTGGGTTCGATTCCTGGCTCGGGTCACTGTCTGTGTGGAGTTTGCACATTCTCCTCGTGTCTGCATGGGTTTCCAGTTTCCTCCCACAGTCCAAAGGTGCGCGGGTTAGGTTGATTGGCCATGCTAAAATTGCCCTTTAGTGTCCTGAGATGCTTAGATTAGCAGGTAAAATATGGGGGGGGGGAGAGGTGTAGGGCCTGGGTGGGATTGTGGTCAGTGCAGACTCGATGGGCCAAAGGGCCTCTTTCTGCACTGTAGGATTCTATAATCCTCTGGTGTCAAATGTCATTTGAACAATGTCAGTCAAATTGAAACTGGAGTGCCATCAGTGACCCAAGCCGGGAATTGAACGTGGGTCATTGCTGCTGTGAGGCAGCAGTTCTGAGCACCGTGCCACCCCTAGGGAAGGGAAAGAAATTGTCAATGACATCCCACACGCTGCGAATGGATAAAAAGAGGGAGAGACCAGCCTCCCAGCTTCAAGCAAGGCAATAGCAGCAACGGATGAGATGAAAGGTTGCATCTTCAAATCCCATTCCCAAGAAGAAGGGCAAAAACATTCCGGTCACACCCACCCCAAGACACCAAATTTCCACCCAAGGCCAACAGACCTTTAAATGGTCCACCAGATTGTTCATGCTGCCCACACGGGAAAGTTTATCCACAAAAATCTAATCTGAAAATCTAGTCGAGCTCCATTGACCCTGCACCAACAACAGTCCCACCCAGGCTCTATCCCCATAACCCCACATATGTGCCCTGCTAATCTCTCTGACACTAAGGGGCAATTTAGTATAGCCAATCTACCTAACCCACATATCTTTGGACTAATGGAAGGAAACCGGAGCGCCCGGAGGAAACCCACGCAGACACGGGGAGAACATGCAAACTCCACGCAGGCAGTGACCCGAGGCCTTGTGTTTTGGATATGAAATTAAACCGAAGCCTTCTCTGCTCGTCAAAGTGGGTGAAAAACATTTTGGGTCCTCAGTTTCAAGTAAAGCAAGGGAGTTATATTTGATATTCTGCCCCATGTGTATCGCTCAGTCAATGTCATTCGAAAACTGGGTTAGCCAATCCTTGTCACATTGCTGTTTATGAGGGCTTGCTGTGCGCGAACCAGCAGCGACATTTTTTCACACTCCAACAATGTCCCCAGGTCAAAAGTACATATTTCTGCAACACCTGGGGCACCCTGTGGTTGAACCAGGTGCTACAGAAATGTAAGTTTGCCCTTTCGGTTTGACGGGTACAGATGATTCCGTCAGATGATTAGTGGTTCCTTTTAGTGGTCCAAGGAGGCTGGGATTCTGGAGGGGTTAGCCCGAGTGCGCCAGCATCTTTGCACTTACATCAAAGCACTGCAACTGCTCGCTGCGTGGGCCATCTGCAAACCTTATCCTGGCATCCTGCACACACACACACACACACACACACACACACACACACACGCAGGCTGGGCCCACGCACAACGTGGCAGCACCAAGACATCAACAACAAATGACGTCCCGACACCGAGAGCTTGTAGTAAATCCAGAAAATGCGCAGTGTCTGCGGGGAGGGAAAGACGTCAGAACGAAAGGTCATCGATTTGGACTAGTGACGTTTCTTCAGCTGCCGTGTGCATTCGCAGCATTTTTCTCTTCCAGCATGTGTGCGTGTGTGTGTCTGTGTGTGTGTGTCTGTGTGTGTGTGTGCGTGTGCATGTGTGCGTGCGTCTGTGTGTCTGTGTGCGTGTGTGCATGTGTGTGTCTGTGTCTGTGTGTGTCTGTGTGCCGTTGCTTTACTTCTGTTCCAGTAGCTCGCACAAGCTGCTGGCTAACGGCTCCTGCTTGCAGTCTGGGCAACGTGACATACCGTCAAGGAATGTACACGGTAAACCTTGTACACTCGCACAAGCTTCCAGAGTCTGGCCACATCATCATTAAAGGAGCAATTTCTTCCCATTCGCTGGCTGTCACCTCTTGGCTTTAACCTTGTTATGTAAGAGCCAGGCATTATTGAGCGCTGTTGGCACAAGATCAAGAGTAAAGCAGCTTTAGTTTCAAGTGGAACTGCGCAACCTGGAGCCGTAGGGTGCGAACTTAAGCCGGAGACACCTGTTATTTGTGCTTCCCTGTGAATTCTTTTCTGTCTGCCAGCCAGGAGGAAGCTCCGTGTATCCCTCACTGACGTCACGTCAACGTTCAAACCTTCCTCACGACAGGAAGCTACTTTCCAATGTGTTTTGTTACGAAAGGGATTAATGGACACCTTGAGGGTCATTACAAGATGACAGAGCATTCTGATTGTCAGTGTTGAACTTCCAGTGAATTTCAGGTCAATGATCTGTGCCAAAACCTATTTGAATCATGGAACTGTAAAACAATGAAGGGGGAGGCCATTCAGCCTATTGTGTCTATGCTAGCTCTTTGAAAGAGCTAACCAATCAGCCTTGCTCTTTCTGCCTAGTCCTGCAAATATTCCCTTTCCAAGTATTTTTCCACTTTTTGCTCAAAGTTTCTGTTGAATCTGCTTTTACAACACATTCTGGCAGTGCATTCTGCGTCCTAACAACCTGCTGCACACAAAGTCCCCAGGCGTGATCTTATTGGCTTTTCACCACCAACCCCCCCACCTGCACCGTAGCAAGGATGGAAAATTTGGTGCTCAGCCAAATCTCCGCTCACTGCAGCGGGACTGGAAAACCCCGCCAGCATGAATGGCTGTAAGATTCCACCCTCCTTTTTTTAAATTCATCCCTGAGACATGGGCGTCGCTGGCTGGCCAGCATTTATTGCCTCTCCTTAGTTGCTGTTTTCCAGGGGGCACTTGAGAGTCAACCACATTGCTGTGGCTCTGGAGTCACATGTATCATCATCATAGAATCCCTACAGTACAGAGAGAGGCCATTCGGCCCATCGAGTCTACACCGACCACAATCCCACCCAGGCCCTACCCCCCATATCCCTACATATTTACCCACTAATCCCTCTAACCTTCGCATCTCAGGACACTAAGGGGCAATTTTAGCATGGCCAATCAACCTAACCCACACATCTTCGGACTGTGGGAGGAAACCGGAGCAGCCGGAGAAAACCCACGCAGACACGAGGAGAATGTGCAAACTCCGCACAGACAGTGACCCAAGCTGGGAATCGAACCCAGGTCCCTGGAGCTGTGCAGCAGCAGTGCTAACCACTGTGCTACCATGCCGCCCAACAAACTGAAAATAAGCTACTTTCCCTTACCCGATATGAGAAAGCCTAATGAATGTAACCGCCCGGTTTCGAACCAGAGACCTTTCGTGTGTTAAGCAAACATGATAACCACTACACTACAGAAACAGCTTTAACTGTAGGCTAGACTGTGTAAGGTTGGCAGATTTCCTTCCCTAAAGAACACTACTGAACCAGATGGTTTTCCAACAATCGACAATGGTCATCAGTAGATTCTTAGTTCCAGATTTTTTTTTATTGGATTCAAATTCCACCAACTGCCTTGGTGGGATTCGAACCCAGGTCCCCAAAACATTAGTTGGGTTTCTTAATTAATAGTCTAGCAATACTATCACTATCCTGTCCCCTTTATTTCCTTATTTCCTGCCTCGATTTCATCCAGTTCCCTTAATCTAAGTTCTCTGGTCACTAAAACTCTAACCATTGGTAATGGTTTCCCCCGGGTTGGGCATCGCGGTGGCACAGTGGTTAGCACGGCTGTCTCACAGCACCAGGGACCCGGATGTATTTCCCGGCTTGGGTCACTGTTTGCACATTCTCCCCATGTCTGAGTGGGTTTCCTCCAGGTGCTCCCATTTTCTCCCACGTGCTGGTTAGGGTGCATTGACCCGAACAGGTGCCTTAATGTGGCGACTAGGGGAATTTCACAGTAACTTCATTGCAATGTTATTGTTAGCCTTACTTGTGACTAAGAAACTTTAAGTTTACTGTCTAGTGTACAAAATGTTTAATTGCTTTCAATCCCGCTGTTAGTTGTTGCCAATTCTTAACTGCCCTCTTAAATGGTTGCTCAAGTGTCTGACTTGCCTAAACACTGCTACCAAAAATTATAGTAAAAATAAAATGTGACAGAACTCCCGACATGGCTCGAGGCATCAGATTCCAATCTCCTCTCTGCCATTTGAAGATGTGTGCAAATGGGGGAGCCGTTCCACAGATTCCTCAAGCAACAGCTGACATGGTCATATGTCATAAATCGTATCATATACAGCTGTCTACACAATTATGAGAGGCATACACACCATGGATAGTCAGAGGCTTTTTCTCAGGGTGGAAGGGGACACAGGTTTAAAGCAGGAGGTGGTAAGCTTAGGGGAGACGGGCAGGGAAAGTTTTTCACCCAGAAGTTGGCAGGTGCCTGGAACGCACTGCTATTAGAGGTGGTGGAAGCAGGCACGTTGGCAGCATTCAAGGTATACCTTGATAGACACGTGAACAGAACATGGAGGGACAGAGACTGCCTAGGTTTGATGGGCTGGAGGGCCTGTTCCTATGCTGTATTTTACTTTGTTTTTCGCAATATCCTAGACTCCTCCATCACCGTCACAAGGTACATCCTGCCCCACCGCAGGCACAGACCCACCAGAGATGGTGGCACAGTGACAACAACGTCAGGGGGGGGGCAATGGCCCTGGGAGTCCTTAGGATTGGCTCTGGATGCCAGGGAGTCTGTTCAACTCAGGACAAACGTGGGCAAGGAAGCAATCTTTCAGTGGCTCAGTCAGCGCTGCTCTGTGTTAAACCCCACATGGAGAAAGTATTGAGACTGGCAAGGGCACTGAATGTTCACTAGATGGGGAATTTCCATGTCCGTCAGCAACAATGGCTCAGAGGTGGCATGGTGGCACGGTGGTTGGCACTGCTGCCTCACAGCATCAAGCACCCGGGTTCAATTTCAGACTTGGGTCACCATCTGTGTGGAGTTTGCACATTCTCCCTGTGTCTGCGTGGGTTTCCTCTGGATGCTCCAGTTTCCTCCCACAGTCCAAGGATGTAAGGTTGATTAGCCATGCTAAATTGCCCCTTAGATGGAGAATTAACAGGGTAAATAATGGCATTACGGGGATAAGGCCTGACTAAGATGTTCTGTCAGCAAGCCAATGAAGACTTAAGAACATAAGAACATAAGAAATAGGAGCAGGAGTAGGCCATCTAGCCCTTCGAGCCTGCCCCGCCATTCAATAAGATCATGGCTGATCTGTCGTGGCTCAGTTCCACTTTCCCGCCCTCTCCCCATAACCCTTAATCCCCTCTCTTATCAAGAACCCATCAACCCGCTTCTTAAAAATATTTAGCGAGGCAGCCTCCACCACTTCAACGGGCAGAGAATTCCAGAGATTCGCCACCCTTTGAGTGAAGAAGTTCCTCCTCAACTCCGTTCTAAACCGCCTCCCCCTTATCTTGAGGCTGTGCCCCCTAGTCCTACTGTCTTTTTTGAGCGGGAAGAGTCTCTCCACCTCTATCCTATCCATCCCATTCATCATCTTATACGTCTCAATGAGATCTCCCCTCATTCTTCTAAACTCTAACGAGTACAAGCCTAGTTTATTCAGCCTCTCCTCATAGCTCAACCCCCTCAACTCCGGTATCAGCCTAGTAAACCTCCTCTGCACTCCCTCCAAGGCCAAAATATCCTTGCGTAAGTACGGCGCCCAAAACTGCACACAGTACTCCAGCTGCGGCCTCACCAATGCCCTATACAGCTGCAGCAAGACCTCCCTACTTTTATATTCAATCCCCCTCGCTATGAAGGCCAGCATCCCATTCGCCTTCCTGACCACCTGCTGCACCTGCAAGCTGGGTTTTTGCGACTCATGCACAAGGACCCCGAGGTCCCTCTGCACCATCGCCTGCTGCAGTTTTTCGCCACGTAAGTAATAGTCTTGATGGACCGAATGGCCTCCTTCTGTACTGTAAGGATTCTATGAAAGATATTTCTGCCATACTGTAGCAGTTGGTGACAAGCACCAAAACAGTGGAAAAAGCTACTTGGACTCATCTTCGTCAATCTACTTGTTATAGATGGATCGGTCCATCGCAGTGTTGATAGGAATGACAATCACACAGTCCTTGTCAAAGTCTTTTCTTCACATGAGGGCAAGAGAGAATCCAACCATCTCCCCTTGACATTCAATGGCATGATCATCACTGAATTCCCCACTATCAGCATCCTGGGGGTTACCATTGACCAGAAACTGAACTGGACTAACCTGTGGCTACAAGAGCTGGAAAGGCTGAAATTTCTGCAGAGAGTTACTCATTTCCTGACTCCCCGAAGCCATTCCATTATCTACGAAACTAGTCTCTGGATTACTAGCCCAGTGGCAATGTTACAAAGCCACCAGCTCCCCTTGGAAATAAATAGCACGTCCTTCATCGGCACAGAGGCACAATGATTAGCATTGCTGCATCACAGTGCCAGGGACCTGGGCTCAATCCTGGCCTTGTCTCACTGGCCTGTATGGATTCTGCACATTCTCCTCATGCCTGCATGGCTTCCCGCACACAGTCCAAAGAAGTGAGTGTGACTGGCCACACTAAAATGACCCTCGTATGAGGGGATTAACAGGGTAAATAAGTGGGGTTACGGGAATAGGGCCTGGGATGGGAGTGTTGTCGATACAGACTCGATGGACTTGGGTGATTCTATAATTCTAAGCCCCTGCGCCAAACACTCTGAACTCACTCCCTAACAGCACTGTGGGTGTACCTACACCACATGGACTCCAGAGGTTCAATAAAAGGACTCACCACCACCTTCTCATGTTAATTAGGGATGGGAAAGAAATCCTGTCTTTGCCACTGATGTACAGCCAGTATGAATAAATGAAGAGATAAACTCTGTTCAATATCCCCTTAGCAGCCTCTGCTCTGCTAGGAGAACAGCCTAGTTTCTTTAGTGTCACTCCATAAATTCCTCATAAGTTCCTCCTTAAGTTCCTCATCCTGATACTATTCTGGGAAATCTCTACCCTCTCTCCAAGGCTTTGGTATTTAGTCTAATTCATGGAGTTTGAAGGCTAAAAACTAGCCTAGAAGCATGGAAATATAGAAGATAGGAGCAGGAGGTGGCCATTGAGCCTGCTCCACCATTCATTATGATCATCCAACTCAATAGGCACATCCCGCCTTCCCTGCCCGTCCCCTTTGCCTCTAGAGTTATATCCAACCCCTTCTTCAAAAAATGCATTATTTTGGTCTCAGCTGCTTCCTGCGGTGGAGAATTCCACAGGCTCAGCACCCTCTGAGTGAAGACATTTCCCCTCGTCGCTGTCCTAAAAGGTTTAGTCGGTACCCTTCAACTATGAGCCCTGGTTCTGGAGGGAGAGCGCCTGTAGACGTTAGGATATTGGAGGTAAATGTTTGCCTTCATTGCCTCGCAGTGATTTGGCAGAGCAGATTGTGCTCTGTGAAGCTGGCCTGATTTTTATTCTATTGCATGCTGAATGTTGAGCTGTATTTATCATAGGCATGCAACCTGCTTGCCATTCACGCAATGAAGATGGAATTCTGTGTTTTGTCAATAATTTCCTTCCAAGACATATCTCTGTGTATTGAGGTTTCTGTACGATTCACTTGGAGTCTATTTTGCCAGAAGGTGTTTGAATTTTCCAACAACACAAACAACAAGCTCTGGATTAGGTATTAAACCTCCACCATGCAGTACCCTCACACAGATTACTGTTTAAAAAGGTCTGCTGAATGTTTTGAAATCTTTTAACTATAACAAGACCATCACTTATCCATGCTTCTTAACTGGCATTTGTGCAAGAACACTAAAATAGATTCACCTAACCTTCCAATCCTTAGAATCATAGAAATCTTACAGTGCAGAAGGAGGCCATTCAGCCCATCAAGCCTGCACCAATCACACCCAGGCCCAATCCTTGTAACCCCACATACTGACCCTGCTAATCATCCTGACACTACGAAACATAGAAACCTTACAATACAGAAAAAGGTCATTTGGCCCATTGAGTCTGCACCGACCACATTCCCACACAGGCCCTACCCCCATATCCCTACACATTTACCCACTAATCCCTCTAACCTAAGCATTTCAGGACACTAAGGGCAATTTTAGTAAGTCCAATCAACCTAACCCGCACATCTTTGGACTGCGGGAGGAAACCGGAGTACCCGGAGGAAACCCACGCAGACACGAGGAGAATGTGCAAACTCCACACCGACAGTGACCCAAGCTGGGAATCGAACCCAGGTCCCTGGAGCTGTGCAGCAGCAGTGCTAACCACTGTGCTACCGTGCCACCCAACAAACTGAAAACAAGCAATTTTCCCTTACCCGACATGAGAAAGCCTAATGAATGTATCTGCCCGGTTTTGAACCGGAGACCTTTCACATGTTAAGTGAACGTGATAACCACGACACTACAGAAACAGCAGTAGGTCAGGCTGTGTAAGGATGGCAGATTTACTTCCCTAAACAACATTAGTGAACCAGATGCAATTTTTTAGCACAGACAATCAACCTAACCCACACATTTTTGGACTGTGGGAGGAAACCGGAGCACGTGGAGGAAACCCACGCAAACAGGGGGAGAGTGACTGAAGCCGAGAATCGAACCCAGGTCCCTGGAGTTGTGAAGCAGCAGTGCTAACCACTGTGCTACCATGCCTACCCGTTGGGTACACTGAGAGGCAATTTACCATGACCAATCATGGGGCAAGGTGACACGGTGGTTAGCACTGCTGCCTCACAGCACCAGGGGCCTGTATTTGATTCCTGGCGCGGGTCACTGTCTGTGCGGAGTTTGCACATTCTCCCCGTGTCTGCGTGGGTTTCCTCTGGGTGCTCCAGTTTCTTCCCATACTACAAAGGTGTGTGGGTTAGGTGGATTCATAATCCCTACAGTGTAAAAGGAAACCATTCAGCCCATCAAACCTGCACCAACAATGATCCCACCCAGGCCCTATCCCTGTAATCCCAATTGAACCTGGGTCCTTGGCACTGTGTGGCACTGTGCCCCCATGCTACCATTGCAACATTAACCATGATCATGGCTGATCTTCTCCAACCAGTTCCAATATCTTTTGATTTCCTTTGCACCCAAAATCTACAAATCCCAATCGTGACTTTTGGACTGGACACTCTGTGTTCTGAGGTAAAGAGTTCAAAAGGTTCGCAGCCATCTGGGTGAGGACATATTTCCTCATCTCTATCCTAAACGACCAGCCTCTCATTTTGACATATAAACCCATTGTTCAGACTCTGCAGTCAAGAGGATACATCCTCTCTGCGCCCAGCCTGTCCAGTCCTCTACAAAAGTTACATGTTTTCATGAGATCGTTTTATTCCTCTGTAAACAACAGGACTTCAGATAAATCACCTGAATCCAAGTCACCACGCAGCAGAATATTCTTCATGAGCGAGACAGAGCTTTCTGTTAATGTGAGATTAATGCAAAATCAATAAAGCTAAATCAATAGAAGAGAAATGTGAGATTAGGCCAATCAAGGCAAAATAAAGTTTATTTATCATTGTCACAAGTAGCTTACATCAACACTGCAATGAAGTTACTGTGAAAATCCCCTAGTCGCCTCACTCCGGTGCCTGTTCGGGTACACTGAGGGAGAATTCAGCATGGTCAATGCACCTAACCTTTTCCTTGAGTGGCCGTAATGCACACTGAATTGACTAGTGTAAGACTAAGGCCTTTGACAATTTGCATTTTTGTGATTTATTTCTGCGTTGCTCTCAGTATTAAGACTGTGGTGAACATTTAATGCTCCTCTATATTGAATTTCACTTGGCAGACGTCCAGAGGTTGAACAAAAATCTGCCTTTCTTCTTTGCTTCAGCTATAAGTGCTTCTAATAAAGTTATCTTTTTTTTTACTCTTGATTATAGTATCAATTATAATTGTCATGTCATTGGTATTACTGTAATCTAATATTCAATAAAATTGTTGGCGTAGATAGGGTGGATGGTCAGAGGCTTTTTCCCGGGGTGGAAACTCAACTACAAGAGGGCACAGGTTTAAGGTGAGGGGTGGTTATTTTAGGGGTGATGTGTGGGTGGTGGATAGCTGGAACATGCTGCCAGTAGAGGTGATGGAAGCAGACACATTAGCAATGTTAAGGTGTATCTTGGTAGACACATGAACAGGAAGGTGTACAGAGGGATAGAAACTGCGTATCGGCACAGGCTTGGTGGGCCGAAGGGTGTGTGTGCCTGCGCTGTATTGTTCTTTTCTCTCTCTTTGTTGTTTTAACACATTACTTGCGATAGTTGCTCATTCCTGTTATGTCCACAGTATGGGCCCAAATCCTAAGTGACACCCCAAAGGGGATTCTTACAACCCCTTGCAATGGGGTAAGTTATTGCAGGAAAATATGCCAAGGGCAGCACGGTGGCTGGCACTGCTGCCTCACGGCCACCAGGAATCTGGGTTCAATTCCTTGATTGGGTCACGGAGTCTCTTGTACGTTCTCCTCGTGTCTGTGCAGATTTCCTCTGGGTGCTCTGGTTTCATCCCACAGTCTGAATGACGTGCTGGTTAGGTACATTGGCCGTGTTAAATTCTCCCTCAGTGTACCCGAACAGATGCCAGAGGGTGGCCACTGGGAGATCTTCACAGTAACTTCATTGCAATCTTAATGTAAGCCTACCTGTGACACTAATAAAAACAAACTAAAAAAAAGCTAAGCAATCCTCATGGGCAATGCACAAATGTGACAGGGGATTCAGCACTCCGAAGGGTTAATCTGCACTGCTTCATTGCAGTGATGAGTGTCGGTGGCCAAACATTTTCTTAGCTTTTATTTATATTGCTGTTGGCACTTTACAATCACAGACAGATCGCTCACAATTCCCTCGCTGTAGCTAGCAATGTTCTCTTTTCTCTAGGACTTGTCAGCCTTCCTTTGAAGAGACTGTCACTATCCCATACTCATCGCGTGTGAAGGTAGCTGGTCCCAGAGGACAAAAGGGCTCTGAGCTTCCTGCTCTTTCAATTTCCTCAGAAATTTATGGATGTAACCCTTAGTCCTACAATCCAGGTCTGTTTCACAAGATGGCATCAGCTGTAACTGTGACCATTTGGTTCTAACAGGGTGTTAATGATGTGGTGTCAGCAGCTTTGCTGTTAACACCGGTGGTGTGACCAGCTCCTTCTTAAAAGGAGCACCGAGCCCTCCTAGCACCAGGAATGCACCAATTCACGCAGCAGTGGCGTAGCGGTATTGTCACTGGACTACTAGGCCCCAGAGAACCAGGGCAAAATTTGGAGACCTGGGTTCAAATCCCACCGCAACAGATGGCAATGTTTCAATTCAATAAATCCTAGAATTTAAAAGAACAAAGAAAAATATGGGTCTGGCCCTTTGGCCCACCAAGCCTGTGCCTATCATGGTGCCCTAACTAAACTAGAAAAAAAGTTTCTGTCCTTACTCGGTCAGTATCCCTCTATTCCCTCCTTATTCATGTACCCATCCAGAGACCTCCTAAATGTTGCTAATGTGCCTGCTTCCGCCACCTCTCTTAGCAGCCGTTCAAGGTACCCACCACTTTCTGCATGAAAAACCTTCCCCCGGACATCTCCCTTAAACTTTCCCCCTCTCACCTTGAACCCTGTAATTGACACTTCCAGCTTTGGAAAAAGCCTCTGACTATCCACCCTATCCAAGCCTCCCATAATTTTGTAGACCTCTATCAGGTCTCCCCTCCGCCTCTGTCTTTCCAGTAAAAACAATCCTAGTTTATACAATCTTTCCTCATTGCCAATGCCCTCAAGACCAGGTTTATAATTTAACAGTCTAATGATGGACCCTGAAACTTTTGTTGGTTGTCAGAAAAACCCATCTGGTTCACTAAGGAAATCTGCCATCCTTATCTGGTCTGGCCTACATGTGACTCCAGAGCCAGAGCAATGCAGTTGACTGGAGTACTGTGTACAGTTTTGGTCTCCTTACTTGAGAAAGGATATACTGACACTGGAGGGGGTGCGGAGGAGATTCACGAGGTTGATTCCAGAGTTGAAAGAGTCAGTTTATGAAGACAGACTGAGTAGACTGGGACTACGCTCATTGGAATTTAGAAGAATGAGGGGAGATCTTATAGAAACATATAAAATTATGAAGGGAATAAATATGAAAGAAGCAGGAAAGTTGCTTCCAATGATAGGTGAAACTAGAACTAGGGGGCATGGCCTCAAAATAAGGGGAAGCAGATTTAGGACTGAGTTGAGGAAGAACTTCTTCACACAAATGGTTGTGAATTCCCTGCCCAGTGAAGCAGTTGAGGCTACCTCATTCAGTGTTTTTAAGGCAAGGATAGATAAATTTTTGAATAGTAAAGGAATTAAGGGTTATGGTGAATGGGCGGGTAAGTGGAGCTGAGTCCATGAAAAGATCAGCCATGATCTTATTAACTGGCAGAGCAGGCTCGAGGGGCCAGATGGCCTACTCCTGCTCCTAGTTCTTATGTTCTTATGCCTCTTAAATGCCCTGTGAAAGGGAGGACAGTAAGGAATGGGCAATAGATGCTGGCCCAGCCAGCAACACTCTCATCCGGTAAATTAATTTAAAAATCCCTCTTTCAGATGGTAAACTCCTTTTGATGTAGAAATTGGATTGGAAGGGGCAATGATATCATGAGGAATTGAATTCCTTTTCTTCCGTTAACTCTACACTGAGCCTGGTAAGTACAGAAACCAATGAGGCACCACGAAAGATTAAGTGTTGGCATTTTTCTATGGGCAGCAGAGGAGTAGGCATTGTCACCTGGATGTGGAGTTGCCAACATTGGACTGGGGTGGGCACAGTAAGAAGTCTCACAACACCAGGTTAAAGTCCAACAGGTTTAATTTGGTAGCACGTGCTTTCTGAGCATTGCCCCTTCTTCAGGTAAGTCACCTGATGAAGGGGCCACGCTCTGAAAGCTCGTGCTACCAAATTAAACCTTCTGGACTTTAACCTGGTGTTGTGAGACTACTTAGTATTGTCACCTGGGGTTGGGACGCTGGGAAGGGGACTGTTACCCCGTACTAATCCTCCTCTGCTCTCCAACCACAGAATGCGTGAACATAGACACTGGGCGGGATTTTTCCACTGGTAACACTGCCATGGTCTCCTGGTCCTGCCAAAGGCTTCCCCCCCTCCACCCCCGCCACCCCCACTCCCACCCACAACCCCCCCCCAGGTTGCTGACAGAGGGTGTGAACAATAGGAACACCATTGACAATGGCAGAAGACAAAGACCCCAATATTGGGTCACCTCTGCCATCACAAAATACATCATGGGGGGCACAGGTTGGGCGGGGGGTGGGGCGGGAGCGGAAGAATGTGTGGAAAATCCTGTCCAACCTCCACCCGTCATTTAAATAAAAGCAAACTGCTGCAGATGCTGGCTTTCCGAAATAAACGCTGGAAAAGCCCTGATCCGGCAGCATCTGTGGAGAGAGAAATAGACTTAAGAGTCACACGGACTTGAACATTTAGGCTCTGTTTCTCTCTCCACAGATTCCTCCAGACCTGCTGAACTTTTCCAGCATTTTCTGCTTATACCCCGGCAGTCTTTGCCCAGCGGATACCGGACTTATGGCCTTGTGGGCGCTAAACAAATGGGCTTCAGGATAAAACGTAAAATTACGCGACAATCCTGGTCACCCTGTACGTACACCATAGAACGTAGAACATTACGGCGCAGTACAGGCCCTTTGGCCCTCGATGTTGCGCCGACCAGTGGAACCAATTTAATGATCCTCTAACCTAAACTATTCCAATACGCCTATCCACTGACCATTTGAACGGCCTTCAAATGGTCGGCCACTGCCCGACCCAGAAGTTATTTGGTGCCTCTCAGCTCCTGTGACAGATTTAAATATCTTTTCACCAGAGGAATGGAATGGCAAGTCAACCATCACCCTCTGCTGGTCAGTCACCCAACTCTCAAAACTTTCTACAAAAGTCTGAGGTGACGTACCAACCGACTGAAGAACAGCTTCTTCCCTGCTGCCTTTTGACCTTATATTAAGCTGACCTTCCTCTACACCCTAGCTATGATTATAACACTACATTCTGCACTCTCTCCTTTCCTTCTCTATGTACGGCATGCATTGTCTGTATAGCACGCAAGAAACAATAGTTTTCATTGTATGCTAATATATGTGACAATAATAAATCAATCAAATCAAAATGATGTGTGCTTGCTCTCAAAGAGGCTGCGCACTTTTTTTTATTCATTCGTGGGACATGGGTGTTGCTGGCTAACCAGAGTTTAGATGCCCTTGAAGGGCAACTGAGAGAGCTGTGGCTCTAGAGGCGCATGCAGGACAGACCAGGTAGGGATGGCAGATTTAAAGTAAAGTTTAAAGTTTATTTCTAGTCACAAGTAAGGCTTACATTAACACTGCACAGAAGTTACAGTGAAATTCCCCTAGTCGCCGCACTCCAGTGCCTATTTGGGTCCACGTACCTAACCAGCACGCCTTCCAGGCTGTGAGAGGAAACCAGAGCACCCGGAGGAAACCCACGCAGACACGGGGAGAATGAGCAAACTCCACACAGACAGTAGCCCCAAACCAGGAATCAAATCCTGGACCCTGGCACTGCGAGGCAAGTAGTCACTGTGCCACTGCGTCGCCCGATTTTCCAGTTGTATCCAGTCAAATGCTGACAGCACTAAATGAGACAAACGCAGAGAGGGAAACAAGGAGACATTTCTTGAGTCCACAGTGGTTCTGATGCACAACCTGCCAGAACGAGGGAATGGTTGAAGCAAATATCTGTCCGAGTTTAAACAGGGAGGGAAAATCGAGCAGCTGAGCAGCTGGAATGGGAAGAGGTTTCCAACACAGATCCGCAGGGCCGAATGGCCTGTTTTTGTACCGTTAACTCTATGCAATTCTGTGCATCACAAACACGAGAATCGCACCAGCCTTTATGCCAGGGAGACTAAAATATTTACCTATGACCAGCAGGGCTGAGTTGGAAAGCAAAACAATTTTCTTTTAATCACTCTAACAATTAATAATTCACTAACTGGAGGAAACCAGGCCACATCAGAGCACTTTGTTAAAGTACGCAAAGGGATTAATGGATTCCTTGAGTCATTGCAAGGCAGCAGTCTACTCCATGTCAACAGGATGCGTTGACATTTGTTCTGGCAAGCTAACAATCCTGGCACTATTCCTGCACGTTATAAAAATTCCCCTCAATTGCGGGGAAATCCTAGATTTGATTTGCCCAGGCCAAAACCCACGCAACAAACCAACTCCCAACTGTCGATTTTAAATGGAGGGAAATTCAGGAGGTTGACGAGATCGGCGCCGCTCATTCCCCAAAATCCAAAGCCGATCAAGGCCAAAGTGACTGTGGAAACTCAGCCTACTCAATACAGTGACTGACTAAAGGGAGTGCTCTACTTCTGGACTTTCCAGATAAGATCTTAAGCCTCACCTGAATTGTGAACAAGTCCTGTGGCACTGTTTAGAGATGAGTAAGCGAGATCTTCCGAGAGACTGGCAAATATTTATCCCTCAGTAAACACTAAGAACAGAATTGAAAATGATAATGGTTGTTACGCCCCATAGATGTGCGGGTTAGGTGGATTGGCCGTGCTAAATTGACCCTAGTGTCAGGGGATTAGCAGAATAAACGTGTGGGGTTATAGGATAGGGATTGTGGTCCGTACAGACCCAATGGGCCAAATGGCCCCCTTCTGTACTGTAGGGATTCTATGATTCCACTTATTGAAATTTACAGGATACTGCGAGACCTGGATAGAGTGAACGAGGAGAGGATGTTTCCATTAGTAGGGAAAACTGGAACCAGGGGACACAACCTCAGGCTAAAGGGACGATCCTTTAAAACAGAGATGAGGAGGAATTTCTTCAGCCAGAGAGTCGTGAATCTTTGGAGCTCTTTGCCGCAGAAGGCTGTGGAGGCCAGGTCATTGAGTGTCTTTAAGACAGAGATAGATAGGTTCTTGATTAATAAGGGGATTAGGGGTTATGGGGAAAAGACAGGAGAACGGTGATGAGAAAAATATCAGCCATGATTGAATGGCAGAGCAGATTCGATGGGCCGAGTGGCCTAATTCAGCTCCATGTCTTACGGTCTACTTCTGGACTGGTCATCCACAGTCCTGGGGGACTGACCTAAATGGCCACCATGGCACCTGGGAAATTTAAATTCAACTGACTGAGTAAATCTGGCATTTGAAATAATGTATTTTAAATAGGGTGACCTTGAAACTGCTGGGTTGTTGTCAAAACCCATGAGGTTCACTACTGTCGCCACTCCCGCCATGTCTTGTATGTCAGGCAGGTCAGGAACACCAGGAGTGTTGGTGCTGTGGTACACAGCTGAGAAGGAGATGCCCTGGAATCCTCTGGGAAGAAACACTGAAGGTGGTGAGGGCACGGTATGTGCTCTGAGTGGGGATCTTCAAGTTTGCTGTGGACAAACCGCTTGAGTCTTGAAGGACACACCTATCTGCCAGACTGAGCATGTCGGTGATAGAACCCCATTAAACCTCGACCTCACCAATCTACCGGTTGCGGATGCATCTACTCATCTGCAGCATGGTGACATAGCGGTTAGCACCGCTGCCTCCCAGTGCCAGAGACCTGGGTTTGATTCCCGGCTTGTCTGTGTGGAGTCTGCACGTTCTCCCCGTGTCTGCCTGGGTTTCCTCCGGGTGCTCCGGTTTCCTCCCAGTTCGAATGACGTGCTGGTTAGACACGTTTGCCATGCTAATTTCTCCCTCAGTGTACCTGAACAGGTAGCAGACTGTGGTAACTCGGGGGTTTTCACTGTAACTTCATTGCAGTGTTAATGTAAGCCTACTTGTGACATGAATAAATATTCTTTAAAACTAAACTGATGACAGTACTGGTAAAGATTGACCACAGCACTATCCTTACAAAGTCCCATCTTCACACTGAGGACACGCGCTCGCCTATTGCATGGCTCTAACAGACAAAATGAACAGAATGGTTTTTGTTATTGCTGTAAAGTTACTGGGTTGCGGAAAAGTGTGAGGTAATTCACTTTGGCAGGAATAACAGATGTGTAGAGTATAGGGCTAATGGTAGGACTCTGAATAGTGTTGATGAACAGAGGGATCTAGGTGTATGTGTACATAGATCCCTGAAAGTTGGGAATCAAGTAGATAAGGTTGTTAGGAAGGTATACGGTGTCTTGGCGTTTATTGGTAGGGGGATTGAATTTAGGAGCTGCAGCGTCATGTTGCAACTGTACAAAACTCTGGTGCGGCCGCACTTGGAGTATTGTGTGCAGTTCTGGTCCCCACATTATAGGAAGGATGTGGAGGCATTGGAGAGGGTGCAGAGGAGGTTTACCAGGATGTTGCCTGGTATGGAGGGGAGGTCCTATGAGGAGAGACTGAGGGATTTGAGGTTGTTTTCGTTAGAAAGAAGGCGGCTAAGAGGGGACCTTATTGAAACATACAAGATGATTAGAGGTTTAGATAGGGTGGACAGTGATAGCCTTTTTCCTCGGATGGAGAAAGCTAGCACAAGGGGGCATAGCTTTAAATTAAGGGGTGGTAGTTATAGGACGGATGTCAGGGGTAGGTTCTTTACCCAGAGGGTGGTGAGGGATTGGAATGCCCTGCCTGCTGCAGTTGTGGATGCGCCTAGTTTGGGGGTGTTTAAGAGATCCATGGATAGGTTTATGGACGAAAAGGGATTGGTTTAGGTTAGAGGGTCATTGATTTTTAACTGGTCGGCGCAACATCGTGGGCCGAAGGGCCTGTTCTGCGCTGTAATGTTCTATGTTCTATGAATGATGACAAACCGCATGCAGACACGGTGAGTGGGCCGAATGGCCTCTTTCTGCGCTGTAGGAATTCTACGAACTAGGAAGAATGCTGAAACTTTGGCATTGACCATGTCGGCTGTGACCTGTTGAACCGTCTTCACAGGCTGCTGGGATCTCAGAAGCGTTTTGTGCAGGTGAACCGGTAACGTCGGGCGTGGGGCGAGTAGCACGATCCGCGGCCGCCTGTGTGCCCGCTCCTCCTTTATCAAGCACCCAAAATGACTGCCATCGAGTCCGCACCCGATGGCAACTTAAACGCATTCGCGCGCATTTAAATTGATTTAGTGGGCTGCACACCCAAACGTACCGGCATTTCCCCCTTGTACCGCTGCGTTTGCCTGTGCAGGTTCGCCGCGAAACAGATATGGTCCACAAAGGTCCAATTCGGGTGTTGCCAGCTTCCAGTGGCACTCTCCTCAGATCATTGGCGGGGATGGGGGTGGGGGGAGTAGGGAGGCAGGTCAGATGTAGCTCTGGTGGGGGTGAGATGGGGGGGGGGGTTCAGATCACTCTCTGGATGGGGAGAGGAGGGAGGTGGGTCAGATGGCTCTCTGGTATGAGGGTCTGCTGCCACTCTGCATGTGATTGGTGGGGGGGGAGGGGGAAGGGGGGGGGGAGCAGGGGGCCATGATCGGTCTGGGTGGTGGGCGGGGGGGGCGGGCGGTGGGGGGATAAGAACATAAGAAATAGGAGCAGGAGTAGGCCATCTAGCCCTTCGAGCCTGCCCCGCCATTCAATAAGATCCTGGCTGATCTGTCGTGGCTCAGTGGTGTCAAAGAACAAAGAAAATTACAGCATAGAAACAGGCCCTTCGGCCCTCCAAGCCTGTACTGGCCATGCTGCCTGACTTAACTAAAACCCCCTACCCTTCCGGGGACCATATCTCTCTACTCCCATCCTATTCATGTATTTGTCAAGACACCCCTTAAAAGTCACTATTGTATCCGCTTCCACTGCCTCCCCCAGCAACGAGTTCCAGGCACCCACTACTCTCTCTCTGTAAAAAATCTGCCTCGTACATCTCCTTTAAATCTTACCCCTCGCACCTTAAATCTGTGCCCCCTAGTAATTGACTCTTCCACCCTGGGAAAAAGCCCCTGACTATCCACTCTGTTCCTGCCTCTCATAATCTTGTAGACTTCTATCAGGTCACCCTTCAACCTCCATCGTTCCAGTGAGAACAAACCAAGTTTCTCCAACCTCTCCTCATAGCTAATGTCCTCCATACCAGGCAACATCCTTTTCTGTACCCTCTCCAAAGCCTCCATATCCTGCTGGCAGTGTGGGAACCAGAATTGAACGTTATATTGCAAGCGTGGCCTAAGTGTGGTTTTGAGGGCATAAGGTTCTATAAATCTGCAACATAACTTGCCAATTTTTAAACTCAATGCCCCAGCCGATGAAGGCAAGCATGCCGTATGCCTTCAAGACAATCTTCTCCACCTGCATTGCCACTTTCAGTGCCTTGTGTACCAATACACCCAGATCCCTTTGCCTATCAATACTCCTAAGGGTTCTGCCATTTACTGTACATTTCCTATCTGTATTAGACCTTCTAAAATGCACATTTATCCAGATTAAACTCCATCTGCCATCCCTCCACCCAAGTCTCCAACTGATCTAAATCCTGCTCTATGCTCTGATTGTCTTCATCACTTTTTACTGAGTTAAAAACCTTTTTACTCAGAGGGTGATGACGGTCTGGAATGAGCTGCCTGGGAGGGGGGTGGATGCCCCACATCCTTTAAAAAGTACCTGGATGTGTTACTTGGCACATTCAGGGTTATGGGCCAAGTGCTGGCAAGTGGGATTAGGTGGGCCTTTCAAGCTTCAGTGCAGACTTGATATATAACCATTTATAACCGGAGTATTGCCAGTTCTGGACACCACATTACAGGAATCATATAATCATAGATTCCCTACAGTGCAGAAGGAGGCCATTCAGCCCATCGAATCTGCACTGACCCTCTGAGAGAGTGACCAGGATTTTACTGCGCCACCTGCCATGGGAATCAGAGTGGGCGAGGGGTGGGTCATTGGAAGGTCCATTGACTTTGGGCAGCATTTTATGGTTTGGGGATGAGTGAGGCTCTAAATTCCCAGCCATAATCTTACCCAGGCCCTATCCCCAAAACCCCAAACATTTACCGTGGCCAATCCACCTAACCAGCACATCTTTGGACAGTGGGAGGAAACTGGAGCACCCGGAGGAAACCCATGCAGACACGGAGAGAAAGTGCAGACTCCACACCCAAGGCTGGACTCAAACCTGGATCCCTGACTCTGTGACACAGCATTGCTATCTATGGTGCCACTATACTCTCAGCCGCTCTACTTCTCTTCTCTCCTTTAAGATACTGCTGAAAATGTACCCCTTTGACTAATCTTTTCATGAATTACCCTCGCCTGGCTAAGTGTCAAATTTCCTTGGATGGTGCAAGGCATCATGGGACATTTAACGATGTTGAATAAATATATACGTATTAATTATTGTTAAATAAATACTATGCTATATAAATACAAGACAGTGTTAACTCCATTAAACTCTGTGATGTTACCAGGACAAGTTATTGATTTTTTAACTGAAATGTGGCATCTGCCCTGTTCTCTGTCACGGTAGTCTCAGGAGCAGACAGTTACCCCTTGAGAAGCTCTGTGCTGTTTACACACTGAACATGATTTCAACTCAATACTTGCCAAAGCTCTGTAAATTGGGCAGAAGAGCACTGAAATTTCAGCTCACTTTCAATGTAGAAAGATGGAAGGTAGGAGCAGGAGGAGGCCATTTGGCCCTTCGAGCCTGCTCCACCATTCATTACGATCATGGCTGATCATCCAACTCAGGGGCCTAATCCTGCTTTCTCTCCATAGCCTTTGATCCCATTCGCCCCCAAGTGTTATATCCAGCTGCCTCTTACATACATGCAATGCTTTGGTATCAACCATTTCCTATGGTAATGAATTCCACAAGCTCACCACTCTTTGGGTGAAGAAATGTCTCCTCATCTCCGTCCTAAATGGTCTACCCCGAATCCTCAGGCTGTGACCCCTGGTTCTGGACTCCCCCACCATCGGGAATATCCTCCCCGCATCCACTCTGTCTAGCCCTGTTAAAATTTTACAAGTCTCTATGAGATCTCCTGTCATTCATCTGAATTCCAACTCCTAACCTGCGACTGGATCCTGAACTTCCAAACTCACAGACCACAATCAGTAAGGATAGGCAACAACACCTCCTCCACAATCATCCTCAACACCAGTGCTCCACAAGGCTGTGTTCTCAGCCCCGTACTATACTCCTTATACACCTATGACCGTGCGACCAAATTACTTTCCAATTCGATTTTCACATTTGCTGATGAAACAGAGCACAGGAATGAGATAGAGAATCTGGTGAACTGGTGCGGCAACAATAATCTCTCCCTCAATGTCAACAAAATGAAGGAGATTGTCATCGATTTCAGGAAGTATAAAGGAGAACATTCCCCTGTCTACATCAACTAAGAACGAAGTAGAAAAGGTTGAGAGCTTCAAGGTTTTAGGTTTCCAGATCACCAACAATCTGTCCTGGCCCCCCTATGCTGACACTATAGTTAAGAAAGCCCACCAATGCCTCAACTTTCTCAGGAAACTAAGGAAATTTGGCATCTCAGCTACAACTCTCACCAATGTTTACAGATGCACCATAGAAAGCATTCTTTCTGGTTGTATCGCAGCTTGGTATGGCTCCTGCTCTACCCAAGACCGCAAGGAACTACGAAACATCGTGAATGTAGCCCAATTCACCACACAAGCCAGCCTCCCATCTATTGACTCTGTCGACACTTCTCATTGCCTTGGCAAAGCAGCCGGCATAATCAAGCACCCCATGCACCTCTTCCACCTTCTTCCGTAGGGAAAAAGATACAAAAGTCACGTACCAACTCACTCAAGAATAGCTTCTTCCCTGCTGCTGTCAGACTTTTGAATGGACCAACCTAGCATTAAGTTAATCTTTCTCTATACCCTAGCTATGACTGTAATACTATATTCTGCACTCTCTCCTTTCCTTCTCTATGAACGGTACGTTTTGTCTGTATGGTGCGCAAGAAACAATACTTTCACTGTGGGAATACATGTGACAATAATAAATCAAATCAAATCAAAACCCAGTCAATCACTCCTCATACATCAGTCCAAGCCAATCTCCTGCAACAAAGACCTGGTCATCCCAGGATCAAACTGGCTGCAGTGTGAGGAACCTGTCAACTGTGTCACACTGGGTGACTTTCATTTACCAAGGAGCAACTGAGAGATTTGCAGCCTCTTCATACTGAAAGGAGGAATCAAAATAGAAAAGGCAGATAAGTAGTTGATGAGTGCAACACTGACGATCAGTGGAAACCCATTAGAATATAATTGTGGAAGGTTGCCTTGAGATTAGCTTGGACCGGAGCCAGAATCTCATATTCAGATCCTGCTGAGATAATTTGAGAGGTGATGAATTCTTTGACTGAATAGATAGCCTTTTAAAATTGTAATTTTTCATCCTTTTTTTAGAATCAGATGTTCTAACTGCTGCACCCAGACTCTGGTACATCCGCAGAAGAATCCCAAGAGATTTTTGTAGGTGATAAACTTTCTCATTGCAGAATCCCAGAGCAGAAGAAGGCCATTCAGCCCATTGTGTTTGTGCTGGCTCTTTCAAAGAGCAACCCAAATCATCACACTCCCCTGCTCTTTTTCCTATAGCCCTGTAAGTCTTATTTTTTTCAAGTTTGTGTGCTTTTATTATTGAGTCACCATCTGCGGCATTGCAATAGTAAGCATAGTGACTCAATGGGTGGAAATTTCCTGGCATGCCCACTATGGGAATCGTAGCGGGTGGGACATGGACCATGCAAAGGTCCATTGACTTTCGGCAGGATTTTCTGTCCCTGCGGCGAGCGCCACTGGAAAATCATGCCACAGATTAAGAAAATCTCCTCATTTCCCCACTGCTTCCTTTGCCAATTATCTTAAGTCTGGCTTCCCTGAATACTGGCTCTCCCACCAGTGGAAACTGTCAGCTGAACTTATTGCAGACTCCAGGATCAGGGGCAACCAATTGGACGCACAAAATGTAAGAGTGATTAGGGTCGGAATTCTCTGGCCTCAGCCGCATCTCCAGTCCCGCTGCATTCAACGGAGTTTTGTCTGAGCACAAATTCTCCAATCCCACTGGCAGCAGTCGCGCAGCGTGCGAGACTGGAGAATTCCCGCCTAGATCTTCCAGGGAATCAAACACAGATCATATATCAATCTTTGGGTGGGATTCCTCCCCTTCCACCCCCCACAGTGTGTTTTGCAGCGGAGAAAGCAGCTCACAATTGGCCTATCTAATCCCACCTTCCTGCACCCAGCCCAAAGCCCTGTGGCTTACAACACTTAAGGTGCAGATCCAGGTACAAAAGCAAAGAGGTGGCACGGTGGCACAGTGGTTAACACTGGTGCCTCACAGCACCAGGGACCCGGGTTCGATTCCCGGCTTGGGTTACTGTCCGTGTGGAGTTTGTACGTTCTCCCCGGCTCTGCGTAGGTTTCTTCCAGTTGCTCCGGTTTCCTCCCACAGTCCGAAGGACGTGCTGGTTAGATGCATTGACTGTGCTAATTTCTCCCTCAGTGTTCCCGAACAGGTGCCGGAGAGTGGCAACTAGGGAATTTTCACAGTAACTTCATTGCAGTGTTGATGTAAGCCTACTTATTCAGTAGTCAGCTGTGTCCACTGGCTCAATAAGAGCATAAGATGCAGGAGAAGAAGTGGGTCATTCTGCCTATTGAGTCTGCTCTGCCATTCATTAAGATTATGACTGATCTGATGTGATAATCCTTAACCCCATTTTCTTGCCTTATCCCCATAAACCTTGAGTCGCCCACTGACTAAAAATCTATCTCAACCTTGAACACACTTAACGGCCTGGAGTCTACAGCCCTCTGCAGTAAAGGATTCCACAGGTTCACGACCCTCTGAGAGAAGAAATTCCTCATCTGTTTTAACTGGGGGTCTCTTAGTCTGAGATTATGCCCTTTGGCTCTGGACTGTCCCACAAGGGGAAACAATCCCTCAGCATCAACCCTGTGAAGCCCCCTGAGAATCCTACATTTCTGCGAAATATTCCGGGCGATACGGCACAGTGGACAGGGCGGCATGGTGACGGCACCACAGCCCCATGGACCCAGGTTCGATTCCCGGCCTGGGTCACTACCCATGTGGAGTTTGAACATTCTCCGTATGTCTGGATGGGTTTCCTCCAGGAGCTCCGGTTTCCTCCCACAGTCCGAAAGACATGCTGGTTAGGTGCATTGACCCGAACAGGAACCGGAGTGTGGCAATTTTCACAGTAACTTCATTGCAGTGTTAATGTAGGCCTTGCTTGCGACACTAATAAATAAATAAAAGCTAAACTTATTTCATGGTCCCATCCTTCCTGCGGGCAATGTAGCTTCAGTTTATTTATTAGTCATAATAAGTCACATCTATCCCAAAGTAAAATGAGATAAGAATTCCCTTAAAGTGAAACCTGGGAGGGAGGAGAGAGGTGAGTGGTGAAGGGATGGATATATTTAGCATTCACTCACTGTCTTTGCAGCACTCATTTTAAAACATAGCCCTGAATCCCTTTCCTATCCAGAAATGATTGCCTCTTGAACTCATTTAAACATCTGCTTCAATAGTCTGGTAATTTACTTCATATCTTTACTATTCTCAGCACAAAAACAATTTTTGAATCATTCACCGCGCTAAATCATTTTCTTAAATTAACTTGAATAAACTTCTGTCAATCTCCTTGGTCGTCTTCAAAAGGGCAGTTTGATTCCATCCTCTACACTGTCATTTGAATGTGTATTGTCCGCTGAATAAAACTACTGAAGGTACAAGTCCAGCTCTGGGACTTCAGCGTGTAACACTAGGGTTGGCACTTCTGTGCAAACGTGAGGGACCCGCCTTTCAGATGACATGTTAAACCAAAGCTCCATGACACAGACCAACAAAGAGCAGGGGACACCTCATGTTCAATCCTCTATTAACCAACAGTAAAATCCTGATTAATCCTGCGGGCTGCACGGTGGCACAGTGGCTAGCACTGCTGCTTCACAACGCCAGGGACATGGGTTCAATTCCGGCCTCGGATCACTAGCTGTGTGGAGTTTGCATGTTCTCCCCGTGTTTCCTCTGGGTGTTCCAATTTCCCTCCACAATCCAAAGATATGCGGGTTAGGTTGATTGGTCATGTGTAATTGACCTGAGCGTCAGGGGATTAGCAGGGTAAAAACGTGGGGTTATGGGAATAGAGCCTGGGTGGGATTGTGGTCAGTGTAGACCTGATGGGCCGAATAGCGTCCTTCTGTTCTACAGGGATTCTATGAAGTGCTCATTCATAGAATCATAGAATCCCCACAGTGCAGAAGGAGGCCATTTGGCCCATTAAGCAGACACCAATGATAATCCCACACAGGCCCTACTCCCTGCAATGCCACATATTTACCCTACTAATCTCCCTAACACTAAGGGGCAATTTAGCATGACCAATCCACTTAACACGCACATCTTTGGACTGTGGGAGGAAACCGGAGCACCCGGAGGAAACCAATGCAGACACAGGGAGAATGTGCAGACTCCACAGAAACAGTGGCCCAAGCCGAGAATTGAACATGGGTCCCTGGTACTGTGAGGCAGCAGTGCTAACCACTGGGCCACCGTGCCACCTCTCGGAATGCGATATGGTGTAATTGAACGCTGGGAGCTAAAGTAATGCAATTCAGGAGAAAATCAAACACGGGACGTTACAGAAGGGTGGCAAAAGTACCTTCATTCAGCCCAAACTACCAACATCAAAGTGGCTCTTTACCTCTGCTGTGTGTGTGTTCTCGGTCACTGAATTGTTTTTATAACATCAATCACCACGCTACAAAGCCATCCATTGTGCATGAACTGCTTTGAAAGTTGTCTCAGACATGAGGGACGCTCCTGTTGTCAAGATTTCGGAATATTGTGCTAGCTATGATTGTAACGCTACATTCTGCACTCTCTCCTTTCCTTCTCTACCTTTGTCTGTATAGCGCACAAGAAACAATACTTTTCACTGTATACTCATACATGTGATAATAATAAATCAAATCAAATTACCCGTGATTCACTATCTCACTTTAATGTGATTTACGCTGACGATGGGTGAGTTACACCCACCGACAAAAACTCTAACTCCCCAACAGGAGCTGGCAACCCGAATAGTACGTGTGACTGGATTCGTATCAATAACTACATTTAAATACCACCCGAGGCCCGATCAGTGGTAGAATTCTGAAGTCTAAATCAGCCATTATGGATTCAAGATCCTTGCCTGATTCTTCAGTACATAATCTAGGCTAACAACCCCAGAATGGTACTGAGGGAATGCTACTCTGTTGAAGCAACATTTTCTTGGTGAGATTTTAAATTGTCTGTCTTCTCAAGTTGATGTAAAAATGCCACGGCGCCTTTTCGAAGATGAGCAGCAGAGTTCTCTTGAAATAATATCCAGTGAATAACTTTGAAATTCCTTCACTGTTATTAGATGGTACAAGTTGATGAGGACTTGCCTCCTTATCCTGTGCCGTGGTTCCTCTCAAGCGGTGTATAACCAATTGTTCCTCTCTCCTGGAGAAAGATGTCTCTGGTCCTTTGTGGACAAGAACATTACCCGATTCCTACCCTGCTCTGACTCTGACTTTCCTGTCGTCGGTCTGCTGCAGTGATATAGAATCCATAGAACCACAGTGCAGAAGGAGGCCATTTGGCCCATCAAGTCTGTACCAAGCACAATCCCACCCTATTCCCGTAACCATCGTTTAGCCTATTAATCCCCCCTGTCACTAGGGTCAATTTAGCATGGCCAATTAACCTAACCCGCACATCTTTGGACTGTGGGAGGAAACCCACGCAGACACGGGGAAAAAGTGCAAACTCTACACAGACAGTGATCTGAGGCTGGAACTGAACCCAGGTCCCTGGAGCTGTGAGGCAGCAGTGCTAACCAATATGCCACCGTGCCACCCTTCACACCATGCCTTGTTCCAGTAAAAGCACCTCATCTTCTGATGACCTTCCCTCTTTATGACCCCCCCCTTCCACCATCCTCAGAGATTTAAGATTATAACTAATGCTTCATCTTCTCATTCTGCTTCAATTTTATTTGTTGTTGTTTTTTTCCCTCACTTTTATTTCCTTAACTTTGCTTTCAGCCAGCAGCTATGTAGGGTTCTGCCATTCACTTTATTTTATTCATTCATGGGACATGGGAGTCACTGGCTGGCCAGTATTTATTGCCCATCCCTAGTTGCCCTTGTTCAGAGGGCAGTTGAGAGTCAACCACATTGCTGTGACTCTGGAGTCACACGTAGACCAGACCTGTTAAGAACGGCAGATCTCCTTCACTAAAGGGCATTAGTGAGCCACATGGGTTTTCCAGACAATCAGCAATGGTTTTGTGGTCATCAGTAGATTCTTAATTCCAGTTACTTTTTTACGGAATTCAAATTCCACTGTCTGCTGCGGCGGGATTCGAACCCAGGTCCCCAGAACATTAGCTGGGTTTCTGGATTAGTAGCCTCGTGAAAATACCACTAGGCCGTCACCTCCCCTTTTCTGTGTTTATGCCTTCACTTTTAATCCTTTGGAGAAAAGGACTGAATGAAATCTGTTGCAAGGACAACTCCTTTAACAATGCAGCTGCCCCCTGCAGGGGAAGCCTGGGATTTATCCTGAAGGTTGCTGTGCCTCTGGGTTTCCTCCAGCCAGTATTTATCATAATGAATGTAATGAGTTCGGAAGCTGGTATCAGACCTACATTTAACCTCCTGGAACTGGCATTCTGGAGCCCCCTTGGAGTGGCCTTTGATGATGGTGATTATGGTTCAAAGGGACAGGACACTTCGGAACAGAGGTTGAAAGTCTGCTGGCTTTGGATTTTTAATGAGTTTTATTTTTAAACCCATGCATGAATTGTCATTTACATTTGCACGGAGGAATTGTTCGACAAACTCACTTTGTTTACTTGTTCTAAAAAGCAGTGCGATTGCATAAGGGAAAAGAAAAAAGCACCCAGAAAGTCAGGACAAGAGCACATATGAAAGTCTGACCATTCTGCCCATCTAGCCAGAGTCTATGAACAGTCAATTTTCCATACTACATTACTTGTCCATGCACCCGTTTCACCAGAACCCATGTGATGCCAAAGCTAGTTTATTGGCGTTGTTACCTTGATTAAAATAATGGGCTAGCATTCGTGTTAAAGTAGCAGATAGAAGAGCGTGGGTTTAAAAAAATTCACCTGAACAATAGAATCTTTCAAATCCCTTCAGTGCAGACTGAGGATATTTGGCCCATTGATTCTACACTGACTCTCCAAAAGAGCATCTAACCAAGGCCTTCCCCCCAACCAACATGACCTTCCCCAGCTTCAGGCTGTCCCACATTTCACCTGTACACATAAGAACATAAGAACATAAGAAATAGGAGCAGGAGTAGGCCATCTAGCCCTTCGAGCCTGCCCCGCCATTCAATAAGATCATGGCTGATCTGTCGCTGCTCAGTTCCACTTTCCCGCTTTCTCCCCATAACCCTTAATCCCCTCTCTTATCAAAAACCCATCAACCCGCATCTTAAAAATATTTAGCGAGGTAGCCTCCATCACTTCAACGGGCAGAGAATTCCAGAGATTCACCACCCTTTGAGTGAAGAAGTTCCTCCTCAACTCCGTTCTAAACCGCCCCCCTTTTATCTTGAGGCTGTGCCCCCTAGTCCTACTGTCTTTTTTGAGCGGGAAGAGTCTCTCCACCTCTATCCTATCCATCCCATTCATCATCTTATACGTCTCAATGAGATCTCCCCTCATTCTTCTAAACTCTAACGGGTACAAGCCCAGTTTATTCAGCCTCTCCTCATAGCTCAACCCCCTCAACTCCGGTATCAGCCTAGTAAACCTCCTCTGCACTCCCTCCAAGGCCAAAATATCTTCGCGCAGGTGCGGCGCCCAAAACTGCACACAGTACTCCAGCTGCGGCCTCACCAATGCCCTATACAGCTGCAGCAAGACCTCCCTACTTTTATATTCAATCCCCCTCGCTATGAAGGCCAGCATCCCATTCGCCTTCCTGACCACCTGCTGTACCTGCAAGCTGGGTTTTTGCGACTCATGCACAAGGACCCCGAGGTCCCTCTGCACCGTCGCCTGCTGCAGTTTCTCGCCCCGTAAGTAATAGTCCTTCTTACCATTCTTCCTACCAAAGTGGACCACCTCACACTTGCCAACATTAAATTCCATTTGCCACTTCCTGGCCCATTCGCCCAGCCTATCTAGATCCTTCTGCAGACTCTCCACACCCTCCGCACAATTTGCCGTTCCCCCAATCTTGGTGTCATCAGCAAATTTCGACACCCTACACTCGGTTCCCTCCTCCAGATCATCTATATAAATGGTAAAAAGCTGAGGCCCCAGCACCGACCCCTGGGGCACTCCACTAGTCACCATCTGCCAATCCGAATAGCACCCGTTGACCCCCACTCTCTGCCTCCTATTTGACAACCAATCCTCTATCCACGCTAACACCCTACCCCCAACTCCATGTCCCTCGACCTTCTGCAATAATCTCTTGTGAGGTACTTTGTCAAATGCCTTCTGAAAATCTAGAAAGACCACATCCACCGGCTCTCCTCTATCCACCGCCCTAGACACATCCTCATAGAACTCCAGTAAATTTGTCAGACACGACTTCCCTTCAATGAAACCGTGTTGCGTCCGCCCTATCAAGCAATTCCCTTCAAGGTGCCTCGCAATTTCCTCCTTAATGACAGATTCTAACATTTTACCTACCACAGACGTTAAACTAACCGGCCTATAATTCCCCGCCTTTTGTCTGGCACCCTTCTTAAACAACGGCGTAACATTAGCCGTTTTCCAATCATCCGGCACTTCCCCGGAATCCAGCGACGTCTGGAAAATAACCACCAAGGCATCCACTATCACCTCCGCCATTTCTTTCAGGACCCTCGGATGCATTCCATCCGGTCCTGGCGACTTGTCCACAATCAGCCCCTCCAGTCTGTCGAGCACCACCTCTCTAGTAACAGTAATGTCATTAAGACCCTCCAGTCCTACCACCTTTCCATCGCGGTGGTAGGACTGGAGGGTCTTAATGACACCTATAGGAGGGGTCATGAATTATATGGTTGTGAGATAATAGCAGTAAAGAAAAGTTGTAAATTCAAATGGATAAGCTGTGAAATATAACTCACAAAGTGGATAAGTCACCAGGGCCAGATGGATTGTATCCCAGGATGTTGAAGGAAGCCAGGGAGAGAGGTATCGGATGCTCTGAGGATGATTTTCCAATCGTCACTAAAACCAGGCGTGGTGCCAGAGGATTAGAGGTCTGCGAACTTTGTACCATTCTTTAAAAAGGATGCAAAGCCAGAAATTCAGACAGGATATACCGTCACATAGAAAGGCATAGACTTATCAGGGATAGCCAGCATGGTATTGTTTGGAGTAGGAGTAACTTACTAGAATGTTTTGAAAAATTAACGAGGATTGATGAGGGTCATAGAGTCAGAGAGGTTTACAGCATGGAAACAGGCCCTTCAGCCCAATTTGTCCATGCCACCCTTTTTTTTAACCACTAAGCTAGTCCCAATTGCCCGCATTTGGCCCAGATCCCTCTATAGCCATCTTACCCATGTAACTGTCTAAATACTTTTTAAAGGACAAAATTGTACCCACCTCTACTGCTACCTCTGCAGCTTGTTCCAGACACTCATCACCCTCTGTGTGAAAAAAATGCCCTTCCGGATCCTTCTGTATCTCTCCCCTCTCACCTTAAACCTATGCCCTCTAGTTTTAGTTCCCCCTACTTTTGAGAAAAAGTATTGACTATCTAGCTGATCTATGCCCCTCATTATTTTATAAAGTTCCATAAGGTTACACTTTTTTTTATCTGTTCATGAGATGCGGACATTTATTCCCCATCCTTGAGGGCATTTAAGGACATTGCTGTGACTCTGGAGTCACATGTAGGCCAGACTAGGTAAGGATGGCAGATTTCCTTCCCTAAAGGACATTAGTGAAACAGATGGGTTTTTCCGACAATCAACAATGGCCTCATGGCCATCATTAGAATTTTAAGTCCAGATTTTTACTGAATTCGAGTTTCACCAACTGCTGTGGTGGGATTCAAACCCAGGTCCCCAGAGCAGTACAGGGTCTCTGGATTATTAGCCCATGGCAATACCACCATGCCACTGCCTCCTCAGGAGGACAGTGGATCATGCCTACCATGGATCTCAGTAAGGCATTTGACAAAGTCCCGCATGGTCGACTCGTAAGGAAAGTGAGACACAGGGGAGGGTGTCAGGTTGGATTAGCTCCGTGACAGCAAACAAAGGAGAGCGTTTGATGGATATTTTTGCAAATGGAAAATGATTTCTAGTTGGCATTCCACAAGGCTAAATTTTGAGCCCTTGCTGCTTGTTAGAGACATTAATGATTTAGACTTAAACGTCTGAGGGGTGATTGCTTTTTCATAGAATCATAGAACCCTACAGTGCAGAAAGAGGCCCTTCGGCCCATCGAGTCTGCACCGAACACAATCCCACCCAGGCTGTACCCCCATATCCCTACATGTTACACCCACTAATCCCTCTAACTTACACATCCCTGGACACTAAGGGGCAATTTCTTAGCATGGCCAATCAACCTAACCCACACATCTTTGGACTGTGGGAGGAAACCGGGGCACCCGGAGGAAACCCACGCAGACACGAGGAGAATGTGCAAACTCCACACAGACAGTGACCCGAGCCGGGAATCGAACCCAGGACCCTGGAGCTGTGAAGCAGCAGTGCTGACCACTGTGCTACCGTGCCGCCCATCTTACCTTGGTAAGAAGTCTCAAACACCAGGTTAAAGTCCAACAGGTTTATTTGGAATCACAAACTTGTGGAGCACCGCTCCTTCATCAGGCTTCATCAGAGCCACTCCCCTGATGAAGGAGCAGTGCTCCAAAAACTCCAGATTCCAAATAAACCTGCGAGGCTTCTTACTGTGCCCACCCCAGTCCAACGCTGGCATCTCCACATCATGTTTTCCTTAGAACAGAGGAGGCCGAGGGGTGATCTAATTGAGGGTGTACAAAATTGTGAGGGGCCTAGACTGGGGAGACAGAAAAGATTTAGTGCCCCCAGCTGAGAGCCCGATTACCGGGGAGACATCGATTATAGATGATTGAAGGATTGAAGGAATGAAGGTAGAAGGATTAGGATGGACACCCAATGGATGATGGGCATCTAGAATTTACTGTCTAAGTTGGTGGTTGAGGCTGAAATGCTTGACTCATTTAAAAGGTGCCTAGATCTGCCTCTGAAATGCTGTAAGCTGCGAGGCTATGGATCAAACACTGGAAAGTGGGCTTAAAATGGGCATTTAGTTTCTTTTTATACTCTTTTGGCCAGCACAGACATACAGGGCTGAATGGCCTCCTCTCTTACCTTAACATTTCTAGGGAAGGATTACTGGAGAAGCTTCATAGCTTGCTGCAAAAACTCAAGTATGTTGTTCATCAGCAAGTTAAATATTGAAAGATTACATGAAGTGATGCACAGCTGCAATCTTGAGACAATTTCGAGTAGCCTCTCACTTCAAGTTGTCTGAATATTCACGGCTAACAAAGCAGCCATTTATTGTCCATCGCTAATTGTCCTTGACAGAGTGCCTGGGAGGCTTCTTCTTAACCCACTGCACATGGTCTGGTCAAAGCTCTTCAATAATAAGGGGCGACATGGCAGCACAGTGGTTAGCACTGCTGCCTCACTGCACCAGGGACTGGGTTCGATTCCCGGATTGGGTCACTGTCTGTGTGGAGTTTGCACATTCTCCCCCGTTTCTGCGTGGGTTTCCTCCGGGTTCCCCGGTTTCCTCCCTCGAGTCCGAAAGATGTGCAGGTTAGGTTGATTGGCCGTGTTAAATTGACCTTAGGGGATTAACAAGGTAAGTATGTGGGGTTACGGGGATAGAGCCTGGGTGGGATTGTGGCTGTTGCAGACGCGATGGGCTGAATGGTCTCCTTCCGCACAGTAGGGATTCTACAATTCTGTGAATGCTAGTAGATACCGAATGAATAAAGTGTGTTTGGAGATGCAGGAGTGGCTCTTGAGCCTCATTTTGACCCAATCATTAAGTCCATTTGCCCTTCTTGGTTTCATAACTCTCCAAAAATCTACTCATGCCAGTTTTGACACTTTGATTTTCAACTGGCCATCCTCACCTGTCCTTACCCTCGCCACCCACTCCCCCGTTCCCTACCCTGCCCCTCAGCTTCAACAGGGCTTCCTGGAGGGAGTGAGTTCCAGTTGTCCACTAGCCTTACGTGAAAGATTATCTTCTGACTTCTTCGCTGAATGGTCTTGCTCTAACTTTAGAGTTGTGCCTCATTGTGCTGAACTCTCCCAGCAGAAGAAATAGTTTTTCCCTATCGCCCCTTTCAAATTCTTGAACCCCAATCAACATTGCAGCACACCCTCAACATTCAGCAAAAATGTTCCCGATGGTAGGGGAGACCAGAACAGTTTGAGGATAAGGAGAAATTTCTTCTCCCAGGCAGTGGTGAATGTGTGGAATTCACTACCAGAGGAAGTAGTTAAGGCCAAAACATTGTGTGATTTCAAGAAGAAATTTGATATAGCTCTTGGGGCTAAAGGGATCAAGGGATATGGGAAGGAAGGAGGGATCAGGATATTGAATTTGATGATCAGCCATGATCAAAATGAATGGTGGAGCAGGCTCGAAGGGCCAAATGGCCTACTCCTGCTTCTAGTTTCTATGTTTCTATGTAACAAGGGAGTTAAGAATCAGTCCAGTGGAATCTGTATGTCCAAAGGGAGATAGAAAATGGTTACCAGGGCATCTATTGGTTTAAGAGGCAAGGAGATGGTGAAAAGAATGGAAGAAAGTAGCCAAGGGGAGATTGCAATGGTTTGCTCATCTGTTACAGAGAGAGGGAGGAAATCTGGGGAAGTGAGCGGTGGAGGTGGGACTGACAGGAAGTTCAGGGGTTGAGGGAATTCTAGGGCCAGATAGAAAGATGTGGCAGTGAGAGACTTAAACGCAGTCAGATTGGAAGAGGAATGTGCCTTTACACAGAGGGTGGTGGGGGCTTGGAATGCACTACCAAGCAAGGTGGTTGAGGCAGACACACTAGGATCATTTAAGACTTATCTAGATAGCCACATGAACAGACTAGGAATAGAGGGATACAAACGGGTGGTCTAGTTAGGAACACATGATTGGTGCAGTCTTGGAGGGCCGAAGGGCCTGTTCCTGTGCTGTTTTGCTCTTTGTTCTAACAAGAGGAGACAGGAAATGTGGTCGACCGAGCATTCTCTGTCAATGTCAATAAAATGAAGGAGATTGTCATTGACTTCAGGAAGTGTAATGGATGTACGTCAATGGGAATGAAGTGGAAATGATCGAGAGCTTCAGATGTCTAAGTGTCCTGATCACCAACAACGC
Source organism: Carcharhinus amblyrhynchos (assembly GCF_965287045.1). NCBI lineage: Eukaryota > Metazoa > Chordata > Chondrichthyes > Carcharhiniformes > Carcharhinidae > Carcharhinus > Carcharhinus amblyrhynchos. Next base: position 14,179,280 of record NC_137324.1, read on the forward strand.
CTTCTGATCCCTCTATGCCGACACTATAGTTAAGAAAGTCCAAATACTTTTTCAGAAGAATAAGGAAATTCGGCATGTCTGCTATGACTCTCACAAGTTTTTCAGATGCACATAGAAAGCACTCCTTCCAGATGTATCACAGCTTGGTATGGCTCCTGCTCTGTCCAAGAACACAAGAAACGATAAAAAGTTGTGAACATAGCCCAGTCCCATCATGCAAACCAACCTCCCATCAACTGACTCCATCTACACTTCTCACGCCATGGGAAAGCAGCCAATGTAATAAAGGACTCCACGCACCCTGGACGCTCTCTCTTCCACTTTCTTCCATCAGGAATAAGATACAGAAGTTTGAGATCACATATCAATCAATTCAAGAACAGCTTCTTCCCTGCTGCCATCAGGCTTTTGAATGAACTGTATACTAAGCAGCTCTTCCTCTGCACCCCAGCTAATTCATTTTTTTATTATTCATTTGTGGGACATGGGCATCGCTGGCTGGCCAGCATTTATTGCCCAACCCTAGTTGCCCTTGAGAAGGTGGGGGTGAGCCGCCATTTTGAAACACTGCAGTTCGCCTGCTGTGGGTTCACCCACACTGCCAGCCCGGATAGAGTTCCAGGACTTTGACCCAGCGGTTGTGTAGGAACAGCGATATATTTCCAAGTCAGGTTGGTGAGTGTCTTGGAGGGGAACTTGCAAGTGGTGGTGTTCCCATTTATCCGCTGCTCTGGTCCTCTTAGATGGAAGTGGTTGTGGGTTTGGAAGGTGTTGCCTTTGGTGAATTGATATTACACAATGATGCTACTGAGTATCAGTGGTGGAGGGACTGGATGTTTCTAGATGTGATGCCAATTGAGCCGGCTGCTTTGTCCTAGATGGTGTGAAGCTTCTCGAGTGTTGAGCTGCACCAATCCAGGCAAGTAGGCAGTATTCCATCATACTTCTGACTTGTGCCTCGTAGATGGTGGACAGGCTTTGGTGAGCTATGACTGCAACACTATATTCTGCACCCTCTCCTTTCCTTCTCCCCATGTACAGTATCAACAGTACGCTTTGTCTGTATAACGCACAAGATACAATACTTTTCATTGTATACCCATACATGTGACAGCAATAAATCAAGTAGAATGGAAGAATCCAGAAGACGAAGGGATGCAGAAAATAGATATTGCCTGCTATAGCTATGGCAGCACAGTAAGGGTGGCACAATGGCACAGTTGGTAGCACTGCTGCCTCACACTGACAGAGACCCAGGTTCGAGTTCCAGCTTGGGTCACTGTCTGTGTAGAGTTTGCACGTTCTCCCTGTGTCTGCGTGGGTTTCCTCCCACAATCTGAAAGACGTGCAGGTTAAGTGAACTGGCCATGTTAAATTCTCCCTCAGTGCACCTGAACAGGTGTCGAACTGGGGGATTTTCACAGTAACTTCATTGCAGTATTAATGTGACATTAATAGATAAACTTTAAAACTTAAGTATGATCTGGAGCTGGCCACCCAGATATCGAGGGGTTAGTTTTCTTCCATCTCGCTGTCAGTGTGACCATGTTGTCAATGCTACGATCAAGGCATTGCCAGACTGGGAACTGACGTTAAAGTTTTATTTGAAAACACTGTGCAAGGTACTAAATCCTTTCTGCTATCCAATTTGAGTATTCAAATACTTCTAAAACTGGATTTCCTTTGGCCTCCTCTATGCAATGGTGAGATTATTAGAATAGTCAGCGACCAGTAGCAAGCAGTAAATTGCAGAGTTTGATGAGGTCTGTCTGTTTGAGTAGGCGGTGAAAGGAGTGTTAACAATGGAAAGCTGAAGGTCAGTTTTTATCTCTCGCACATCGCTCACACAGTCAGCCTTTAAGTGCTGCCCACCTTTCATTTCGCCACTCTGGTGAGTAGGAGTGGAATAATTCATAATTCTTTTTGTGTAATAGCGGACTGAAGCAAGCTTCTGTAAAAAGCAGCCTGCTGGGCATGAAACTGCCTTTCTGTTCTTGTAACAGGCAGATTTGTAATTCAAGCCCCAAAAAAACCTACGCCTATGTTCACCCGCTCCCGCTCCCTCTTTATGGATGGCATGTATGCAGAGTGGGGACTTGGGTTCGATTCCGGCCTTGGGGTGACGGTATGGAGTTTGCAGGTTCTCCCCATGTCTGCATGGGTTTCCTGCCACAGTCCAAAAATGTGCAGGTTAGGTGGATTGGCCATGCTAAATTACCCCTTAGTGTGTAAAGATGTGCGGGTTAGGTGGATTGGCCATGCTATATTACCCCCTAGTGTGCAAAGATATGCAGGTTAGGTGGATTGGCCATGCCAAATTGCCCCCTAGTGTCCAAAGATTTACAGGTTAGGTGGATTGGCCAAGCCAAATTGCCCCTTAGTTCCCAAAGATTTACAGGTTAGGTGGATTGGCCAAGCCAAATTGCCCCTTAGTTCCCAAAGATTTACAGGTTGGATGAATTAACCATGATCAATGCATGAGGTTATGGGGTTAGGGCAGGGATGTAGGCCTCGATGGAGCGCCCTTTCCGGAGATTGGTGCAAATCCAGTAGGCCAAATGCACTCTACGGATTCTATGTTGTCAAACAGCCTCCCATATCCCACTAGACAAAATGGTCCAGGGGCTACGTCAGATTGTGCGCACCACTGCCACCCTAGGTTAATTGTTACTTATCTCAAGGATTAAGCCATGCATGTCTAAGTACACAAGGCTGGTATAGTGAAACTGTGAATGACTCATTAAATCTGCTATTAAATTCATTTAATAACTCATTAAATCGGATAACTGTGGTAATTCTAGAGCCAATACATGCAAATAAGCGCTGACCCAAGCCACAAGTGTGTGCATTTATCATGAGTGTTAGAGGGATATGGGCCAAACGTGGGCAATTGGGACTAGCAAAGGGGTTAAAAGAAAGGGCGACGTGGACAAGTTGGGCCAAAGGGCCTACTTCCATGCTGTAAACCTCAATGATTCTATGTTGCAGAGTTGGAAGGTGGCAAATTTACCTCAGAAAGATTTCCAAGGGGCTAATGGAATTAAAATAGGAGGGTAAGTTGCACACTCTAGGCTTGCATTCCCTTGAGCATGGGAAATGTAGGGGTGATCTATGTTTAATGGACTTGGTGGAATAGATAATCTATTTCCTGGGTTGAGGGGACTCCAACATCAGGGATAGAATGTTAGAGTTAGTGCTCGGCCATTCAGGGGATAATGTCAGGATGTACCTCTTAACACAAAAGGTTTTAGAAAATGTGGAACTCTCAGAAAGCTGGTTGAGGCTGAGGAGCGACAGAAACTTGAGAAATGAGAGTGACAGATTTGTGTTTGGAAAAGCTGGCTTGGAGAACCGAGGGACTTAGAAACAAAGTTTGGGTACCGATCAAAGCCAGGTCCCAACTCGTTCTCTGTAAGACAGGGTCAATCAGGATAACTTTGGAAAATATTATTCTTTGGGCACTAGTCCCGAACAAAAACAGAAAATGCTGGAAAATCTCAGCAGGTCTGCAGCTTCTGTGGAGAGAGAATAGAGCCAATGTTTTGAGTCGAGGTAATTCAAAACATTGGCTCTGTTCTCTCTCCACAGCAGCACTTCCTGTTTTTGTTTCATGAAACAGCGTCCACAGTCATTTGTTTTTATCTCAGTTTGGATAGCAAAAGGAGGCTGTAGATTTTTAATATAAGCGCGTTTGATGCAGTTTAAAGAAAGTTTATTTATTCGTGTCACAAGTAGGCTTACATTAACACTGCAATGAAGTTACTGTGAAAATCCCCTGGTCGCCACACTCTGGCGCCTGTTCGGGTACACTGAGGGAGAACTTAGCGTGGCCAATCCACCTAAGCAACACATCTTTTGGACTGTGGGGGGAAGCTGGAGGAAACCCACACAGACACAGGGACAATGTGCCGATTCCACACAAACATTTACCCAAGCCGGGAATCGAACCCGGGTCCCTGGCTCTGTGAGGCAGCAGAGTGTTGACTTGACTGATTCCTGGAATAAAAGAATTATCTTATGAAGAAATATTGAGCAGGTTGGGCCTACATCCATTGAAATTCAATCGCAGAATCCTACAGTACAGAAGAGGCCCTTCAGCCCATTGATCCTGCACCGATGAACATAAGAACATAAGAACATAAGAAATAGGAGCAGGAGTAGGCCATCTAGCCCTTCGAGCCTGCCCCGCCATTCAATAAGATGCATGAAAGGCCCTGACCTGCCCACCTAATCCCACCTCCCAGCACTTGGCCCATAGCCTTAAATGTTATGGCGTGCCAAGTATTCGTCCAGGTACTTGTTAAGGGATGTGAGGCATCCCACTCCATAACCCTCCCGGGCAGTTTAATAGAATGAGGGATGATCTTGTTAACATATAAGATCCTGAGGTTCTTGACAGGGTGAATGCTGAGAGGATGTTTCGCCTTGGCAGGGAGTCTAGAATTAGGGGATACGGTTTAAAAATTAGGAGCCTCCCATTTAAGACTCAGATGAGAATTGTTTTCTCAGTGGGTCATTAGTCTTTGAAACTTTCTTCCCAGGAAACAGTGGAATCTGGGACATTGATTATACTCACTAGGCAGGCTTTGGATTGATAGGGAATTAAGGGGTAGACAGAAACATGCAGTCAAGGCCGCAATGAGATCAGTTATGATCTTACAGAATGGCAGGGCAGGCTTAAGGGGCCAAATGGCCTAATTGTTGTGATACAATAAGATTAAATATTTAGGTTCATTCAATCCTGGGCTGAGACAAGAGTAGTGACTGATATTAATTAAAGACCCATATTCATTAATCTAGCCACTTGCTGTTATGAACAGATAATAGCGATGCTGTCCATGTAGGGACACTGTTTGGAGTACTGGCTGATTGTCCTGGGAGAACTGCCATGGTTATCATTTTGCAGGAGACTATTAGATAAGGGAGGAAATGATATTAGCTGTCATAGATTGATAGAATCCGTACAGTGCAGAAGGAGGCCATTTGGCCCATCAAGTCTGCACCGACACTCCGACAGAGAACTATACCCCTAAACCCACATATGTAGCCTGTGAACCGCACTAATCTACTCATGTTTGGACACTAAGGGACACTTTAGTATGGCCCATCCACCTAACCTGCACATCTTTGGCATGTGGGAGGAAACCAGAGCATCCTGAGGAAACCTACGCAGACACGGGGAGAACTTGCAATCTTCGCATAAACAGTCACCCAAAGCTGGAATCAAACCTGGGACCCTGGCGCTATGAGGCAGTAGTGCCAACCACTGTGCCACTGTGTCTATGATGCCTTCTTTGCGCAAATAGCATGTCATCTGGGCTTGCATGTGAAGGTGGAACTTCTTCACCCAAAGGGTTGTGAATCTTTGCCCAGTGAAGCAGTTGAGGCTACCTCAATGAATGTTTTTAAGGCAAGGATAGATAGATTTTTGAACAGTGAAGGAACTAAGAGTTATGGTGAGCAGGCAGGTAGGTGGAGCTGAGTCGACGAGTAGGTCAGCCATGATCTTATTGAATGGCGGAGCAGGCTCGAGGGGCCAGATGGCCAACTCCTGCCCCTAGTTCTTATTTCCTTATGTTCTTATGACTCTTAGCTGTCAACACAAGGAACCATGAATCACATCGGCACAAGTGAAACCCGATCAAAAGGCATGGGACTTCCTTTTCTAGTGTAAAATGTGGTGCAGGATGTGAGGGTAAATGAGAGTTGAGTTGCTATTTGGACATTTATTTGAAATCTGACAGGAGAAAATGATCAGACACGAAGATGCCAGCTGCAAAGTCATTCCTGTCCATCAGGCAGATGGAAATCAGTCTGTGACAGCTGCAATGCATTGAATTTGATCAGAGTCCTGACAGCTATCCTGAGGATCGCACACACAGTAATCTGACCAGGTTTGCTCACCGCAGGAATGAAGTACACTCACACACAAATACACATCAATAAAAAACAGAATGAATTACATTGAAAAAAAATTGGCTTTTTTTTAAATTTGAATGTCCTGCATCGTATAAAGGAAATTATTATCTGCACCTCAAAGTCATACCTAAAAAAGACAAACTTACATATCAGATTTTTGGACCGTGGGAGGAATCCGAAGCACCCGGAGGAAACCCATGTAGACATGGGGAGAATGTGCAAACTCCACACAGTCACCCAAGGCTGGAATCGATATAATCAATATACATGTTGGCACAGTGGTTAGCACTCCTCCTCACAGGGACCCAGTTTCAATTCCAGCCTCGGGTGGTCTGTGTGGCATTTCTGTGTCTGCGTGGGTTTCCTCCGGGTCCTCTGGTTTTCTCCCACAGTCCAAAGATTTGCAGGTTCGGTTGATTGGTCATGCTCAATTGTCCTTTAGTGTCAGGGAAATTAGCAGTGTAATTAGCAGTGGGGCTATGGGGAAAGGACCTGGGATTGTCAGTGCAGACTTGATGGGCCAAAAGGCCTCTTCCTGTGCTGGAGGGTTTCTACGATCAATATCAGGAAATCAAAGCAGAAAGTGCTGTAATAAGCAGCAGATCACAATGGGCAGCATGGTGGCACAGTGGTTAGCACTACTACCTCACAGCCCCAGGGAGCTGGGTTCGATCCCCAGCTTGTAGGGTTTGCATGTTCTCCCTGTACCTGCGAGGGTTTCCTCCCACAGTCCAAAGATGTGATTGGCCATGCTAAATTGTGTCAGGGCGCTTAGGGAAGGATGTGAGGTTACAGGGATAGGACCTTATAGGGTCATAGAGGTTTATAGCTTGGAAACAGGCCCTTCGGCCCAACTTGTCCATGCCACCCTTTGTTTTTAACCCCTAAGTTAGTTCCAATTGCCCACATTTGGCCCATATCCCTCTATACCCATCTTACCCATGTAACTGTCCAAACACTTCTTAAAAGACAAAATTGTACCTGCCTCTATTACTACCTCTGGCAGCTTGTTCCAGACAATCACCACCCTCTGCGTGAAAAAATTGCCCCTCTGGACACTTTTGTATCTCTCCCCTCTCACCTTAAACCTATGCCCTCTAGTTTTAGACTCCCCTGCCTTTGGGAAAAGGTATTGACTATTTAGGTGATCTATGCCCCTCATTATTTTATAGACCTCTATAAGATCACCTCTTAGCCTTCTATGCTCCAGAGGAAAAAGTCCCAGTCTGTCCAGCCTCTCCTTACAACTCAAACCATCAAGTTCCGGTAGCATCCTAGTAAATCCCTGCTGCTCTCTTTCTAGATTAATAATATCCTTTCTATGACTGTATACAGTATTCCAAGTGTGGCCTTACCAATGGATGTACAACTTTAACAAGGTGTCCCAACTCCTGTATTCAATGTACTGACCAATGAAACCAAGAATGCTGAATGCCTTCTTCACCACACTGGGTAAACGGCAGAACTCTTAAGATATTGATAGGCAGAGGGATCTGCTATACAGGTATACAGGTTACTGAAAGTAGCAACGCAGGTAGAGAAGGCCAAGAAGGCATACGGCATTTTTTCCTTCATCAGCCAGGGTAGTGAGTTTAAAAATTGGTAAGTCATGTTGAACCTTAGTCAGACCACACTTGGAATATAGTGTTCAATTCAGGTCGCCACACTACCAGAAGGATGTGGAAACTTTGGAGAGGTTACAGAAAAGATTTACCAGGATGTTGCCTGGTATGGAGGGTATTAGCTATGAGGAGAGGTTGGAGAAACTTGGTTTGTTCTCACTGGAATGACAGAGGTTGAGGGGCGACCTGATAGAAGTCTACAAGATTATGAAGAGCATGGACAGAGTGGATAGTCAGAAGCTTTCTCCTAGGGTGGAAGAGTCAAATACTAGGGGGCACAGCTTTAAGCTGTGAGGGACAAGGTTTAAAGGAGATGTGTGAGGCATGTGGGTGGTGAGTGCCTGGAATTCGCTGTCGGGAGAGGTGGTGGAAGCAGATACGATGGTGAGTTTTAAGGGGCGTCTGGGCAAATACATGAATAGGATGAGAATAGAGGGATTTGGTACCAGGAAGGGTAAGGGGGTTTAGTCCAGTCAGGCAGCATGGTCAGTGCAGGCTTAGAGGGCTGAAGGGCCTGTTCTTGTGCTGTAATTTTCTTTGTTCTCTGTTCTTGGATCTTTTCCCAAAGGTCGGGGAGTCCAGAACAATGATTACATATTTTTTGAGAAATTATCAAATTAGTTTTAGTTTCTCAACTAATTAATGAAAGAGTGTTATTTATAGTTGATCAATTTAAATTGAATGTTTACTACCACACACACCCCACCTGACTCCTTATTCTGTGCTCTCAGGCTAGTACTGTCCTTGCTAATTAATTGAATTGAATTGCTTTGTTGCTCTAATTAGATTTAAAACACATATTTCTGGATTATAAGCCTGTTGACCTCCAGGGCATAGGTTTAAACTGAGAAGGGAGAGATACAAAAGTGTCCAGAGGGATAATTTTTTCAAATAGAGGATGGTGAGTGTCTGGAACAAGCTGCCAGAGGTAGTCATAGAGGCGGGTACAATTTTGTCTTTTAAAAGGTGTTTAGACAGTTAGAAACATGGAAACATAAAAAAAACTACAGCACAGTACAGGCCCTTCAGCCTACAAAGTTGTGCTGAACACGTCCCTACCTTAGAGATTACTCGGCTTTCCTATAACCCTCTATCTTACTAAGTTCCATGTACTGATCCAAAAGTCTCTTAAAAGACCCTATTGAATCCACCTCCACCACCGTTGCTGGCAGCCCATTCCACGCACCCACCACTGAGTGAAATACTTACCACTGACATCTCCTCTGTACCTACTCCCCAGCACCTTAAACCTATGTCCTCTTGTGGCAGCCATTTCAGCCCTGGGAAAAAGCCTTTGAGATTCCAGCCGAACTTATACACCTCTATCAGGTCACCCCTCATCCTTCGTCTCTCTAGGGAGAAAAGGCCAAGCTCGCTCAACCTACCCTCATAAAGCATGCTCCCCAATCCAGGCAACATCCTTGTAAACCTCCTCTGCGCCCTTTCTATAGCTTCCACACCCTTCCTGTAACAGTTACATGGTTAAGATGGCTATCGAGGGATTATGGGCCAAATGCGGGCAACTGGGACTAGCTTAGTTGTTAAAAGAAGGGGCGGCAGGGACAAGGTGGGCTGAAGGGCCTGTTTCCCTGCTGTAAATCTCTATGACTCAATGACTCTTTGATTCTGACAATTTTCCATGCTAGTGACCTTTGACCTCACTTCTGGTGCATGCACAAATAAATTATACATGGCGCTTAATGCAGCAACTAAGGTTCATTATTAATGCACAAAAGGAGGGATGGAGCCGTACCATTTCATTATAGTCTCACCGAGGCCACATTCTCCTTTATGTCCTGCTTTCTCTTATTATATTTACAGAACGTTTTACTGTCAGCCTTGACATCCGCTGCAAGTTGTCTTTTCATAATTCTTTTTCACACAAGATGAGGTCATGTTCTGGAGGCACAGGATACCACTGCAGATGGTGGAATCTAAATTCAATTTAAAAAATCTGAAATTAAGAACCCACTGGTGACTATGGAATCATTGTCGACTGTCGGAAAAACCCACCTGGTTCACTAATGTTCTTAAGGGGAGAAAATCTGCCTTCCTGACCTCGTGTGGCTGACATGTGACTCCAGAGTCACAGCAATGTGGTTAACTCTCAGCTGCCCTTTGAAATGGCCTAGCAAGCCATTCAGTTGTATCCAACTGCTACAATGTCTATCAAAAGGAATAAAACCAGACAAACTACCCAGCATCAACCTAGGCACCAGACAGGACAATAGAAAACCCAGCCCAGTCAACCTGCAAAGTCCTCCTTCCTAACATCTGGGGGCGTATGCCAAAATTGGGAGAGCTGTCTCACAGACTAGTCAAGCAACATAGTCATGCTCAGAGAATCATTCCTTACAGATAATGTCCCAGATGTCACCATCCCTGGCGAAGGTATACAGGCAGGAGGGAGTTGGCCTGGGAGATCTCAACATTGACTATGGACCCCATGAAGTCTCATGACTTCAGGTCAAACATGGGCAAGGAAACCACTGCTGGTTACCATGTACAGTATGCTCTCAGCTGATGAATTCGTACTCCTCCATGTTGAGCAAAACTTGGAGGAATCACAGACGGTGGGTAGGGTGCAGAGTGTCCTCTGGGTGGGGGAACTTCAAGTCCAACACCAAGTCACAGATTGAGTTAGCCAGGTCCCAAAGGCTACTGGACTGGGTCTGTGGCAGGTGATGACGGAACCAACAGGAGGGAAAAACTTGACCTCACCTGCTATAGATGCAACTGTCCACACCAGTATTTATAGGAATGACCACCTTTGGAGGGAAAAAGCTTGGTCTTCATTTTGAGGATACCCTCCACTGTGTTGTGTGGCTCTACCATGGTGTTCAATGGGATGGATTTTGAACAGATCTAGCAACTCAAAACTGGGCATCCATGAGGCACTGTGAGCCATCGGCAGTAGCAGAATTGTACTCAACTACAATCTGTAACCTCATGGTCCAGCATTTCCACCAATTATCACTAGCATAAAGCCAGGAGATCAACTCTGGTTCAATGAAGAGTACAGGAGACATGCCAGAAGCAACACCAGTTCTATCTCAAAATGAGGTGTCAACCTGGTGAAGCTACAACGCAGACCAAACAGCTCAAGAAAAGACTGATAAACAGAGATAAGTGATCCCACAGCCAACAGATCAGATCTAAGCTCTGCAGTCCTGCCACAACCAGCCATGAATGAAGGTGGACAATTAAACAGCTCACTAGTGGACAAGATTCCACAAATATCCTCATCCTCAATGATGGAGAAGCCCAGCTCATTTTTGTCATTCGTCCTGTCCCTTCAGAATGCTCTGCATTGACATCCTTGAGCCTGGCACCAAGAAGGCATCATTATATCCTGTGTTCATTCCTGTGGCTGGAGAAATCTCTGTCTGGTCCCTGAAAGAGAGGATTGCCCATCACTATTGGTTTCAAAATATTCCTCCTCCCTCCCTGTATATCTGTGCCAGCTGTAGATGTAAGGCAATCACATACAGGAAAATGCTATCAGCAAATATTCTGTCTGGTGGATGCATCACAACCAGGCCAGCCACTGCTCAAGCTATGAAACCCAGAGCTGGACCGGCACCAACTGATACCATTCTCTGTTTCTGAAGGACATGAGAAGCATCCTGGAGTTCCCACGTGGAACAGGATATACACTCCATGAGTCTCAGAGCCCTCTCCATGTCTCTATCTAAATCCATTCTTTGAGTTAACAGAAACAAATGTTAGACTTAAATGAATATGCACCCACTAGCCACTCACCAAGCAACTTCTTCACTTGTGCTGAGGCCACTTTGTTTTAAAGACAATTTACTTAAAAGCATTTGCTTAATTCCTATTTTCTCCAGATTTTAACATACTGAAACATTCTGAATCTTTTAGTGTTATATCCCATTACTTTACACTTCAGCCCTCTAGATTTGCTTATTTAATTGAATAATGATTCTACATTTTTGAGAAATTGTCATATTGGATATAGTTTTTAAACTAATTAATGAAAGAATGCTATTTATAGTTGGTCAATTAAAATTGAATGTTTACCACTACATACACCCTACTCGACTCCTTATTCTGTGCTCTCAGGCTAGTACTGCCCTTGCTAATTAATTGAATTGCTTTGTTGCTTTAATTGGGTTTAAAACACATATATCTAGATTATAAGCCTGTTGACCTCTGTTTACTAACAAAATGACTGCTACCAATTTGCTAAACAAAATGAACACAAATGGCTTACACACCCACGAGGAAAAATGGAAAACTAGCAGGATAAAGGAATAAGATGGAATTCTTTTAAGGATCCAAGAGATGTGGACATTGCTGGCTCGGACTGAATTTATTACCCATCCCTAGTTGCCCTTGGGAAGGTGGTGGTGAGCTGCCTTCTTGAATCGCTGCAGTCCATTGTGGTATAGCACCTATAGTGCTGTTAGACAGGCAGTTCCAGAGTTTGACCCAGTGACAGTGAAGAAATGGTGAATTCTTTCCAAATCAGGATGGTGAGTGATTTGGAGGGGACCTTCTAGGTGGTGGTGTTCCCATGTATCTGCTATCCTTGTCCTCCTAGGAGGAAGTGGCCATAGGTTTGGAAGGTGAGTTACTCACTACAGAAGTCCCAGGCTCTGACATGCCTTGTAACACAGTAAGAAGTCTCACAACACCAGGTTAAAGTCCAATAGGTTTGTTTGGTAGAACAAACCACTAGTTTTCAGAGTGTTGCCCCTTTATCAGATAAGTGGGAGTTCTGTTCACAAGCAGGGCATATAAAGATACAAACTCAATTTACAAAATAATGGTTGGAACGCGAGTCTTTACAAGTAACCAAGTCTTAAAGGTACTGACAATGTGAGTGGACCCTTCTAGGATCTGGGTCTTCTAGGTCTGGGCTTGCAAAATCTCACTAACTGTCCTGCCTGGAGACAATACACATCTCTTTAACCTGTGCTTAACCCTCTCTCCACTCACATTGTCTGTACCTTTAAGGCTTGATTACCTGTAAAGACTCGCTTTCCAACCATTATTTTGTAAATTGAGTTTGTGTCTTTATATGCCCTGTTTGTGAGTAGAACTCCCACTTACCTGATGAAGGAGCAGCACTCTGAAAGCTAGTGACTTTTGCTACCAGATAAATCTGGTGGACTTTAACTTGGCGTTGTGAGATTTCTTATTGTGTTTACCCCAGTCCAATGCTGGCACCTCCACATCATGCTTTGTAGCCACAGTATTTATATGGTATTACACTTCAGTTTCAGGTCAATGGTAACCCTAGGATGTTGACAGTGGGGGAATCAGTAATGGTAATGCCATTAAATGCCAAGAGCATTGGATGGATTTACTCTTATTGGAGATGTTCAGTGCCTGACACTTGTGAGATGTGAATATTATTTGCCATGTGTGAATCCAGGCTTGGATACTGTCTGGTCTTGGTGCATTTAGACATCAGCTACTTCAGTATCTGAAGACACCCAAATGATGCTGAACATTGTGCAATCATCAGCAAACAATTCCTTTTCTGACCTTATGATGCAAGAAAGGTCATTGATGAAACAGCTAAATTTGGTTGGGTGTAAGACATCCTCCTGAGGAACACTTGAAGGGATGTCCTGGAACTGAGCTGAGATAATTGACCTCCAACAACCATCTTCCTTTGTGCTAAGTATTACTCCAACCAGTAGCGAGTTTTTTCCTGATTCCGATCGACTCCAGTCTTGCTGGGGCTTCTTGTTGTCACATTAGGTTGAATGCGGCCTTGACGTCAAGGACAGTCACTCCCGCCTCATCTCTGGAGTTCAGGTTTTTTTTGTCCATGTTTGAACCAAGGCTGTAATGAGGTCAGGAGCTGAGTGACCTCGGAGGAAATGAGCAAGTTCGAGGCCAACTTTGCTTCCGGGAGACACAGGGTGGTGGCAATTGGGCGGGAATAAGAACGTAAGAACATAAGAAATAGGAGCAGGAGTAGGCCATCTAGCCCTTTGAGCCTGCCCCGCCATTCAATAAGATCATGGCTGATCTGTCGTGGCTCAGTTCCACTTTCCCGCCCTCTCCCCATAACCCTTAATCCCCTCTCTTATCAAGAACCCATCAACCCGCTTCTTAAAAATATTTAGCGAGGCAGCCTCCACCACTTCAACGGGCAGAGAATTCCAGAGATTCACCACCCTTTGAGTGAAGAAGTTCCTCCTCAACTCCGTTCTAAACCGCCTCCCCTTTATCTTGAGGCTGTGCCCCCTAGTCCTACTGTCTTTTTTGAGCGGGAAGAGTCTCTCCACCTCTATCCTATCCATCCCATTCATCATCTTATACGTCTCAATGAGATCTCCCCTCATTCTTCTAAACTCTAACGAGTACAAGCCCAGTTTATTCAGCCTCTCCTCATAGCTCAATCCCCTCAACTCCGGTATCAGCCTAGTAAACCTCCTCTGCACTCCCTCCAGGGCCAAAATATCTTTGCGCAGGTGCGGCGCCCAAAACTGCACACAGTACTCCAGTTGCGGCCTCACCAGTGCCCTATACAGCTGCAGCAAGACCTCCCTACTTTTATATTCAATCCCCCTCGCTATGAAGGCCAGCATCCCATTCGCCTTCCTGACCACCTGCTGCACCTGCAAGCTGGGTTTTTGCGACTCATGCACAAGGACCCCGAGGTCCCTCTGCACCGTCGCCTGCTGCAGTAAGTGGACCACCTCACACTTGCCAACATTAAATTCCATTTGCCATTTCCTGGCCCATTCGCCCAGCCTGAATAAGCAGCCTGATGTATTTATTTATTTCAAAAGGATGGTTTAGCAAAACATTATATCGCCCCTCTTTTAACCGAATACAACCCTAATCTTCATTGCAAGTCATGGATGAATCTTTTGCACTGAATATTTTGTTATTCAATGGAATATATTTTTACTCTCAGGCATTAAGGGTAAACATCTCCCTTAAGGGCCCCCTTTCTATATCGGCAACACATTCCCTCCAGGTCTGCTCTTCCAATGGGTATTCCACACTCATGCCATCTCCATGAAGACCCCGATTCCCTCCCCGCACCTCCTTCAGACCTTATCTCCCCTCTACACAGTGGCCCCCCCTCCCCCCCCAACCCCCTGCCCCATTACTTTATTGAACACGGGAACTTACAGGGTGGCATAGTGACACAATGGTTAGCACTGCTGCCTCACTGCACCAGGGACCCAGGTTCAATTCCCAGTTTGGCTCACTGTCTGTGCGGAATCGGCATCCCCATGCCTGCGTGAGTTTCCTCCTGGTGCTCCAGTTTCCTCCCACAGTCTGAAAGACGTGCTGGTTAGGTGCATTGGCCATGCTAAATTCTCCCTCAGTGTAACCGAACAGGTGCCGGAGTGTGGCGACTAGGGGATTTTCACAGTATCTTCATCACAGTGTTAATGTAAACCTACTTGTGACATTGATAAATAAACTTTACAGGGTGGGATTTTACAGCCTCGCTTGAGCGAGACCAGAACTTCCCAACTGAGATCTACAGAGAATTCTGTTGTCCGTTCCTCGCCCGCTCCAATTCCATGGCGGGCAAGGCGGTGGAATTCCAGTGATTGGTGGGAGCCAAGGAGAGAGGGATGCCAAGGACACAAGACAAAGGGAATGTTAATGGCAGCATCAAAGACTGAAGAAGGTGCTGAACGTTCGGAGAGCCAAATATGTTACGAGGAGCAACAAAGGTCAGTGAAAGCAGAACAGTGACAGATGGCCCAGTGGGGCGAATGGGTGGGGTGGCAGTTGGCAGGAGGAACGGGGTTTGCATTGGGAGAAACAATATCAAAGGTTCAAGATGGAGTAGAAAGCTCACAACCTGAATTCAGTGTTGTGAGTCCTGAGGGCTGCAACATGCCTAATCACAAGGTAAGGTGCTGTTCCTCCAGTTTGCACTAGGCTTCACTGGAACTAGTAGGCCAAGGATGGACAGCCAGGCACAAGAGCAGGGTATGTTCCAGCCTTCTGGATTTGATAACTATCAAATCAGCCATGGTCTTAATGAATGGAGGAGCAGGTTTGTGGGGCTGAATGGCCTACTCCCACTCCACGTTCATACATTCATAATATAATCTTTCTTAGCCCGACCTGTATGGGCCACGATAACTGAATCTTACCCCTCCCACTCCAAGTCCCATTCCAGCCCTGAGGAGAAATCCTTTACCTGGGCACTGGGCAGGCAACCACTTCAGAAACTCTTCCCCCATTCCCCCAACCCCAACTGCCCTTTACACTATTACTATCCCATTCTATTGGGATCATTTAAAATAACTCATTATCAATACTAGATAGATTCTGCAAATCACAGGTTTCCTTGTCTCTCTATATCTTTCCCACTAATAATTGTCTATAAAATACACCCCATATTATAATGGTGTGTGTTGGCTTTGAACCTACACCAACTCTCTCTGACAGACTACCTTATCCAGACCCTTTTTGCCTATCCCTCTATCCCCACAGGACTAGATAGGGTAGATGCAAGGAAGGATGTTCCTGATAATCAGAGGGGTGGTCCAGAAGCATAGAGTCCCTGCAATGCAGAAAGAGGCCATTCAGCCCACTGAGCCTGCACCCATTCTCTCTGAAAGAGCGTTCCTCCAAGGTCCTCTCCTCCAATCCCATCCCTGTAACCCTGTGCATTTCCCATGGCCAATCCACCTAACCTGCACATCTTTGGAGTGTTGGAGGAAACCGGAAACCCATGCAGACACAGGGAAAAAGTGCAAGACTCACACAAACAGTGACCCAAGCCGGGAATCGGACCCAGGTCCCTGTCACTGTGAGTCAGCAGTGTTAACACCGTACTTCCCACAAATTTTTTGAAGCCTGTTTGGCTACTTATACATTTAACTGTTCCGCTCAGGCCAATTAGTTTCTTCTCCCTTCAAGATCACCTTAGTTAATTTTAAATATTTCTTCAATTGCCAAGTCCTGCATCAAATTAAATGGTTATACTTGCAGGATATTCCCTTAATTCTGACTGATTGCTTGTCTCATCTAACATCGCCTGATCCCTGGTCAATACTAAAGATAATTCTGCTTTGTATTTTCCGCATTCATTAGGTGACAGTGAGGCAAGGGAGCTCAGTTAATGTAATCCTGAACAGGATGAGTATTAGCATCTAGATGAGTGGCACGATCCAGCATTTCCATTCAAGCCATTTACCTTCCCATGTGATTAAAATATCAAAAATAAGAAAGGTGATCACAGGTACTGTTTGACAGGATGTGGCAGAGTGCATTCCAGAGTACATGGAACTTTTGAAAGAAAAGATAGGCAGACTGGTATTTACGTACAGTTACAGATAATTACCTTGAAGTGCAGACACTGCTATAATCTAAGCAAATGGTTACTGGCATTTTGCACGCATCAATATGCTACAAATAGTGATGAGATGAGAAATGTGCTGAAGGAGAAATATTGGCCAGACACCAAGCCAAAACCTCTTAATTTAGTTTGCAGCTGGAATCGAGGATCACTGCAAACTCCAGCCTGGTCTCCGCAGTGAGTGTACTATCAAATAAATTGGTTGGACTTAAACCTGGTGTTGCCAGACTTTTTACTGTGTTTACCCCTTTCCAACGCCTACATATCCACATCATGTCCGCAGACTGAGGCAGGAAGCAATAACAAAGAAAATTACAGCACAAGAACTGGCCCTTTGGCCCTCCAAGCCTGCACCAACTATGCTGCCCGACTGAACTAAAGCCCCCTGCCCTACTGAGGACCCTATCCCTCTATCCCCATCCTATTCATGTATTTGTCAAGATGCCCCTTAAAAGTACCGTATCCACTACCGTATCCGCTTCCACTACCTCCCCTGGCAGCGAGTTCCAGGCACCCACCACCTCTGTGTGAAAAACTTGCCTTGTACATCTCCTTTAAACCTTGCCCCTCACACCTTAAACCTCTGGCCCCTAGTAATTGACTTTTCCACCCTGGGGAAAAGCTTCTGACTATCCATTCTGTCCGTGCCTCTCATAACCTTGTAGACTTCTACCATTCTCTGACATCCCTGTGAGAACAAACCAAGTCTCTCCAACCTCTCCTCATAGCTAAGGCCCTCCATGCCAGGCAACATCCTGGTAAATCTTTTCTGTACCCTCTCCAAAGCCTCCACATCCTTCTGGTAATGTGGTGACCAGAATTGAACACTTTCTTCCAAGTGCGGCCTAACTAAGGCTCCACAAAGCTGCAATATGATTTGGCAAGTTTTAAATTCAGTGCCCCATCTGATGAAGACAAGTATGCCATATGCCTTCTTCACTATCTTCTCCAGCTGTATTGCCACTTTCAGTGACCTGTGTGCCTGTACACCCAGATCCCTCTGCCTATCAATACTCTTAAGGGTTCTGCCACTTACTGTATATTTCCTATCTGTATTAGACTTTCCAAAATGCATTACCTCACATTTGTCCGGATTAAACTCCATCTGCCATCTCTCTGCCCAAGTCTACAGCCAATCTACATCCTGCTGTATCCTCTGATGGTCCTCATTGTTATCCGCAAATCCACCGATCTTTGCCTCGTCAGCAAACTTACGAATCAAACTAATTATATTTTCCTCCAAATCATTTATATATTACAATCCTACCTTTGAACCTCATCCGCTCGAATTTGGGTGGCACCGTGGCCAGGGTTTGATACCCGGCTTTGGGTCACTGCCTGTGTGGAGTTTGCACATTCTCCCTGTGTCTGTGTGGGCTTCCTCCACATGCTCCAGTTTCTTGCCATAGTCCAAAGACGCGCAGGTTGAGTGGATTGGCCATGCTAAATTGCTCCTTAGTGTCAGGGGTTTGGTAGGGTAAATAAGTCGGGTTATGGGGGTAGGGCCTGAGTGGGATTGTGGTCTGTGCAGTCCCGATGGGCCGAATGGCCTCCTGCACTGTGGAAATTCTATGGTTTGGAAAACAGCACCAACTGTCGGATCTATTCCAGAAGCAGGAAGTCTTCAGTGAAGGTCGAGGGGCATTTGCCAATGCCCAGATAAATTGTGGGAATATGTTAGAGATGGGCTTCACGATTGCAGGATGGGGTAGATAGTCCCAGGGCAAGGGAAAACATTAATGTTAACATTGCAAGGAAAATAAAATTGAAAATGACTTTATTGTTGGGAACTCTTCCTGTCCCAGCACCTCTCCCCCTCTGATTGATTTGGCAGGAAGAGCTAAAAAGGTTAAAACAGCCTTTGGGCCCTGGTGACATAACCACAGTCTGGTTACAGCCCAAGGTGCCAGGCCAAGATGTCAGTTCCAAGGTGCCGAGGGGAAGTGCACCGTTGGCACTGTCAAAATGAGTGGCCTGATTGGGGAACTGATGGAAAAGGGAGCTCAGTGGGATTTTGAGGGCAGGGTGCAGGAGGGGGGGATGTGAGGGTAGAAGGGAGGGGGATGGAAGCCACCTTCATGCTTTGTAATATGGGAGAGGATGTCCTCCTTTGCTGAGAGGGTGGTGGTAGTCTCCTGCCAACAGAGTGGGGGTAGGGGGCATTGGGTGAGAGTGGGGGCACCTTTTATGTTTCTGTGAGGGAGTGAAGGCTGCTGATGGCCCTGCCGCTGCCCGATTGGGTTAGTATGCCTTCCCCAAAAAGAGGCAGGTCTTGGTCTCTCCCCAGTTGGTAGGAGAGCAGCACTGCTGCCTCACAGCCCCAGGGACCTGGGTTCAATTACGGCCTCGGGTAACTGTCTGTGCAGAGTTTGCACATTCTCCTCATGTCTGCATGGGTTTCATCTGGGTGCTCCGGTTTCCTCTAGTGCAGGTTAGATGGATTGGCCATGCTAAATTGCCCCTTAGTTTCCAAGGATATGTAGGTTAAAGGGATTAACCATGGTAAATGCCTGGTCCTGAAGCGTAGAACCATAAAATCCCTACAGTGTAGAAAGAAGCCATTCTGCCCATCAAATCTGTACCGACTCTGATAGACTGTCCCATCTGTCCCCATAGCCAAGTGCATTTACCATGGCCAATCCACCTAACCCGCACATCTTTGGACTGTGTGAGTAAATGAGAGCAAACACACACGGACATGGAGAATGTGCAAACTCCGCACAGAGTCAACGTTCATCCCTCAATCAATATGACCAAACTAGGTTCTACATGGCCAAGTTTTGGGAGCCTGCCGTGCTCAAGCATGGAACCATTAAGTCCCTACAGTGCAGAAAGAGGCCATTTGGCCCATTTAGCCTGCACCGACAACGATCCCACCCAGGCCCTATCCCCGTAGCCCCACATATTTACCCCATTAATCCCTGTAACCTACCTATCCCGAGACACTAGGGGGCAATTTAGCACAGCCAATGCACCTAAGCTGCATTGTGGGAGGAAACCAGCGCACTCGCAGGAAACCCACGCAGACACAGGGAGAATGTGCAGGCTCCACACAGGCAGTGACCCAAGCCGGGAATCGAACACAGTAGTGCTAACCACTGTGCCACTGTGCCGCGCCATGTTGGCTGCTAAATGACCGACAACGCAATGCAGTGGCCACATTTCAAATACACTGCATTAGCTGAAAGGCAGTTTGGGGGTGCCCTGCATTCACGATAGAAATGGAAGTCTTTCGTCTTTTCCTGTGAGAAGTCTAAGTGGATGATAATGTGTCAGCACGTCTGCTTTACATCACTCGTAACTTTTATTTCCCCATTAACTTCAAAGCAACAACACTGTGCTTTAACATAGTGCTTTTCTCAGATGTCTATGCAGCTGTTGTACATTTCATCACATTTCCTTTCTTCTTGAATCAAATTTGCTTTGCTCTTCCAGTATGTTTGAGCCTCCCGATTAATATAATCAGTACCAGACCCTAATACAACTTTTGATCTGATGAAAATAGAACACGGTCCACGTTCAATTTTAACTTGGTTAACATTTCCTGGCCTCTCGTGGAGAATTTGCTTACTTCTGACAGGCAGGAAGAAAGTCTCCTGGTCCTGATGGAATGCATCCCAGGGTACTAAAAGTGATGGCAGGAGAAATAGCAAATGCACTAGTGATAATTTACCAAAATTTGCTGGACTCTGGGGTGGTTCCCGCAGATTGGAACACAACAGATATGACGCCACTGTTTAAAAAGGGAGGTAGACAAAAGGCAGGTAACTATAGGCCGGTTAGTTTAACTTCTATAGTAGGGAAAATGCTTGAATCTATCATCAAGGAAGAAATAGTGAGACATCTAACTATAAATTGTCCCATTGGTAAGACGCAGTATGGGTTCATGAAGGGCGGGTCATGTTTGACTAATTTGGTGGAATTCTTTGAGAACATTCCATGTGCAGTGGACAGTGGGGAACCTGTGGATGTGGTGTATCCAAATTTCCAGAAGGCATTTGACAAGGTGCCGCACTAAAGACTGCTGCATAAGATAAAGTTGCACAGTGTTACGGGTAATATATTAGCATGGATAGAGGATTGGTTAACTAACAGAAAACAAAGAGTGGGGGTAAATGGGAGGCATTGCCTCAAAATAAGGGGAAGCAAATTTAGGACTGAGTTGAAGAGGAAATTCTTCACATAAAGGTCTGTGAATTCACTGCTCAGTGAAGCAGTTGAGGCTACCTCATTGAATGGGTTTAAGGCAAGGATAGATAAATTTCTGAAGAATAAAGGAATTGAGTGTTACGGTGAGCGAGCTGGTAAGTGGAGCTGAGTGCACAGAAAGGTCAGCCATGATCTTATTGAATGGCAGAGCAGGCTCGAGGGGCCAGATGGCCTACTCCTGCTCCTAGTTCTTGTATTCTTATGTCCTTACATTCTAAAGCACATTCACTGCTGCAATAAAAGAGAAAAGGGATGCTTGATATCAGCAAGGAACACTTGTGAAGGTGTCACGCAGAGAGGCAAAAGGTCTTGACAGCAACATCTCTGGGACTGGGAGATGTAACAATAACAAACTGTATTTATAGAATGCTTTTAATGTAATAAAACTTCCTAAAGCGTCTCATTGGGAAATATCAAACAAAATTCAACGTCAAGCCACCTAAAGATGATTTGATCCAGAGCTTGCTCAGGGAGATCGCATTTGAGTAGCGTGTTCAAGGAGGAAAGACAGTTGTTCAGGGAGGGAATTGTAGAGCTGAGGTTGGCAGTGGATAACCTGGGGGGGCCACATGCGGCCCATCTGGGTTCTGAGTGCGGTCCATGAGGGTTGCTACACTCCGTCCATGTCGATTTTTCCCTGAAGTGATACGTATGTAAAGCAAAGGCAAGTGAAGTGAGGTGTGTGCCGATTTCTCACTTGACTATGAAAGTCATCGTTCCCTCTGCTCTCCCTGTGGACAGTACGGTGGCACAGTGCACAGGGACCTGGGTTCGATTCCTGCAGGTCACTGTTTGTGTGGAGTCTGAACATTTCTCTCTGTGTCTGCGGGAGTGCTTCAGTTTCACTCACAGTCTGCTGGAGATCTTAAAGGCAGAGGGTTTGATGGATGAATGAGCTTGGATTTTTGCAATTCCAAACATAACTCACTTAAACCCAAAATGCTCCAATATTCAAAGCTATATACGGTCTGGCCCCAACAAACCTTTATTCCTGGAACAACATTGCCGATCTTCTGTGTAGGCTTACCCAGGCGGGGCGGTGGGACTGCGGGGGTGGGGGAGTGGGGGGGAGTGTGTGTGGGAGGGGGTGGTGTGGGATAGAAGCAAAGCCATCTCCAGGCCATTATTCTAAAATGTACGTCAGCATATGTCAGTATGTTACCATGCGACCTTTGGCCTATGTGGCCCAGGGAATGTAAGAATACAGCGACCAATTCTGCTTTAAACCTTCCCATTTTGTACTTAGCTCTTTTGTGAACTGATTGCCGCATATTGCTGTGTGTCCTCCTGTCGCACTTCGAGTCAATAGTCCTACTGCTGTTCATACTGAGAGCGACAGCCTGTTCCGAATCATCTCGTGTCTCACGCACACCCATACAAAATTTATCCCCTCTTCACTTTCAGGGAGATATCCCACTTGCTGAACTTGGCTTTCAGTTTAGCCATGGGTTTGCACAGATTGGGAAATGATTCAGCTTTTGCATGTGTGTTTGGCCACATATTCAGTCATTTTCCCATCAGGCATTTGGTGGCACGGTGGCTAGCACTACTGCCTCACAGCGCCAGGGACCCAGGTTCGATTCCTGGCTTGGGTCACTGTCTGTGTGGAGTTTGCACATTCTCCCCATATCTGCCTGGGTTTCCTCTGGGTACTCCAGTTTCTTCCCACAGTCTAGGGGTGTGCAGGATAGGTTGACTGGCCATGCTAAAATTGCCCCGTAGTGTCAGGGTGGCTAACAGGGGTAAATGTATGGGGTTAAGGGGATAAGGCTTGGGTGGGATTGTGGTCAGTGCAGTCTCAAGGGGCCAAATGGCCTCCTTCTGGCACTGTAGGGATTCTATGAATAGAACATCAAATTCAGGAATTTCTTTACTGACCAGCTTGATGGTGAATCCTTTCAAATTCTCACCCATGGGGTGGGATTCTCCAGCTGCGCACAACTGAAGACTGGAACTTTCTGCCCGAACCCAGCAGATCTTGAAGCGGGTATGCCAAATTTTCTGTCTTGCCCGCTACGATTCCCAGGGTGGGCGAGATGGGAGAATTTTGATGAGGGTGTATCCCTTCTCCATCTCTGCAACATCCTACAACTCCCTAGCTTCTTACAATTCCCTAATTCCAATCACTCTGCCATTGACAGCTCCACTTCAACCACCTCACTCCTATGGTTCCAATATCCCTCCCTATAAACCGCTCCGTCTCTCCTTTTTTAAGATATTCCTTAAAACCTACATCTTTGGGCCTGTTTTTTATCCTAATATGTCCTATTTTAAATCAGTGTAGATTTTTGTCTATACGAAGCACCTTACGATGCTAACTCACCGTTTTAGATTATACAAGTGTCACTTGGAATCTTCCCTCTCATGGGGCAATGCGGTGGCACAGTGGTTAGCATTGCTGCCTCACAGCACCAGGGGCCTGGGTTCGATTCTGGCTTGGGTCACTGTCTATGCCGAGGCTACATGTTTCTCCCTGTGTCTGCATGGGTTTCCTCCCACAGTCTGAAAAACGTGCTGGTTAGGGTGCATTGCTAGTTGGGTACATTGACCATCCTAAATTCTCCCTCATGTACCCAAACAGGCACCAGGGTGTAGCGATGAGGGACTTTTTCACAGTAACTTCAGTGTGAGCCTACTTGTGACACAAAATAAATAAATTTAACTTAACAAGCTAGAAGGTTGGTTACAAAAACAGAAAATACTGAGAAAAACTCAACAGGTCTAGCAGCACCTGTAGGGAGAGAAAATAAAGTCAACTGGCTGTTCAACTTTTCCTCAGAACTAAAAGAGAAGGAAAATGTGCTTTTTGTTGTATAATGTAAGAGAAATAGAACAGCTGGAATAGTGATTAGTGAGGGCTGGGAGAGATTGCAGTAATGATGTAACAAAACCTAAGATTAAGTGATGGATGGCCTAATGGAGAAGGCATATCACAGCCCTCAGAACTTGACATTGAGTTCAACAACGTTAGACTGTGACCTTTCTCCTCCATCTTAAATTCTTCTTCATATCCCACGTGTGTTTTGTCTCAATGCAAAACCCCTCCCTTCCCCCCACTAGATTATAAATAGCTGTGGCCTCGATGTTAATTCCAAATGCACTTCACCTATCACATCTTGCCAACGGTGGCACAGCAGTTAGCACTGCTGTCTCACAGCGCCAGTGACGTGGGCTCGATTCTGACCTCAAGTGACTGTCCGTGTGAAGTTTGCACATTCTCCCCATTTCTGCGTAGGTTTCCTCCAGGTGCTCCAGTTTCCTCCCACTGTCACAAGAATGTGCATGTTGGGTGGATTGGTCAATGCCCCCTAATGTCCAAAGATGTGTAGCTTAGGTGGATTAGCCATGGTATGAGGGTATGGGGATAGGGCTTGGGTAAGATACTCCATCATAGAGTCGGTGCAGACTCAATGGGCCAAATGGCCTTCTTCTGCATTGCAGGGATTCTAACACAAAAAATGACACATTTATGATTAATTTCTGCTTCCTATTAGCTAACCAATCCTCTGTCCGTGTGAATGTGACACCCCTACACCCTGAGCTCTTATCTTGTGAAGTAATATTTGATGTGCCACCTTATCAAATGCCTTGTGGAAATCCAACTACATCTACAGGTTCTCCTTTATCCACTTGAGAACATAAGAACATAAGAAATAGGAGCAGGAGTAGGCCATCTAGCCCTTCGAGCCTGCCCCGCCATTCAATAAGATCATGGCTGATCTGTCGTGGCTCAGTTCCACTTTCCCGCCCTCTCCCCATAACCCTTAATCCCCTCTCTTATCAAGAACCCATCAACCCGCGTCTTAAAAATATTTAGCGAGGCAGCCTCCACCACTTCAACGGGCAGAGAATTCCAGAGATTCACCACCCTTTGAGTGAAGAAGTTCCTCCTCAACTCCGTTCTAAACCGCCTCCCCTTTATCTTGAGGCTGTGCCCCCTAGTCCTACTGTCTTTTTTGAGCTTTGTCTGTTCATGCCTCAAAAAACCCTTAGTAAATTAGTCCAACAAGATTTCCCTTTCACAAATTGACGTTAACTTTGCCTGATTTCTAAATGTCCTGTTGTTACGTTCTTAATTTTACAAAAAATAGTTTGTTAGTCAAAAGTAAGGCTTACATTAACACTGCAATGGAGTTACTGTGAAATTCCCCTAGTCGGCACACCCTGGCGCCTGTTTGGGTCAATGCACCTAACCAGCACATCTTTCAGACTGTGGGAGGCAACCGGAGCACCTGAAGGAAACTCACGCAGACACGGGAAGAACGCGCAAACTCCACACAAAAGCCGGGAGTTGAACCCAGGTCCCTGGTGCTGTGAGGCAGCAGTGCCAACCACTAATGGGCTGTATCTGTTTTCAAACTTTCATAATGTGTTGCAGTAAGCAAATAATTTCTGCTTTGACATCAAAATTAATGCTTAGAGCAGGCTGTGCATCAAATCAAATCTAAAATCATATAATGCAGTGCAGAAGGAGGCCATTCAGCCCATCGAGTCTGCATTGGCCACAATCCCACCCAGGCCCTATCCCCATAACCCCACATTTTTACCCTGCTCAGCCCCCCTGATATAAGGGGCAATTTAGCAATGGTCAATGCACCTAACCTGCATGACTTTCAGACTGTGGGAGAAAACCGGAGGAAACCCACACAGACATGGAGGGAATGTGCAGACCCCACACAGACCCGAGGCCGGAATTGAACCCCAGTCCCTGGTGCTGTGAGGCAGCAGTGCTAACCACTGTGCTGCCGTGCTGCCCGCCTAGTTGGCTATAATCTTGGGGATTTTACCCATATGTACAAACACCTCCCCAGCTCCAATGGTCTGACAACTAAAAAATACACAGTTATTTTAAGCAGCTTTTTTTCCCCCATAGTTTGCTTGCAGCAACG
Organism: Carcharhinus amblyrhynchos; assembly: GCF_965287045.1. Lineage (NCBI taxonomy): Eukaryota > Metazoa > Chordata > Chondrichthyes > Carcharhiniformes > Carcharhinidae > Carcharhinus > Carcharhinus amblyrhynchos. The sequence continues at coordinate 14,205,238 of NC_137324.1, forward strand.
GTCAGGAGATTAATTTCTGCTTCTTGGAAACTCTGAGGTAAATCTGGAGGGTTGGCAACCTGAGCACTAATTGCAGTGAATATTTATTGGTGAGATGCACATTCAGCAGTTTTCTCAGAGTCCCTGTGGAACCCATGTACCGTCTTGTTAATTTGTGTTTCCAATGATATGGTTGTTAATCCTTGTCTCACTTGGTGCACCTTGCTACATCCTACTTCAGACAATCACTGAATTATAGGGCCTTACAATTGAAAACCACACAATCTGAAAGAAAGGTGCCAACTGATTATGGGAGGCGGTGGCTGAGTGGTATTATCGCTGGACTATTAATCCAGAAACCCAGCTAATGTTCTGGGGACCCGGGTTCGAATCCCGCCACAGCAGATGGTGAAATTCGAATTCAATTAAAAAAAGATCTGGAATTAAGAATCTACTGATGATCATGAAATCATTGTCAGAAAAGCCTGTCTGGTTCACTAATGTCCTTTAGGGAAGGAAATCTTACCTGGACTGGCCTACATGTGACTCCAGGCCCAAAGATATGTGGTTGACTATCACTGCCCTTGGGCAACTAGGGATGGGCAATAAATGCAGGCCAGCCAGCGATATGCCATGAATGAATAAAAAAAACACTTGAGACTCGGATTTGTACAACCCTCAACCTGAATTTGGTGGAAGAAATGTGAAGAAACATATTAAAGAGCAATCCATCAAGTCAGAACAAGTTCTCCAACAGTAGCCCCATGATTATAGATTTATATAGCGCCGTTCAAAATCTCAGGACATCCTCAATTCTGCTTTACAACCAATGACATGTAGGGCCTGTAATTAGAATCATAGAATGCCTACAGCGCAGAAGGAGGTCATTCAGCCCATCAAGGCTGTACTGACCCGTATTTACCTTAGCTAGTTCCCCTCATACTAAAGGGCAATTTAGCATGGCCAATCAACCTAACTCACACATCTTTGGACTGTGGGAGGAAACCGGAGCACCCGGAGGAAATCTAGACAAACTAGTCACAGACAGTGACACAAGCCAGGAATAGAACCGAGGTCCCTGGCGCTGTGAGGCAGCAGTGCTAACCACTGTGCCACCGTGCTGCCTTGTGCTTAGTCAAGCACAGTTGAATCACAGGCAAGGAGGCAACACTTCTTGTCCTATGTCAGCGAAAGGTCAGGCACTTGGAGCAGGGCAGTCGCTTCAAGGGGTTGTTAGACAGCAAGGTGTGGGGATCAGACACTGTGCTTGGGGGAGAGCAGTTTGTAGGACAAAGAGTTGGAGTGCGAGGGTTGGTCAATTGCTAGGAGAGGGACGGTCACGTCAGGCTGAAGGGGTAGTTGGGATTAGAATCATAGAATCCCAACAGTGCAGCAGAGGCCATTCAGCCCATCAAGTTTGCACTGACTCACTAACAGAGCATCTTAACTGGGCCCTAACCTCTGCTCTATCCCCCTAACCTCACACATTTCCAATGGATAATCCACCTAACACACACATTTTTGGATTGGGGAAAGCATTGGGGTGGATGGGCGTGGGGGGAGAGGGTGAGGGACCTTTGTGTTTAGGGAAGGGCAGTCCTGTGTTCGGAGGTAGTTGAGGGTGAGATGAGTCTGATGAAGTGGGGGCAATCAAGGGTGTAGGGGGGGAGTCCCTTGAGCGCTCGCAGATGTGGGCGGGCGTGGGGTCCTGTGGGGAGTCAGTGTGGGCTTGGACGATCGTTACCCAGAAGGTAGAGGTGATTTTAGTTCTAGCGTTTTCTGCTGTCTAATACTGTAAGACAGTTGGAACCATCTGATATTTGAGATTTAAATTGGGTTTTCAGATGGCGCAAGTGTTGGGTAGTTGCCCATCAGAAGTATGCACTTCCCAGACAATTGTCATGTAAACCTTGGCTGAGTTTCCCAGCACTTCCCTCCCCTTACACTTCCCTGGAACTCAGAAGCTACAACCTTCTTGTGAGACTGGGATTAATGCTGACAGCAAGCAAATCAAACCCCATGTCAAGCAAGAGGCAACTGCTGTTTCAGGCAGTTAGGCTTGGCAATAAGAGAATAGCTAGGTTTTCGGAGAGACACAGGAGATAGACAAAGTTCTGGCGTGCCTTCCATCAAGATCCAAAGTCTATGGCCAGAATGTTATCACTGTTCATTCCAGCTGGATTTTCCCATCCCACAGCAGTGAACGGAGATTTAGCTTTGCATGTCATGAATAGCTAATAAGATCGTGCTCTAAAGATTATTTATTAATCACAAGTAGGCTTACATTAACACTGCAATGAAATCACTAGTCGCCACACTCCGGCGCCTGTTCGGCTATACTGAGGGAGAATTTAGCATGGTTGTACGTCTTTCAGACTGTGGGAGAAAACTGGAGCACCCGGAGGAAACCCACACAGACACAATGAGAATGCGCAAACTCCACACAGACAGTGACCCAAGCCGAGAATCGAACCTGAGTCCCTGGCACTGTGAGGCAGCAGTGCTAACCACTGTGCCACCGTGCCACCCCTATGTTTATTACGAGCATGGAAGTTACCATGACCTTCGTCATCCAGCATGGTACAAAAGTCATCTGCTGCACCATTCAGACACTGGGATGTGATAAATATCTTATTCTGAAGAGCCCATTGTTCCATTGGCCAACAAAACCAAATGAAATACAATTTGAACAAGATCCCTAAATCAGATTGTGATTTTGGTTTGTTTCTTTTAGCCCAATCTGGGCAGCGTCAACTCAAACAGCACAAAGATCAGAGGGATTTTAAATGTGATTAACACACAAAACCTTCCCCATGTTCCCTGACGCTCTTTTACATTGGTCCCAGATCCAATTCACCTGCATTGGGATCCATTCGCAGAACAAACCGCTGGTTTGATTTTTAGGACTCTGGAAGGTTCCTCAAGTTGTGTTTGTTTTCCTCAGTGCTGGGACATTAGTCAGCATGTGTGAAATAAAGGGTCCAATTCTAAAGCGGGTGCAAGCGTAGAGAAACCTGGGTGTAAATGGAGGTGGAGTTTAATTTAGACAAGTGCGAGGCGATGCATTTTGGTAGATTGAAGCAGGGTGGGACTTACTCCGTTAATGGTAGGGCAGTGGGGAGAACAAAATGATCTAGGGGTACACGTTCACAGCTCCTTGAAAGTGGAGTCACAGGTAGACAGAGTAGTGAAGAAGGTATTCAGCATGCTTGCTTTCATTGGTCAGAACATTGAATCCAGGAGTTGGAATGTCTTGTTGAAGTTGTACAACACATTAGCAAGGCCACACTTAGAATACCGTGTACAGTTCTGGTCACCTTATTATAGAAAGGATATTATTAAACTAGAAAGAGTGCAGAAAAGATTTACTAGGGTGCTACCAGGACTTGATGGTTTGAGTTGTAAGGAAAGATTGGATTGACTGGGACTTTTTACTCTGGAGCGTAGAAGGCTGAGGGGTGATCTTACAAAGGTCTATAAAATAATCAGAGACATAGATCAGCTAGGTAGTCAGTATATTTTCCCAAAGGTAGGGGAATCTAAAACTAGAGGGCATAGGTTTAAGGTGAGAGGGGAGAGATACAAAAGTGTCCAGAGGGGCAATTTTTCACACAGAGGATGGTGAGTGTCTGGAACAAGCTGCCAGAGGTAGTAGTAGAGATGGATACAATTCTGTCTTTTAAAAAGCGTTTAGACAGTTATGTGGGTACGATGTGTATAGAGGGATATGGGCCAAATGTGAGTAATTGGGACTAGCTTAGGGATTTAAAAAAAGAAGGGCAGTATGGACAATTTGGGCTGAAGTGCCTGTTTCCATGCTGTAAATCTCTATGAGTCTATAACTCATAAATCGCTGAATGGGACAGCATAGGTTGCGAATGGTTAATAACCCAGTACAGCATTTGGGTTTTAGGTGGAAGCAATGGCCTAGTGGGTATTACAGCTGGATTATTAATTGAGAAACTCAGCTAATGCTCTGGGGACACAGGTTCGAATCCCGCCAAGGCAGATGGTGGAATTTGAATAGAAGATATCTGGAATTAAGAATCTACTGATGACCATGAAACCATTGTCGGAAAATCCCATCTGGTTCACTAATGTCCTTTAGGGAAGGAAATCTGCCATCCTTACCTGGTCTGTCTGACATGTGACTCCAGAACCAGAGCAACGTGGTTGACTCTTAACTGCCCTCTGAAATGGCCAACAAGCCTTTCAGTTCAAGGAAAATTAGGGATGGACAATAAATGCTGGCCAGTCAGTGATGCCCATGTTCCATGAGTGAATAGGAAAAAATAGGAGCAAAGATTATTGAAGCAAGGGAGTTATATTAAACCAGTATAAAACGCTGGCTCGACTGGACTGTGGTGACCAGTCCTGGCCAAAGTACTCTCTGACAGAATATGTTACCCAGGTCCTCTCCCCGACCCTACCCCCATAACCCCACACATTTCCCATGGCTAATCCATCTAACTTCTTTGGACACCAAGGAGCAATTTAGCATGACTGATCCACACAACCTGCACATCTTTGGACTGTGGGAAGAAACTGGAGGAAACCCACGCAGACACAGGGAGAACGTGCAAACTCCACACTGTCATCCAAGGCCGGAATTAAGCCCGGGTCCCTGGTACAGTGAGGTGGCACTACTAACCAATGTGCCACCGTACCACCTCCTGCAGCACATGCCCAGTCCCTTCTATTAGACCCTCTCTTGTATCACATTTCGGTAACAGAAGTGGTCACTTCAGCCCAATTGTTCAGTACTGCTGTTAGTCTTCGATATGAGGCACCTTCTCACCCTAATTCACCCCCAACCTCATAGTCAGCTGTTCTGTGATTCAAGGGCAATGACTACTCAGAGTCAGGGGCTTCTGCCAGTGATCCCCACACGACTGAACAGGCTGGTCCTTGGTGCACATTTCCCATGAGGTAGTGCAAGATTATCTTCCTTTTGCAAAAGAAAGTCTAAACCTTTCTGCAGGAGAAAGGAACAGACCATTCTGCTGTTAGGGTGAGATGGAAAGTGTCTGAAGGAGGATCATTTGAAGCAAAAACACCGGCATGGGCCAGTTGGGCTGAATGGCCTGTTTCTGTACCACACATTCTACTTATGCATCTGGTGAAAATCTTTCACCAAAACCCATGAAACTATATGGAAGCTTTTCCTCCATTAAGAACAGGCCAAAGCCAAAAGAGGCAGTTAACTGTTCCCTGGTGCATTCTCCATGACTATAGCTCTACCAATCAGAGTCCATTTTCCAATCAGCACTGTCTTTTCATGCAGGATAAATTGTTGCTGTCTTTGAGATTTAGCATTCTTGCAAATCTGTTCTGATGAGTGCAAGATGGAAAACTTTGACAGGATGACTCTTTCTCAACAATAAAAAAGAGAGCTCTCGTGCCTTTCTTTCACTGACATTGCTGCGATGACATTAATATAATGGCCATCACTTTCCATCTCTTTTCAACCTCTTAAAAATCCTTTAATATGTTTTCAAAGCAAAGAATGGTCCTGATAAAGTAATTGAAGAAGTTTTTCCAGTAGCAGCAAAGTGATGGTCACGGCGGGCACAGATTAAATGTGACTATCGAAAGAACCCGAGGCGACATAAGGAAGCCTTAACTGAGGAAGCACAAGCCAGGATTTTTTTTCTCTATTACTCCTCGCAGCGTCTCCTCCAAGGCCATGTGTCCCTGAGGAGATGTGGTTCCCATAGAAGAAGCAATATTCCAGATGGGGCCTGACCGCAGCTCTGTGCATTTTATTCCAGTCCACTTGAGAGAAAGGCCACTAGCAACATACTGCCAAGACTTTAATCTGTACATACCTGCCCATTCAAGCACTTAGCATGCTGCATAAAGCTATGTTTAACCATAGCAAGGCGAGCCATCTTGCTGTGCAAGTGTTACAATTCAGACACCGGCTCAATTAGCAGAATTGAGCTTTCAGATTTGTGCTTAACCAATTCATGAGGTATTTATCAATTCAACTGTGTACATACATTTTTGATTTGATTTTGATTTGATTTGATTTATTATTCTCACATGTATTAGAATGTGGTGAAAGTTGTTATTTCTTGCACGCTATACAGACAAAGCATACCGTTCATAGAAAAGGAAAGGAGAGGGTGCAGAATGTAGTGTTATAGTCATAGCTAGAGTGTAGAGAAAGATCAACTTAATATATGGTAAGTCCATTCAGAAGTCTGAAGACACCAGGGAAAATGCTGTTCTTGAGTCGGCTGGTATGTGACCTCAGACTTTTGTATCTTTTTCCTAATGGAAGAAGGTGGAAGAGAGAATGTCTGGGGTGCGTGGGGTCCTTAATTATGCTGGCTGCTTTTCTGAGGTAGTGGGAAGTGTAAACGGAGTCAATGGATGGGAGGCTGGTTTGCATGATGGACTGGGCTTCATTCACAACCCTTGATAGTTTCTTACGATCTTGGGCAGAGCAGGAGCCATATCAGGCTGTAATGCAACCAGAAAGAATGCTTTCTATGGTGCATCTGTAGAAGCTGATGAGGGTCATTGTGGACATGCCAAATTTCCTTCTTCATCTGAGAAAGTAGAGGCGTTGTGGGGGTTTTCTTAACTATAACATTGGAGTGGAAGGCTAAGACAGGGTGATGGTGATACGCATGGATCCCAAAGGGTTTCTTAGGCATCATTAATTCCACAGGATAACTCAGGAGAGGCTTGCCCCATCCTGGGAGGCTGACTGATCAACAGCAATAATATAACACTGATCACCGAATCTCAATTAAAACTCTTCAAGCATTTTGTTTCCTACTCAAAATCTCCCGAACGTGTCTGGAGTGAATCAAAATGGAAAGGTTCACTTCCCTGACAAGACTAGAGTCACAGAGGTTTACAGCATGGAAACAGGCCCTTCAGCCCAACTTGTCCATGCTGCCCTTTTGTTTAAACCCCTAAGCTAATTCCAATTGCCCACATTTGGCCCATATCCCTCTATATCCATCTTATCCATGTAATTCTCTAAATACTTTTTATAAGACAAAATTGTACCTGCCTCTACTACTACCTCTGGCACCTTGTTCCAGACACTCACCACCCTGTGTGTGAAAAAATTGCCCCTCTGGACACTTTTGTGTCTCTCCCCTCTCACCTTAAACCTATGCCCTCTAGTTTTAGACTCCCCTACCTTTGGGAAAAGATATTGACTGTCTACCTTGTCTATGCCCCTCATTATTTTATAGACCTCTATAAGGTCACCACTCAACCTTCTACGCTCCAGAGAAAAAAGCCCCAGACTATCCATATAACTCAATCCATCAAGTCCCAGTAGCATCCTAGGAAATTTTTTCTAGTTTCTAGCACTCTAATATCCTTTCTATAATGTGGTGACCAGAACTGTACACAGTTTACCAGATACAAATTCTACTTCTGAGCTGTGAATGTGTGTGCACAGCACACAGGACTGAATTGCATGCTGGGGAGATTGCCAGATTTGTGCCACACATTTAGAGAAAGGCAATCTGAGGAATACACTCTCACATGCATCAGGAGAACAGAAGCAAAATCTGTACCCAGTGAGTGGTAGATTTCTAGTAGAGACCTAGGGCAACACAGTGGCACAATGATTAGCACTGCAGCCTCACAGTGCCAGGGACCCGGGTTCGAATCCCGGCTTGGGTCACTGTCTGTGAGGAATCTGTAGATTCCTCCCCTTGTCTGCGTGGGTTTTCTCCGGGTGTTCCGGTTTCCTCCCACAGTCCGAGAGACATGCTGGTTAGGTTGATTGTTAAATTAACCCTAGCATCAGGGGGATTAGCAGGGTAAATATGAGCAGGGCCTAGGCAGGATTGTGGTCAGCGCAGAATCAATGGGCCAAAGAGCCTCCTTCTGCACTATAGGGATTCTATGATGGGCCAAATGGCCTCCTTCTGCACTATAGGGATTCTATGATGGGCCAAATGGCCTCCTTCTGCACTATAGGGATTCTATGATGGGCCAAATGGCCTCCTTCTGCACTATAGGGATTCTATGATAAATGAAGAAAGGGTGGGAGGAGGCTGGCGGGGATCATAACCATCCGCAGCCTCTAATGGTCTTTCTGTGTTATAATTCCCATGCATTCATTCAGAATGCAGGGCAGAGAATCAGGTCTACAATGTTAAGTCCGGATCCAGCCTTTGAACCTGGTACCTGAGTGAGACTGCAAGATCGCAGCGCCAGCCCATGTATTTAATGCAATCTTTACAAACAAAAGTGGTGGGACTTTCGATCTCATTTGAGCATTAACTCATTTTTCTTATGGCTGTGAGAGTCCCCAGTTTCCTGAGTCACCGTACTAAAGAAGCTAAGATAGTATCAGAATACATCAAACTTCCATGTTGCATTGAGGGAACCAGTCGACAGACTCAGAATCAACACCAACAACAGCTGAGAAGATTGAGACTCAGTGAGACCATGCTCGGCTTTCAAAAGCACGTAGTTTAAAAAGAACGACTGAGAGAGGTTTCCTGTTGTAAGAGCAAGATACTGCAGATGCTGGAATCTGAAACAAAAACAGAAAATGCTGGAAAATCTCAGCAGGTCTGACAGCACCTGTGAAGAGAGAATAGAGCCAATGTTTCGAGTCCAGATGACCCTTCGTCAGAGTGGGAAATCTAAATTTGGGCAGCACGATAGCACGGTGGTTAGCAGTGCTGCTTCACAGCTCCAGGGACCTGGGTTCGATTCTCAGGTCGGGTCACTGTCTGTGTGGAGCTTGCACATTCTCCTCGTGTCTGCGTGGGTTTTCTCCAGGTGCTCCAGTTTCCTCCCACAGTCTAAAGATGTGCAGGTTAGGTTGATTGGCCATGCTAAAATTGCCCCTTAGTGTCCTGAGATGCGCAGGTTAGAGGGATTAGTGGGCAAAATATGTAGGGATATGGGGGTAGGGCCTGGGTGCGATTGTGTTCGGTACAGACTCGATGGGCCGAAGGGCCTCTTTCTGCACTGTAGGGTTCTATGATTCTATGTTCTAAATGCTTAAATTAAGGGGTGGTAAGCTTTAAATTAAGGGGTGGTAATTATAGGACGGATGTCAGAGGTAGATTCTTTACTCAGAGGGTAGTAAGGGTGTGGAATGCCCTGCCTGCAGCAGTTGTGGACTCGCCAACTTTAAGGGCATTCAAATGGTCAGTGGATAGGCATATGGATAACATTGGAATAGTTTAGGTTAGAGGGTCATTAGATTGGTTCCACTGATCGGCACAACATCGAGGGCCGAAGGGCCTGTAGTGCGCTGTAATGTTCTATGTTCTATGTCCATATCTTACAGGGGGAGTTAGCCTGCTCTGACAAAGGGTCACCAGACTGGAAACGTTGGCTCTATTCTCTCCCCACAGATGTTGCTGGACCTGCTGAGATTTTCCAGCAATTTCTGTTTTGCCCTCTGTTATAAACAAAGATGTTTGTTCGCCAGTTTAGGGAAAGCGCAATTCATGTATTTATTTATATGTTAACACTGCTCAGAGGCTTGTGTCTACAATCCGCTCCCGAGATGACTCTTGTGAACAGAAGCTCAGGCTCACCAGTGTGATTCCCCACCCTGGACAAAGAACACTGAAAAGTACAGCACAGGAACAGGCCCTTTGGCCCACTAAACTTGTGCCAATCATGATGTCTGCCTAAACTATAATCATATACACTTATGGAGTCCATATCCTTCCAGTCCCATCCTGTACATGTATTCATTTAGTTGCCCCTTAAATGCTACTATCGTATCTACTGTGGTTCACTAATGTCCTTTAGGGAAGGAAATCTGCCATCATTACATGGTCTGGCCTACATGTAACTCCAGAGCCACAGCATGGTGTTGGGTGGCACATTGGTTAGCAATTCTGTATTAGTTCAATTCTGGCCTCGTGTCACTGTCTGTGTAAGCTTGCACATTCTCCCCATATCTGCATGGGTTTCCTTTGGGTGCTCTGGTTCCCTCCCACAGTCCAAATATGTGCAGATTAGGTTGATTGGCCATGCTATATTGACCCTTAGTGTCAGGGGGATTAGCAGGGTAAATGCATGCGGTTGCGGGAGTAGGGCCAGGAAGGGATTGTGGTTGGTACAGACTCAATGGGCTGAATGTCCTCCTTCTGCACTGTAGGCATTCTATGATTCTATGGTTTTAAACTTCCCTGAGGCAACCAGGGAGGGACAATAAATGTTGGCCGGGCAGTGACAAGCAAGTCCCACGAATGAATTTAAAAAAAGAAACTTAGAAGTTGGAGTCTAGAAGATCACACACTGTTTTTAACAGTGGCAGGAACTATCCGAAACATGTTTATATTAATCGGAATAAAATGTTCGCACTCTGCCATAAATTCCAAATAAATTACTCCATCAGAAGACAAAATAGAGAATTGGACACTCAATTAAGTCATAAAGTTCCTGACAACGCAAACTGCCTCAGAGCCCAATACAGTTAATGAAGTGTCAAATATCATGGTAATACAAAATAACTGGTCCAAGCTGGTGGGTACAATCAGTTGGTAAACAGTAAATCTAAATGCCACAGGGTGAGTTAGCCTGCAAAATGGAATAGATGGTGATTCACCAGCCTGTGTTACATTGAAATCTATATCTTCTAGTGAGAGCACTGCTTATTAACCTCTCCTTATCTGTCAGGCTTTATCTATCTTTGGTGCCTGTACTTTGATGGCTTTGCCATTGTTTATCTTTTTGAGCCTCCATCTCTCCAGATGTGAAAACAATAACATTTGTTACTGAGACAACACTGCCCATCATCTCCCAGGGAACATACTGGCCAGGATTTTACTGGCATGGCTGCAACGTGGCTTGCAGAATGGCATTCTCTGTTGGCCTCAGGTGGGCAGGCGAGGTGGTAAAATTTTGGCAACTGTATCACCCATCAGCTTCTTGTCACAGATGGCACTGCCCAGTATTTCTCCAATACACACTGCAGTGTCCAGCATTTCCCTCGTATATATGGCATGATATTTCCCTAGTATATGCTGCACTGTCCTATATTTTCCCAGTATATGCTACAGCGTCTAGTATTTCCCTAATAAATGCTACACTGCCCAGTATTTCCCTAGTATATACTGCACGGTCCAGTATTTCCCTAGTATATACTGCACTGCCCAATATTTCCCTTGTATATGCTGCACTGCCCAGTATTTTCCTAGTATATGCTGCACTGCCCAGTATTTCCCTAGTATATGCTGCACTGCCCAATATTTCCCTAGTATATGCTGCACTGCCCAGTATTTCCCTAGTATATGCTGCACTGCCCAGTATTTCCCAAGTATATACTGCACTCTCCAGTATTTCCCTGGTATATACTGCACTGCCCAATATTTCCCTAGTATATGCTGCATATTCCAGTATTTCCCGAGTATATGCTGCACTATCCAGTATTTCCCTAGTATATGCTGCACTATCCAGTATTTCCCTAGTATATGCTGCACTATCCAGTATTTCCCTAGTATATGCTGCACTGCCCAGTGTTTCCCAAGTATACACTGCACTATCCAGCAGTCGACAGATGAGCAAATATAGTCTTTTTAACCCCTTGAGTCTATTCTGCCAAGACTGACCTCCACATACCTGCCTTTGCCTTTATTCCTTAATATCTACCTAACCTTGTCAAAAAACGGTCAAATTCAGTGGAAGAAACTGTTAGCCCCCTTTGTATATACAAGTGCTTCCTGATTTTACCTCTGAAAAAGCTTTTCACACTGCCCCTGAAACAGTTAATAATCACACAAATTTAAAAATCTCTCCAAGCTGCTCTGAGAGAAACCTAAGGCCTTAACTAAAATCAAGGCATATAACCATCAAGACTTAGTTACAAGGGAGGAAACCCAGGAATAGAAGCTTGTTAATCTAACAAGGGCCCCACAGCCTGAGAGAATTCATTAAATCGGATATCAATTACAAGGGGGCACACAGGTACAAAGTGAGAGAGGGAAAGTTTAAGGGAGATGTGCAGGGGAAGTTTTTCACACAGAGAGTGTTAGGTGCCTAAACACACTACCAGAGGAGGTTTTACTGTGCAGTCACAACACAAAATTTTAAAGTTTTAAACGCTTACTTATTTATTAGTGTCACAAGTAGGCTTAACCAAGTCGCCACACCCCAGCACCTGTTTAGGTACACTGAGGGAGAATTTAGTATAGTCAATGCACCTAACCAGCATGTCTTTCGGACTGTGAGAGAAAATCAGAGCACCCGGAGGAAACCCATGCAGACATGAGGAGAACGTGCAGACTCCACACAGACAGTGACCCAAGCCGGGAATCAAATCCGGGTTCCTGGTGCTATGAGGCAGCAGCACTAACTGCTGTGCCACTGTGCCAAATCACCACTAACAGGATGTTCCCCTGAAGCCCATTCATGAGGTTATACAATATACATCGAGCGATGATCCAGAATCCAGGCTACTGTTTTGGGAATGCAAGTGAAAATCCCACCAGGGCAACAATCCACTTGCCACAAATGCATCTCTCCATTAAAGGTAGGAGTGATCATCACGTAGTCCCTGCGGTGACAAATTTCCATCTTTACACTGAGGGCCACCTCCAACATGTTGTGCGGCACTACCACTGTGCTATATGGGAGTATTTCAGAACAGATCTAGCAACTTCAAACAGGACATACATGAAGCGATTTGGGTCGTCATCAGCAGAATTGTACCCAACCACAATCTGTAATTTGGGGCGGCACGGTAGCACAGTGGTTAGCACTGCTGCTTCACAGCTCCAGGCACCTGGGTTCGAATCCCGGCTTGGGTCACTGTCAGTGTGGAGTTTGCACATTCTCCTCGTGTCTGCATGGGTTTCCTCCGGGTGCTCCGGTTTCCTCCCACAATCTAAAGATGTGCGGGTTAGGTTGAGTGGCCATGCTAAAATTGCCTCTTAGTGTCCTGGGATGTATAGGTTAGAAGGATTAGCGGGTGAATATGTAGGGATATGGGGATAGGGCCTGGGTGGGATTATGGTCAGTGCAGACTCGATGGGCTGAAGGGCCTGTTTCTGCACTGTAGGGTTCTAAGTAACCTCCTGACCTGTAATATCCCCCACTCTACCATTACCCCCAAGCCAGGGGTATCAACCCTGGTTCTATGCAGAGTGCAGGAGGGTCTGACAGGATCGATGCAGAGCACATCGCAAAATGAGGTGTCAACTTGGTGAAGCTACAACACTAGACTACTAACAGGAGCAGTTTGCAATAAGCAGGCCGTAGTGATCTCAAATCAAATCCGATGTTCTGTGGTCCTGGCACGTCCAGTCATGAATGATGTCGGAGAATTAAGCAACTACCTGGAGGAGGAGGCTCTGCAAATAGCCCCATCCTCGTGATGGGGGAGACCAGCACGTCAGGCGACGGTGCAGACGGACCTCGGGGTCCTTGTGCATGAGTCGCAAAAACCCAGCTTGCAGGTGCAGCAGGTGGTCAGGAAGGCGAATGGGATGCTGGCCTTCATCGCGAGGGGGATTGGATATAAAAGTAAGGAGGTCTTGCTGCGGCTGTATAGGGCATTGGTGAGGCCGCAGCTGGAGTACTGTGTGCAGTTTTGGTCGCCGTACTTATGCAAGGATATTTTGGCCTTGGAGGGAGTGCAGAGGAGGTTTACTAGGCTGATACCGGAGTTGAGGGGGTAGAGCTATGAGGAGAGGCTGAATAAACTAGGCTTGTACTCGTTAGAGTTTAGAAGAATGAGGGGAGATCTCATTGAGACGTATAAGATGATATATATATATATATATATATATAAGAGGCTGCCTCGCTAAATATTTTTAAGACGCGGGTTGATGGGTTTTTGATAGGAGAGGGGATTAAGGGTTATGGGGAGAGGGCGGGAAAGTGGAACTGAGCAGCGACAGATCAGCCATGATCTTATTGAATGGCGGGGCAGGCTCGAAGGGCTGGATGGCCTACTCCTGCTCCTATTTCTTATGTTCTTATGTTCTTATGATGAATGGGATGGATAGGATAGAGGTGGAGAGACTCTTCCCGCTCAGAAAGGATAGTAGGACTAGGGGGCACAGCCTCAAGATAAAGGGGGGGGCGGTTTAGAACGGAGTTGAGGAGGAACTTCTTCACTCAAAGGGTGGTGAATCTCTGGAATTCTCTGCCCGTTGAAGTGGTGGAGGCTACCTCGCTAAATATTTTTAAGACGCGGGTTGATGGGTTTTTGATAAGAGAGGGAATTAAGGGTTATGGGGAGAGGGCGGGAATGTGGAACTGAGCCACGACAGATCAGCCATGATCTTATTGAATGGCGGGGCAGGCTCGAAGGGCCAGATGGCCTACTCCTGCTCCTATTTCTTATGTTCTTATGTTCTTATGGATTTGAAACAACCTTCAGCCAGAAGTGCCGAGTGGATGATCCATTTTAGCCTCATCCAGAGATTCCGAGCTTCACAGATGCCATATTCTACCAATTCAATTCACTCCACATGATATCAAAAGATGCTTGAAGGTACTGGATACTGTAAAGGTTATGGTCACTGATAACATCCTGCGGGTAAAATCGAAGCCTGTGCTCCAGATCTAGCCATGCCCCTCTCTGTTCAAGCTGTTCCCGTATAGTTCCATCTCTCCAACAGTGTGGAAATATGTCCAGGTATGTATGCCCTGTCTACAATGGCAATGTAGGTCATTAGCCAGAGTGCATGAGGGACCGCAGGGATCTCGCTCCAATAGAGAGAGACAGTTGATTATATAGCTTGAGGGCCACCACTACACAATGAGGCAAGGTTAGAACCAGACCTCCATCAGTCACCACAGCTGGGACAGTAATCGAACTCACACTGCTTTTTCATTTATTTGTTTGTGGGATGCGGGCATCGCTGGCTAGGCCAGCCTTTATTCCCATACCTAACTGCCCTTGAGAATATGGTGGTGAACCACCTTCCTGAACCACTGCTGTCCATGTGGTGCAGGCACATCTACAGTGCTGATGGGGAGGGAGTTCCAGGATTTTGAACCAGTGACAGTGAAGGAATGGTGATATGGTTAGAGTCAGGATGAAGTTTAGCGTGGAGAGATGTTTTTGGGAGGAATCCTAATGCATCTGCAGCTCTTATCCTTCCACATGGTAGAGGTTGTAGGTGTGGAAAGCATTAGCACCATTCTGTACCATAGACTGACCATCCAATGGAGCTAACCGCCCCCTACAGAAAGCAGGACAGATCTGATCCAGCCAATTAATGCTCCATTAGTCTACTCTAGATTACCAGCAAAGAGGTAGAATTAAGGTATGGCCAATATCACGCAGCACTTATACAATATAACCTGCTCACTGATGCTCAGTTTGGGTTCTGCCAAAGTCCTCACCTCATTATAGCCTTGGTCTAAACATGGGCAATAGAGCTAAATTCAAGAGGTGAAGTGAGAGTGACTGCTGTTGACATCAAGGCAGCATTTGACCCTGTGTAGCATCAAGAAAGGGAGGATGGTAGAAGTAGTCTATACGGACTTCAGTAAGACATTGACAACATTTAAAAGATATTTGGATAGATACATGGAAAGGTTTAGAGGGAGGATATGGGCCAAATGCAGGCAAATGGGGTTAGCGTAGATGGGCTTTTTGGTCGGCATGGACCAGTTTGGGCCGAAGGGCCTGTCTCTGTGCTGTTGATTCTACGGCTCTATGAAGGAGCCCGAGCGGAACTGAAGTTGGTGGGAAGACTATAGTTCGGCCATCTGCAATGATCCCACTTCTCCCTTTAAAACCTGGGATGAATGATATCCGGCCTGGGTCTTTGGTGCTGTTATTTTCTTCCAGCGGTTTCCTGATACATGTCAAACTTCACTGACACACACACATTAACTGGTGCCGTGCATCCATTCCCAGTGACAGAATCAGGGCGGACAGAAAGGAAATGCCCAATGGAGCGTGAAGTGTCGGCGTTCAGGCCTCTGAGGCTATTTGAACAGAGCCGGGCAAGAGTGATAAATGCCTGAAATAGTACGTCCCATCTGGCGATGGGTTAGAGTCAGAGATTCTTGGGGCTAGAGTTGCATTTTTTCAACTGACAAACCAAGGTGAAAGACATCACCAAGATTGGAAGGGGTTGAATCATTTACTGTCCAATAATTAATTGCATGTGGATTACCTGTATTAACATTTGCATTGTTTCAGTAGGTTAACATGTCCAGGGTAACATGGAGGGACAAAGAATTTCACACCTTCAGTACAAAGTTATGTTGGGGACCAGTTCATAAGATGTAGGAGCAGAATTCAGTCATCCGGCCCATCCAGTCCGTTCCGCCATTCAATCGTGGCTTATCCCGATTTCCCTGCCTTCTCCCCATAACCCTTCGACCCAGCCAGTGACACCCACATCACACGAATGACTTAGGAAAAGGTCAGCCCATTAATCTTGCTCTGCAAAGGGACGCTAATCAAGTGGATGGCTTTTTCTTGGAATGTATCAAGGTTCTTGAGTGTCGTTGGGTCTGCAAGTCATCCTGACAAGTGGACATTATTCCATCACGTTCGTAGAATCGTAGCATCCCTACAGTGCAAAGGTGGCCATTCGTTCCATCGCGGCTGCACCAGGCACAATTCCACCCAGGCACTGTAACCCCACATATTTACCCTATGAATCTCCCCGATACTAGGGTTAATTTAGCATGGCCAATCAACCTAACCTGTACATCTTTGGATTGTGGGAGGAAACCAGAGCACCTGGAGGAAACCCACACAGAGACGGGGAGAACATGCAAACTCCACAAAGACCGAGGCCGGAGCTGAACCTGGGTCCCTGGTGCTGTGAGGCAGCAGTGCTAACCATTGCGCCTCCGTGCCACCCCCTAATAATGTACAAATGGCCCCCCTGTTTCAGAGGGACGCATACAAGTTGCTGCATAGATTCAGCATTAATTCTTTTATGTTCTTGTTGGGTGGCATGGTGGCACAGTGGTTAACACCTCTGCCTCACAGTGCCAGGGATCCAGGTTCAATTCCAGCCTTGGGTGACTGTGTGGAGTCTGTATGTTCTCCACATGACTGCGTCGGCTTCCTCCAGGTGCTCCGGTTTCCTCCCACAGTCCAAAGAAGTGTAGCTTAAGTGGCCATAGTAAATCGGGGGTCGGCTGGGGGGCGCATTACGGGGATAAAATAGGACAGGAGAGGATAGGGGGGCTGGGTAAAATGACCCATCAGAGAGTCAGTGCACACTCAATGCGCTAAATTGTCTCCTTCCGCACTGTAGGGATTCTATGGTTATATGGACTTGTACGTTGTCGATGGTGAATGTCTTTGGGGAGTCAGGAGATTAGTTACTCACCACAGCATTCCAAGCAAACCTGGAATTAATGGGAATCAGGGGGAAACCACTTCACTGGTTAACATCATGCCCTGCACAAAAGAAGATGGTTCTGGTGGTTGGAGATCAATTATCTCAGCTCCAGGATATCACTGTAGAAGTCCCTCAGGATAGTGTCCTAGGCCCAACCATCTTCAGCTGCTTCATCAATGACCTTCCCTCCATCATAAAGCCAAAAGTGGGGATGTTGGCTGATGATTGCACAATATCCAACACCATTCATGACCCCTTAGATACTGAAGCAGTCCATGTCCAAATGCAGCAAGACCTCGACAATATCCAGGCTTGGACTGACACGTGGTAAGTAACATTCACTCCACACAAGCACCAGGCAATATCCATCTCCAATAAGAGAGAATCTAACCATCGCTCATTGACATTCAATGGCATTACCATAACTGAATCCCTAACTATCAACATTCTGGAGGTTGACCAGAAATAGAACAAGACCACCTATATAAATACTGTGGTTACAACAGCAGGTCAGAGGCTCAGAATCCAGTGATGAGTAGCACAACTCCTGACTTCCCAAAGCCTGTCCATCGCCTACAAGGCTCAAGTCGAGAGTATGATGGGATATTCTCCACTTGCCTCGATGGGTGCAGCTCCAACAACACTCAAGAAGCTTCACATTGTCCAGAATTGCTACCCATTCCGTTAACGTTCACTCCTTCCATCACCAATGAACAGTGATAGCTGTTTGCACCATCTACAAGATGCACTGTAGGAATTAGTCAAAACTCCTTAGGCAGCACCTTCCAAATGCATAAAAACTACCATCTGGAAGGACAAGATTAGCAGATCCATGGGAACTGGCTGACAGCAACACCAGGCGCACTGCTGGTAAGGACAGAAATGGAAGATACATGCTATCTACCCAAGAGAGGTCAATAGTCCCTGTGCTCGATCCACAGAGCCACTGTTACTCCCCTGGGGAGTGGTACCACAGCAATTTGTGGTAAAATATATTGCTGGGCGGCTGTGGCAACCAGCAAAACTTTTTGAGCACCGTAATCTACAGCGCATGCCAGCAGCAATCTGTGCCAAAAGAGCAGCAAGCTGATCTTGCAAGTCTTCAGTCCATTGCAGCACTCAGGCCTCTGGTGAAAGTCGCCTGCACTGAAATGGAAGTTGAGATATCAGCCATTAGACACTGCATCTTGGTGGAGAGCACGGCTGTGCTGGTGGAGTTGGCCACCAGTTCCATGGGCTCCAAAGGGCAGCACAGTGGCACAGTGGTTAGCATTGCTGCCTCACAGTGCCAGGTACTTGGGTTCAATTCCCGGCTTGAGTCACTGTCTGTTTGGAGTCTGCACATTGTCCCCATGTGGGAGCCTGCGTGGGTTTCCTTCGGGTGCTCCAGTTTCCTCCCACAATCCAAAGACGTGCTAGTTAGGTGCATTGACCTGAACAGGTGCCAGAGTGAGGGGATTTTCACACTAACTTCACTGCAGTGTTAATGCAAGCCTTACTTGTGACTAACAAATAAACTTTAAAAAAAGCTTGGAGCAAAACTTGTGCCAAAGTTAACACCCTACACTTCTCAACATTAGCTAAATTTTTAAGTTTTGTTTGTTCAGGCTTACATTAACACTGCAATAAAGTTACTGTGAAAATCCACTGGTGGCCACACTCCGGCACCTGTTCAGGTACACTGAGGGAGAATTTAGCATGGCCAATGTACCTAACCAGCACGTCTTTGCAACTGTGAGAGGAAACCGGAGCACCCGGAGGAAACCCATGCAGACACAGGGAGAACGTGCAGTCTTCACACAGACAGTGACCCAAGCCGGGAATTGAACCTGAGTCCCTGGCACCCTGAGGCAGCAGTGCTAACCATTGGGCCACCGTGTTACCTGTCCTTCTGGCAGCTTTCCTGATTCATCAAGAATTTCATTGCACATATCCACACGATTCCTCTGCAGGCCACCTCATCAAAATCCTCATCTGAGGATCCTTCACTGGATCTACTCCGCTGACAAGCTGGCACCTTGCCCCCCCCCCCCCCCCCCCCCCCCCGGTCCCCCCCCCCCTTCCCTTGTTGGAGTTGACTCATGTCCGGTGACCCAGGTGCAGACTCTGTACGATCTTTAAAATGATGCGGCGAGTGCCAGCATCTGAACTGGTGTCTGCGAGTCAGGAGTCGAGTGACAGTGTCTTGGTCATCACTGTCATCTTGAACAGCTTGGGCATCTGAAAAGTGCAAACTATAAAGTAGAGGATGTGGTGGGGAGATGGGGGAGAGCAACTGGTAAATCAGCAGAGATTGTGGGACGAGGGGAGAGGTGGGGAATGCTGTGAGGATACCATCACCTTGGATAACTTAAACCTCTCCCCTGTCCACAACCTCAGCAATCTTGGTGAACACTGTCTCCTCAGTAGGGGTCAGGGCATGGCTATTTCTCCAGCTATATTTTTTTTAATTCACTCATGGAACATGGGCTTCGTTGTCTGGCCAGCATTTATTGCCCATCCCTAGTTGCCCTTGGAGGGTAGTTGAGAGTCAACAGCATTGCTGTGGCTCTAGAGTCACATGTAGGCCAGACCAGGTCAGGACAGCAGATTTCCTTCCCTAAGGGACATTAGTGAACAATGAGCAATGGTTTCATGGTCATCCGTGGATTCTCAATTCCAGACTTTTTTTATTGAATTTAAATTCCATCGACTGCCGTGATAGGATTCGAATCCCGGGTTACCAGAACACCAGCTGAGTTTCTGGATTAATCATAGAATCCCTAAGTGCAGAAGGAGGCCATTCAGCCCATCGAGTCTGCACTGACAACGATCCTACCTAGGCCCTATCTCCATAACCCCACGTACTTATCCCGCTAATCCCTCTAACTATTCACTTCAGGACACTAAGGGGCAATTTAGCATGACCAATGCACCTCATAGTCCAGTGATAGTCTAGAGCAGCATGGTGGCACAGCGGTTAGCACTGCTGCCTCACAATACCAGGAACTCAGGTTTGATTCCCAGCTTGGGTGACTGTCTGTGTGGAGATTGCACATTCTCCCCGTGTCTGCGTGGGTTTCCTCCAGGTGGTCTGGTTTCCTCCCACAGTCCAAAGATGTGCTGGTTAGGTTGATTGGCCATGCTAAGAAATTGCCCCTTAGTGTCCAGGGATGCGTAGGTTAGAAGGATTAGTGGGTATAATATGTGGGAATATGGGTGTAGGGTCTGGGTGGGATTGTGTTCGGCGCAGACTCGATGGGCCGAAGGGCCTCTTTCTGCACTGTAGGGTTCTATGATTCTGTGATTCTATGGTAAATTGCCCCTTAGTGTTAGGAGGATTAGCAGGGTAAATACAAGGGGCTCTGGAGATAGGGATAGTGGTCGGTGCAAATGGCCTCCTTCTGCACTAAGAGAATCTATGATAATACCATTAGACCTTCGCTTTCTCTCATCTCCTCTGCTGCCTCAAGTTGTGCATCACTTCGTCCTGAAAAGGAGAGTGGAGTGTGTCAGTGAGCGCCGTGAGGTCCGTCTGGGTGATGTGGCTGTCATGGTCAAATAGCTGGCAGCGTGCCCACACTGTGAGATGTGGTGGAAAGGTCGCAGTGTGCATTAGAGCTCAGCGACATAAGAATGACAGGTATGATTCCCAGTTGATAGAGGTTGCTAAGGGCTGGGTGAGGGGTTGACTTGAGCAGTGGCAGAGACTATCAATGTGGTTAATAGAGTGTGGCAATTGAAGATGCATTCACTGACATTGAGGTTATTGATCTTCTTGTGACATTGCATCAAGCTCCTCAGGGCTTCATCGTGCCACTGAGCTAACTGCAGCCTGCTGAGCGTGTATGGATAGGGCCTCCTGACATACTGTGGATTCAGAAAACCCCGTACCCCCGACATCAGCAGTGTTAGAATCCAGCAGCCAGTCTGGCTCCCGTGTTAGAGCATTATTCAATGTTTCTGTCCTGTATTGTGGGATTGACGCTACGAAGCAGAAAGGGTTAAAAACAGCAAAGCTTTATTCACAGGGTGTTCACTACAGGTTCTCCTTCACTCTGGCGATTCCCAAGCTCAGTGAGAAGCCTCACAACACCAGGTTAAAGTCCAACAGGTTTATTTGGTAGTAAACCCCACTGGCTTTCGGAGCACTGCTCCAAATAAACCTGTTGGACTTTAACCTGGTGTTGTGAGATTTCTTACTGTGTATACCCCAGTCCACCACCGGCTTCTCCACATCAGAATTTCCCATGCCAGCAACCTATAATCTTACTTTGCTGACTACATGAATATATTAATACACAAAGCTTAGAGCAGCTACTAAAACTCAACATTAATACATAACATAGAATCCTTGCAGTGCAGAAGGAGACCATTTGGCCCATCACGTCTGCACCAACCACAATTCCATCCAGGCCCTATCCTCTTAACCCCATGTATTTCTGTTCTGCGCTGTAATGTTCTATGTTCTATGTTCTATTTACCCTGCTAATCCCCGAACACTAGGACCAATTTGCCATGGCCAATCAACCTAACCCGCACATCTTTGGAAAGTGGGAGGAAACCGGAGCATTCGGAAGAAACCCACGCAGAAAATGTGCAAACTCCCCACAGACTGTGACCCGAGGCCCTGGCATCATGAGGCAGGAGTGCTCACCACTGTGCCACCGTGCCACCCCTATAACAGTTTCCCAGGCAAACTGACAAAGGACTTGTGGCTCCTGACCCAGACAGAATGCATCTTCTCTTTAAGAGGTGCCAGCAAGCTTTAACCAGTGCAGGCCAGTTTCAAGTGGCACTCGCCACTCTCAACAACAGGTGCATTGTAAGCAACTCACCAAGTCTCCCTTAGCATCTTCCAAACACAACCCCTATCACTAGCAGAAGGCTGCAACTGCACGAGAGAGGGTGCAGAGGAGATTCACCAGCATGCTGCCTGGGCTGGAGTGTATCAGTTATGATGAGAGGTAGCTTAGGCTGGAGTTATTTTCCTTAGAGCAGGAAAAGCTGAGGGAGGCCTTGATTGAGGTATACAAAATTATGAGGGACATGGATAGGATAAATAGGAAGGAACTTTTCCCTTAGCACAGGGATCTATAACCAAGGGGGCGCAGATTTAAGCTGAGGGGCAGAAGATTTAGAGGGGATTTGAGGAAAAACTTTTCACCCAGAGGGTGGTGAGAATCTGGAACTCACTGCCTGGGAGGATGAAAGGGCGGTCGAGGCGGAAACCCTCGCAACACTTCAGAAACGTTTAGATGAGCACTTGAACTGCCATTGTATTCCAGGCTACAGACCAAGTGCTGGAAAATATGATTTGAATAGTCTGAAGATGTGCGGGTTAGGTTGATTGGCCATGCTAAGAAATTGTCCCTTAGTGTCTAGGGATGCGTAGGTTAGAGGGATTAGTGGGTATAATATGTAGTGATATGAGAGTAGGGCCTGGGTGGGATTGTGTTCGGTGCAGACTCGAAGGGCCTCTTTCTGCACTGTAGGGTCTATGGTTCTGTGGAATAGATAGGTGCTTCATGGCCAGTATGGACGTGTTGGGCTGAAGGGCCTCTTTTAGTGCTGTAAACTCTATGGGCAGTATTTTCCCATCCTGCCCAGCGCGGGAATTATAAAGGGTGGGACACGGACCATGCAAAGATCTGTTGACCTCGGGCAGGACTCTCTGACCCTGGGGTCATCACGGCTGGAAAATCCCACTCTATGACTCTAAGGATAAGAGCGGCAGGCACACTGGAACATCACCACCAGCAGGTTCCCCTCCAAGCCGCACTCCAACCTGACTTGGAAATATATCGCTTCACCGTCACTGGGTCAAAATCCTGGAATTCTCTCCCTGACAGCACTGTGGGTGCACCAGCAACACATGGACTGCAGCACCTCAACAAGGCAGCTCATCACCACCTTCTCAAGGGCAACTAAGGATGGGCTGACTGAGCCAGCGATGCCCACAAAAAAGAACAGTGCCCAGTGAATGGTCAATGCGATATTTGCCTGGGTGCTGCACCACCAAGTAGGGCATGCGGTCTCTATTGCAGTCGATGGGCGCAGGTCAAGCATGCATCACTAACCCGATTCGAGAGTTATCAGCACAGTGGTTAACAGCACTGCTTCACAGCACCAGGGATCCGCGTTCAGTTCTGGCCTTGAGTCACTGTCTGTGTGCAGTTTTCCCCATGTCTGCGTGGGTTTCCTCCAGGTGTTCCCATTTCCTCCCACACTCCAAAGGTGTGCAGGTTAAATGGACTGGTCACCCTAAATTGCCTTTTACTGTTCCAAGGTGTATAGTTAGAGTTAATTTATTAGTCACAAATAAGGCTTACATTAACACTGCAATGAAGTTACTGTGAAATTCCCCTAGTAGCCACAGTCTGGTGCCTGTTTGGGTCAATGCACCTAACCAGCACGTCTTTTAGAATGTGGCTAGCAGATAGGAGACAGAGGGTGGTGGTTGATGGTAAATATTCGTCATGGTGTTCGGTTACGAGTGGTGTGCCTCAGGGATCTGTTTTGGGGCCACTGTTGTTTGTAATTTTTATTAATGATCTGGATGAGGGTATAGTTAGGTGGATTAGTAAGTTTGCTGATGACACCAAAGTCGGAGGTGTGGTAGATAGTGAGGAAGGGTGTCATAGTTTGCAGGAAGACTTAGACAGGTTGCAGAGCTGGGCCGCGAGGTGGCGGATGGAGTTTAATGCAGAGAAGTGTGAGGTAATTCATTTCGGTAAGAGTAACAGATGTGTTGAGTATAGGGCTAACGGGAGGACTTTGAATAGTGTGGAGGAGCAGAGGGATCTAGGTGTATGTGTACATAGATCCCTGAAAGTTGGGAGTCAAGTAGATAAGGTTGTTAAGAAGGCATACGGTGTCTTGGCGTTTATTGGTAGGGGGATTGAATTTAGGAGTCGCAGCGTCATGTTGCAACTGTACACAACTCTGGTGCGGCCGCACTTGGAGTACTGTGTGCAGTTCTGGTCCCCACATTACAGGAAGGATGTGGAGGCTTTGGAGAGGGTGCAGAGGAGGTTTACCAGGATGTTGCCTGGTATGGAGGGGAGGTCCTATGAAGAGAGACTGAGGGATTTGGGGTTGTTTTTGCTGGAAAGAAGGAGGCTAAGAGGGGATCTTATTGAAACATATAAGATGATTAGAGGTTTAGATAGGGTGGATAGTGATAGCCTTTTTCCTCGGATGGAGAAAGCTAGCACGAGGGGGCATGGCTTTAAATTAAGGGGTGGTAGTTATAGGACGGATGTCAGGGGTTGGTTCTTTACCCAGAGGGTGGTGAGGGACTGGAATGCCCTGCCTGCTGCAGTTGTAAATGCGCCTAGTTTGGGGGCGTTTAAGAGATCTGTGGATAGGTTTATGGACGAAAATGGATTGGTTTAGATTAGTGGGTCAGTGCTTTTTTTTAAAAAAACTGGTTGGCGCAACATCGTGGGCCGAAGGGCCTGTTCTGCGCTGTAGTGTTCTATGTTCTAAACTGGAGCACCCGGAGGAAACCCACACAGACATGGGGAGAACATGCAAACTCCACACAGACAGTCACCCAAGTCAGGAATCGAACCCGGGTCCCTGGCATTGTGAAGCAGCAGTGCTAACCAGTATACTACTGTGTCATATAGGTTAGGTGGATTAGTCAAAATAAATAAGAGATAGGGTGGGAGAGAGGGCCTAGGTGAGCTACTCTGTCGGAGTGTTGGTGCAGACTCGATGGGCCGAATAGCCTCCTTCTGTACTGTACGGATTCTATGATTAAAATTAAGCTGGAATCTGTGCAGGTTTTTGCTTTGCTCCATGTGCACATAACCCTTCTCCTTATGAAGTGAAGAAAGTCAAGACTCATGTTGTATCTGAGTCATGTCTCCCTCCCTCATGGAGTGACACATAAATGTGAAATTGTACAGCATGCTTGCATTGAGGATGAAAATATCAGGGTAAACTTTAATTATAGGTTAATGCTGTCCTACAGGCATTTTGCTGGAACCTATATATAAGTTCATGGTGGAGAAGGGATTAAGCGCAGAGAGGCAGTCAGATGGGATTTAATAGGATGTGACTGAACTGCAGTCATTTTTAGCATTCCACATGAAGGAGCAAGTTCCTTCGAAAGAAACGCATCCCCTGTAAAAGTCTGTGCTGTTCGCTCCAGGTGCACTAGACTTTCACTAATCCAGGCTGAAAAACATGGAGGAATACCTTCAAACTATTTTCAAACTCTGTCTGCAAAGGGGTCAGGGTTATGAAGTTGATCCCTGTATTTTTTGAGCCATCTCTCTGACACTCCCAACCCCACCCATTAGCTTCAGTGTTTGGCCATTTCACTGACCTTCACCATTCCACAGCAAAGAACAGCGGCTCTTCCATTCACCCTTCTGTAACAACGAAACCGTGAGCTGCAAATAGGGAGGGGGTGAATCTGCTTCATTCTTGACCCCACCACAAACAGAATAGTGCAGAGTACTCTCCTTTAAAGTTTAATTATTGGCGTCACAAGTCACAAGTTCCTCCGACAGCCCAAAGATGTGCGGGTTAGGCCGATTGGCCATGCTAGATTAACCCTAGTGTCAGGAGATTAGGAGGGTAAATAAGTGGGGTTATGGGAATAGGGCCTGGGTAGGATTGTGATCGGTACAGACTTAATGGACCGAATAGCCTCCTTCTGCACTGTCGGGATTCTGTAAAGTTGGCTTACATTAACACAGCAATGAAGTTACTGTGAAAATCCCCTAGTCGCCACACTCCGGTGCCTGTTCAGGTACACTGAGGGAGAATTTAGCATGGTCAATGCGCCTAACCAGCACATGTTTTGGACTGTGGGAGGAAACCTGAGCACCAGGAGGAAACCCATGCAGACATGGGGAGAAGGTGCAGACTTCTCACACACAGTGGCCCAAGCCGGGAATCGAACCCGGGTCCCTGGCACTGTGAAGTAGCATTGCTAGCCACTGTGCCACCATACTCTTACTTAGACTTTTTCCCATTACTGCGGCACCTGCATGTGGAGGACTCCCATTGCAAGCAAGAACACAATTACCTCTTGCACAAAGAGGTTGTGCTGGCTTTGGGGTTTGCCATGCTGGTTCACTTGCAAAGTATTAATCGCTGCAGGGAGGGAAGTATTCAAGGCATGGGGATTCTTGTTTAAGGCTCCTCTGCATCATTTACAAGGTTCTTCCATACCACAGGGAGATATTCACAGTAACTTCATTGCAGTGTTAATGTAAGCCTACTTGTGACACTAATAAATAAAAGAAGTCTTTACTGTATTCTGCTCCTGGGCCATTGGCAGATGTCAAGGCCAGGGTTTACCAACCCCTGAGAGGTGGAATGGGAGGCAGAGAGATGCTGGCAAAATCACCAGGCACCAATTCTCCACACAGCCTCGCCGTCAGGGACCAGAGATGTAGAGGCACCACTAAAGTCCTCATCTGAGGAGTCTGCACTGGGTTTTGAATGGGACATTACCCAGGCTAATACAAGATTTAGAGTCATAGAGTCATGGAAACAGCAATGGACAAGTTGGGCTGAAGGGCCACATAAGATTTACATATGAAGGTAGTAGTGGAAGCTTTAAACCATCAATAGGGGCCATTTTATGTTATTTTCCTAATGGTGGGACAAATTCCCCTGTCGCATTGGGAGACTGGTCACTAAATCGAGGTGGCATTCCCACTGAGAGGTAGGGTAAGGCTCCCTGTGTCAGGGAATCGGACACTGGAAGGGAAGGCAGCAATCATGGCCCCAGTGTCCTCCCAACCTCACAGGAGGGCTTTCCCCTCTGACCCTTGGCCATGTGAATTTGAAACATTTTGTTTTCTGTGGTGTCTCCATGTCTCCTGCGTACCTCAGCTCTCCGCAAGGCCTGGGTAAGGTCTCTGAGCTGCTGACCCTTTTGCTTGGGTGGGCAGCATTGGGAGCCCACCCACTGTTCTTACACCCTACATAATGAAGGGCCCATATGCAGCCAATTAGGAGGGCCCCCCCCCATGATAAAATTACCAAGCAGACCCCTCCCACCCCCCCAAACACCTCCTAGCCTGCAACTGTGGGCTCGAGACCCATCTTTCATCCTGACCCAGGAGCTCATCTTCAATTTCAGTTTGGGAGTTTGACTGTTAGCAGCATTAAGCTGAAAGAGAAGTCTCTCTCTCTCTCTCTCTCTCTATCTCTCCCTCTCTTTTTTGGAAATTCTGTTGGTTAGCTGAAAGCAAGATCTTACTTTTCTAAAGAATGGAAATCTGCTGTTGTTGGGGGCTGGACCAGAGTCTCTCTGGTGTTTTGGGAAATTGTCTTGTCTTCAAACTGTTCTGAGTCTCAGAGCATTTGACTGCAGAATCCAAATACTGGCCTCAATCCCAGCATGACGTGAGCCTTAGGCTATGCTGTGTCGAATCTGTTTAAAGGGTTGGTTATGGAGGCTGGTATGATTGGGAGACAGTAGATGTCTTTGTTAAGGGTTATACATGATAATGGTTGCTTTGTTTCTTGTTTGTAATTGAACTATACTTTTCACTATATACTAATACATGTGACAATAATAAATTAAATCAAATCAAAAATCAAAATATCTCACCATCTACCCTGTCAAGCTCCCTCAGGATCTTATAGGTTTCAATAAGGTAACCCCTCATTCTTCTAAAAGGAATGCAGGTCCAGAATATTTAGTGTCTCTATGATTGCGCCATCGTCCAACAAGTACCCGCCATTTATTACGACGCTTTGCACTTTTGCCCTGTTTCTTCATCCCTCAGCTCTCTTCTAAACAGTTTGCTTAAAGGAGTCACCAAGACAATCAATTTAAATACAATTAACCCGTGCATTTTGTTTGCTCGGGTATGTGTTTCGCTGGAAGCTTTTTAAAATTTGGTAGACAAGACTCCAGCAACAAATCAGATTTTAAAAATAGCAGAGATTTATTTGGACAGGGAGTGAGGCTCACTACTAACACGCAGTGAGTAAAGTAGATAGTATTGAATAATGTAAGGAAGGTTCATGCGTATGTGAGAGATAAGGGAACTGGGGCATTAGTAATGGAAAGTGGAAAGTAGTGATTGGATTGTGAGGAGATTCATATGGATAGATATACTGTAACAGGCCACTTAGGTCTGTTTCTGCGCAGTTTATTCTGAGTGAGTAATAGGGAACTGTAAAGGGAGAGGTAAAGTAAGAGATGAACATATTGGAATGCAGGAGCACATTTTGAACAAATTTGTGCATGGCAGTTGGTGCATACAAACACAATTTATGTTTTTCTTTGAAGACTCTCGGAATCGACTTGTTTCCAAACTATAATGAACTCTCAAGTGACTGAGGAGTCCAATGTGTCTCTGTCACAGGCGGGGCAGACAGTGGACGAGGTGTGGGTGGGTAGGGCGCCGGGGTGCCAATCCTTTCGCTGTCGACACTTGGCTTCAGCTTGCTCTGGGCAATGAACCACGAGATGTTCAGCTCCTTCCTGGTTGCATTTTTGCCACTTCAGAGGGCCTTGGGCCAGGGGTTCCCAGGTGTCGGTGGGGATGTTACATTTTTTCAAGGAAGCATTGAGGGGGTTTTCTTGAATGATTCCCTCTGCCCACCTGCAACTCGCTTGCTGTGTTGAAGTTCCAAGTTTCGGAAGTCTCGCGCCAGGGTAGAATGTGAGAATCGTTACAGTGCAGAAGGAGGCCATTCGGACCATCGAGTCTGCACCGACCACAATCCCATCCAGGCCTTATCTCCATAATCCCTTGCAATTTCCCTAACTAGTCCACCTGACACTAAACAGCACTTCAGCCTGGCCCATCCACCTGACCTTTGGACTGTGGGAGAAAGCTGGAACACCCAAAGGAAATCCAGGCAGGCACAGGGAGAACGTGCAAACTCTACACAGTGACCCAAGCCAGGCATTGAATCTGGTCTCTGGCGCTGTGAGGCACCATTGTGCCATATGGATGATGTGGCCCACCCAGCAGAGTGATGGAGCATGGTCAATGCTTCAATGCTGGTGTTCACTTATGTATCTGACCAATGGAATTGTAGGGCCTTGCAAAAGCATCACTGGTCACACTCTCCAGGGTTTGAGGTGCCTGCTCTGTATAATCCACATCTCTGAGCCATTTAGGAGAACGGCCATGCAGGAGAGCAACTGCTGTGTAGATCATGGGCTTGGTGCTGGATCTGAAGTCCTGGTCTTCAAACACTCTCTTCCTCAGGTGACTGAAGGCTGCATCGCCCCACTGAAGGTGGTGTTTAAGCTCATCATCAATGTTTACCCTTCCCGATAGTATCCTCCTAAGGTATGGAGAATGGGTCAGATTGTTCAAGGTTTCATTATCGATTTTGATGACAGGGGGGCAGTGCTGTCTTGCTGGGGAAGGTTAGGGAACTCTTGGGATCCTACAGTGCAGAAGGAGACCATTCAGCCCATCGAATCTGCACCAACCACAATCTCACCCAGGCCCTATCCTCATAACCACTTGCATTTACTCTAGCTAGGCCCCCGGCACTGAGGCTCAATTTAGCATGGCCAATCCATCTAGCCCACACACTTTTAGACTGTGGGAGGAAACCGGAGCACCCGGAGGAAACCCACGCAAACATAGGGAGAACGTGCAAATTCCACACAGACAGTGACCCAAGCCGAGAATCGAATCCTGGTCCCTGGCGCTGTGAAGCAGCAGCGCTAACCACTGTGCCAACATGCCACCTACCACTGTGTCACTGTGCCACCCACCACTGTGTCACTGTGCCACCCTAAGGATCCATGTCTTACTTAAAAGATCCATGTCCTCATTCAATTCAGTGAAGGCATGACCATAGAACTGTAGAACATTACAGCACAGAAACAGGCCTTTTGGCCCTTCTTGGCTGGGCTGAACCATTTTTTTGCCCACTTCCACTGACCCGCACCTGGACCATATCCCTCCACAACCCTCTCATCCATGTATCTGTCCATATTTTAGCGTTTTGGTGGGGATTGGATCTACTCCAGAGGCCTCGTTGTTCTGTAGTTGTCGGGTGGTCCTCTCTACGTCAGGCCAGGTTGGAGTTGTGCTGAGCTGTTGGAGTCAAGGATACTTGCGTTGAAGACAGACTGTAGAATTTTCCCATCTGACCCGCAATGGGAATCATAGTGGGCAGGAACAGACCATGCAAAGATCCACTGACCTCGGGTGGCATTTTCCAGCAATGGGGCAAGCCATGGGGCAGAAAATCCCACCCAGAATCTGTGTTAAGGAAGCCTTCTAAGTATTCCTACCAGTGGGTGCTGACTGCTTCTCTTTTCCTGATGAGCAGTTGTTCATTCTTGGCCAGCTGTGAGTTATGACGGGGTCAGAGGTGAACTTGACTGCGGTAAAGAAGCTTCACACATCATGACTGTTAGAAGTGCAATCAGGAATATGTATATATAATAGTATCTACTCTCAACTTACACTTGAACAGTACCAAATTTACTCCAATGAATCCACCTCCAAGAAACTTGCTTGTAATCCCTTCTACTGGAGGAAACTCTGATTTCCCAGTCCAGTTCTGGACAAAGTCCAGAGACATGGACATCAACTGTATGGAGTTTGTATGTCCTCCCCGTGCCTGCGTGGGTTTCCTCCGGGTGCTCCAGTTTCCTGCGCAGGTTAAGTGGATTGACCATGCACAACTGACTCTAGTATCCGGGGGATTGACGGGATAAATGTGTGGGGTGGGATTGTGGTCGATACAGACTCAATGAACCAAGTGTCCTCTATCTGTAATGACTCTATGAACTTCTACGAACGGTGGTAAAGTTTGTCAAAATGTTACTTGTCAAAGTTTGTCAAAGTGTACTTGGCATTGATTGGAAATACTGATAAAACAAAAGCAATTTGGATGAACATATGAACATAAGAAATAGGAGCAGGAGTAGGCCATCTAGCCTTTCGAGCCTGCCCCGCCATTCAATGAGATCATGGCTGACCTGAAGTGGATCAGTTCCACCTTCCCACTTTCTCCCCATAACCCTTAATTCCCCTGTCTATCAGAAACCTATCTACCCGTGACTCAGTGAGATAGCCTCCACCACTTGGATGAGGTTATGTTCAGGATGAGGCAATATTCAGAGTTAGCAAAGGTTGCCCAAAAAAGTGGCTTATTCTCGAACCCTGCATTCTTTCTCTCCTCCGTTTAAGTATAACACGAATGGTTTAGTGATAGCTCTGCCAGCCTGGTCGGCATTCTGCTGTTGATTGTATGTTAAGTGACAGGATTTTGGTCACCTCCCACTCAGATCCTGGCAGGCATATGTCCACATCACGACACCATCAATAATTCAGCATTTCTCAACAGTCTCAGTCAGGCAGCGGGAGCGATTCAGAGCTGGAAATGTCACACCGATGCCTTTCCTAATGTTAGCGTTAAGGCATTAGGGTGAGGTAAAGCAGTGGGAGTTACACCCTGTAATTGGCCCTGTAGTACTTGACCTGTGCGTTTGATGCAGGCACATACTGGATGGACATGCTCAGTGCTGTTTCCTCACCTCGAAAAGAATAAAAGCTTTATACTAATTCTGCCTGTCAAATATATTGAAGGGATGCTATTAAATTTCATAGCCTGGCTGCAATTCACTGAATCCTCCAAAATGTGTGAAACCAATCTCTTTAAAAAATACCGATGTATCTTTGTCTCAGAGGAAATTCCACAAGTGGATGTTAACAGAGTAGGGGATTTCCCCAGAGTTCAGAATTCCTCCCTAAACCCAACACTTTTGTGACAAATTAATTCATCAATCATCTATTCCCTGGTGCGAGAGACCAGCTGTGTGAAAAATAATTTAGTAACGATGTGAATAAAGTGTAGTACAGTCAGCAGCCGAAACAATATAGTCCAAAGTCATAATTTAAATCCAATATTACTGCATTTTAAAATAATTTATTGTACACAGAGTGAATCATACAATTCCTACAGCCCATTGGGTCTGCACCAACTCCCTGACATCTTACTGAGGCCCACTCCCACCCTATCCCCTGACCCCATTTATTACCTTGCTGATCCCCCTAACCTACACATCTTTGTGACTCTAACAGACAATTTACCATGGCCAATCTACCTAACTTGCACATCTTTGGAGTGTGGGGGGAAATCGGAGCAGCCAGAGGAAACCCAAGCAGACACGGGGAGGACGTGCAGACTCCGCACAGACAGTCACCCAAGGCCAGAACCAAACCCTGGTCTCTGGATCTGTGAGGCAGCAGTGCTAACCACTGTGCCACCGTGCCACCCCTATTGCTTTGCGATTTCTCTGAGAGTTGCAATAATGCTGTTTTCTCATACAAATGAGGCTGCCTCGCTAAATATTTTTAAGACGTGGGTTGATGGGTTTTTGATAAGAGAGGGGATTAAGGGTTATGGGGAGAGGGCGGGAAAGTGGAACTGAGCCACGACAAATCAGCCATGATCTTATTGAATGGCGGGGCAGGCTCGAAGGTCTAGATGGCCTACTCCTGCTCCTATTTCTTATGTTCTTATGTTCTTAATTCCATCAGAGTCCAGAATTTCTAGGCACGATTTTGATGTAGAGTTTATTCATGTTTTGAAAAGAGTAAGAATCAGCAAAATGATTTAGATTGTGAGTTAGATACATGAACTATCTTGGAACAATTGTGGCTGGGTGACATTGGGAACAAAATCAGCACCACACGCTGAATCAGAGAATTAATTTTTTGGAGCACAGAGCTTGAGTATTGCTGAAAAAAAAGAGACATGCTACAAAACTTTTCCTTTTGCACTCATCAGGATAACTTGCAAGAAATGACCAACAGCAATGGGGGAATGCCAACTTATACAGCGTGAAAAGAGATTGGTTGGCAAGTGGACCATGTGTTAATGTAAGCCTACTTGTGACATTAATAAATAGACTTTAAAACTTTATGACCAGCTGAGGCACTGGCATGGAGAATACAGCATGGAACAGTTAACTGCTCAACTTTGTTCAAATTCAATTTCTCTGCTTGCAAACTCACCCAGCATAAGATATGATCTTGCGATTGGACATGCTATTATAGAAAAGATACTATTAAACAAAAAAGAGTGCAGCAGAGATTTACTAGGATGTTACCGGGACTTGATGGTTTCAGTTATAAGGAGAGGTTGAATAGACTTTTTTCTCTGGAGCGTAAGAGGCTGAGTGGTGACGTTATAGAGGTCTATAAAATAATGAGGGGCATAGATCAGCTAGATAGTCAATGACTTTTCCCAAAGATAGGGGAGTCTAAAATTAGAGGGCATGAGTTTAAGGTGAGAGGGGAGAGATACTAAAGTGTCCAGAGGGGCAATTTTTTCACACAATGGGTGGTGAGTGTCTGGAATGAGCTGCCAGAGGTAGTAGTAAAGGTGGGTACAGTTTTGTCTTTTAAAAAGTGTTCAGACAGTTAAATGGGTACAATAAGTATAGAGGGATATGGGCCAAACATGAGCAATTGGAACTAGCTTAAGGGTTAAAGAAGGGGCAGCAGGGCCAAGTTGGGCCAAAAGGTCTGTTTCCATGCTGTAAACTTCTTTGACTCTATGACTTTATGACGCTATGAACATCTGCTAACCAATCCTGAGTGCATGAAGAATTACACTGAAAACCAATTTAAGATTATTAGTCGGGCTCGCAGTGTGGTTCACTTACGCATGCTGGAGGCCACATATTTTCACATGGAGTGTCCTATCCTTTGCAGACAGAAGGAATCTGTTCACATATTGTGCCTTTTTCAACTAAACAGGAGCTTAGGGAAGTTCCCTGGTTCATGCCCCAGGGCAATACTTTGACCATAGAATCATAGAATCCCTACAGTGCAGAAAGAGGCCATTTGGTTCACCGAGTCTGCACCGACCACAATCCCATCCCAACCCTATTCTCGTAAAGTCATTGTTGACCTGCTGGTTTGAATTGGCTGGTGTAGAGCCACAAAAAGACATCCTTCTCCAGCAACGAGACAAAGAATCCTGCTACTGCCACTAAGCAGTGTGGCTGGAGATAAGAGGCTCGCAGTTTTGTGGAGTGTTGGTTACATTTTGGTAGGTCTGAAGAAGTCTTTGTCATCTTACGTAGGTTAACAGTACGTCTTTCAATCTTTATTGACCCCATTTACAAATTTACAGTGAAGGGTATAAGCTTGGCACTGTCTCCATGCTTGCTGGTACAGCTCGATCCAACACTCAACTGACCATCGGTGCAGGCCATTTGTTCTCCTACATCATTGTTTGGATGGTACGTGGAGTTAAGGCCTTGTCAGACCAGCCTTGATTTTGTTGACCAATAAAGAAGGCTTGAGGAGCCGAATGGCCTCCTTCTGCACCTGCTTATCTCCTTATGTTCTGATTTATCTGAGAAGCTGGGCACAGAGGTGCACCTATAGGCCTTCAATGAAAAGGGGAATAATGGAGCAACAGCAAATGTGAAACCAAAAGAGAAAATGCTGGAAAACCTCAGCAGGTCTGGCAGCATCTGTAAGGAGAGAAAAGAGCTGTTGTTTCCAGCCCAGATGACCCTTTAAGGGCATTCAAATGGTCAGTGGATAGGCATATGGATAACATTGGAATAGTTTAGGTTAGAGGGTCATTAGATTGGTCCCACTGGTCGACGCAACATCGAGGGCTGAAGGGCCTGTTCTACGCTGTAATGTTCTACATTCTATGTTCTTTGTCAAAGCTCATGAAGTGCACTGACTATGATTGCAAAGAGAATTGGTGGGTCCACCTCAAACATGAGTGGCTTGATGTTACAGGTCAATGCAATGCTGCTCTTGAATGAATCGAGTGACCAGTTCCACGGGAATGTCAGCTGCGCGTGTTTACAATGTGGTTCTGCTGCTGCAACCCAAGTGAACCTTGCATTAATGTGGGAATTGCTGACATTCTAGGCAGCAATGCGAGCAGCTGGGGCTGCCATCTGATCTTCCTCTTCTTCGTCTACCTCCTGTTCTGAAGAGGATTTGTGATTTTCATGGTGGTAATAAGCTTGATACCAGATTATGGTTTGCAACTACTCTTCATTCATATGTCACCCTGTTCAGATACACAAAATATCTTGATGCAGTGGACATATAGAGAAACCATGTAGGTCTAATGTGTTAATATGCTAGGGCATTTTGAAATCAAGAAAGAAGAGGCATTGGGTCTCTTGAAGAGTCCATCAATAATACCACTAAGGCCCTTCCACCTCCACCATCTCTTCAGCAACACACTCATTTGCTTTAATCTCCTATTGCTATACTCCAGACAATATCCTTTGCGCAAATAGCCTTTGACTTTCTTTGAATTCTGGAAGAATGAATTTTCCAATGTTCCGGTTGCTGGTACTCTCCATGCCATACTGTAATAAATAAGCTGTGTTTTGTGATTAATGTGCTGTTTGTTAATTTTCCTGGAGTTATGAAGTATTTACAGGATAGGAACAGGCTATTCTGTCGAATAAATCTATGCTAATGCTACTTATCTACACAAGACTCATTCTATCTGTCTTCATCTCTTTCCATCAACATTGTATTTCATTGCTTTCTCTCTCATAAAGTTAACAAAGAAACATTGAAGATAGGAGCAGGAGGGAGGCCATTTGGCCCTTTGAGCCTGCTCCGCCGTTCATTACAATCGTGGCTGATCATCCAACTCAATAGCCTAATCCTGCTTTCTCCCCATAACCTTTGATCCCATTCGTCCCAAGTGCTATATCTAGCCTTCTCTTGAATGTATTGACATCTTTTGAATACACTTACGTTGCTTCCTCTACAATGAATGTATTCCTTAAACATAGGGGGCTGGATTTTACAGCCTCGCTCACCCCGAAACCATTAAATCTTGCCCAAAGTTAACGGACTTTCCCACCATCTGTCCTTGGCCCACTCCGATTCTCATGGTGGGCGAGACAGTAAAATTGCAGCCAGAAAGTAGAAGCCAGAGTCAGCCCTTCAAGCCTGCTCTGCCATTCATTTTGATCACGGCTGATTATCAAATTCAAATTCACTTCAGGTGCCAGGATTCAGATGCTTCAGGAAGGACAGGGAGGGTGGCAGAAGAGGTGGTGGAGTGGCACTGTTGATCAGGGACAGTGTCATGGCTGCAGTGAAAGAGGATGCCGTGGAGGGACTATCTACAGAGTCTCTGTGGGTGGAAGTTACGAACAGCAAAGGGTCGAAAACTTTGCTGGGTGTATTCTATAGGCCGCCCAATAGTGACAGGGAAGTTGAGGTGCAGATAGGGAAACAGATTCTGGGGAGATGTATTAGTAACAGAGTTGTCGTGATGGGAGACTTCAATTTCCCAAACATCGACTGGAACATCCCTAGGGTAAGCGGTTTGGATGGGGAGGAGTTTGTTAGGTGTGTTCAGGAAGGTTTCCTGACACAGTATGTGGATAAGCCTATTAGTGCATTTAGTGGTTGTGGATGGGTCTTTTTCGGCATGGAGGTCAGTCACCAGTGGAGTGCCCCAGGGATCTGTTCTAGGACCCTTGCTGTTTGTCATTTTCATAAATGACCTAGATGAGGAAGTGGAGGGATGGGTAAGTTCGCTGATGACACGAAGGTCGGTGGTGTTGTGGATGGTCTGGAAGGATGTCAAAAGTTGCAGCAGGACATAAATAGGATGCAGGACTGGGCGGAGAAGTGGCAGATGGACTTCAAAGTGGATAAATGTGTAGTCGTCCATTTTGGCAGAACCAACGGGATGAACGAGTACACTATCAAGGGCAGGAGTCTTAGTAGTGTTGAAGAGCAGAAGGATCTTGGGGTCCGGGTCCACAGGACTCTTAAATCGGCCTCGCAGGTGGAGGAGGTGGTCAAGAAGGCGTATGGTGTACTGGCCTTCATTAATCGAGGGATTGAGTTTAGGAATCGGGAGGTAATGCTGCAACTTTATAAGACCCTTGTCAGGCCTCATTTGGAGTACTGTGCACAGTTCTGGTCGCCTCACTATAGGAAAGACGTAGAAGCTATTGAGAGGGTACAGAGGAGATTTACAAGGATGTTGCCTGGACTGGGAGGCATGCCTTATGAAGTTAGGTTGAGGGAGCTGGGACTCTTTTCCCTGGAGAGACGAAGGTTGAGAGGCGACCTGATAGAAGTTTATAAAATGTTGAGAGGAATAGATAGGGTGGATTCTCAGAGGCTATTTCCCCGGGTTGAAATGGTCGCTACGAGAGGACACAGATTTAAGGTGCGGGGAGGAAAGTACAGAAGTGATGTTAGGGGTAAGTTTTTCACTCAGAGGGTGGTGAGTGAATGGAATCGGCTGCCGTCAGTGGTGGTGGAGGCGAACTCGCTGGGGTCTTTTAAAAGACTTCTGGATGAGTATATGGGGTTTAATGGGATTGGGGGTTATAGATAGGTCCATGGATTGGTAGGTGTTGATGTGATCGGCGCAACTCGTGGGCCGAAGGGCCTGTTTGTGCTGTAGTGTTCTATGTTCTATGTTCTAATATCCTGATTCCACACTTTCCCGATATCGTTTGACTTCTTTAGTCTCAAGAACTATATCTAATTTCTTCTTGAAATCACACAACGTTTCGGCCTCAACTACTTCCTGTGGTAGTGAATTCTGTGAGTGTCTTTTATTGCTGACCCCGGTAAGGGTGATGAAAAAGCCACATTTATTGCCCGTCCTTTGCTGCCCTCCTCTCCAATGAGCGGTCTGGCACTCACAATGCTACGAGGTGGGGAATTGCAGAAAATCAACTCAAAGGAATGGCAGTCAGGACGGAATGTGACCTAATCCAAAACATGGGGGTGGGAATGTTAAACTTATGTAGAACTCAACCTCAGCTGGCAGCACAGTGGTTAGCATTGCTGCCTTACAGTGCCAGGGACCCGGGTTCAATTCCCAGCTCGGGTCACTGTCTGTGTGGAGTTTGCACCTTGTCCTTGTGTCTGCGTGGGTTTCCTCTGGGTGCTCCGGTTTCCTCCCACAGTCCAAAGATGTGCGGGTTAGGTTGCCATGCTAAATTGACCCTTAGAGTCAGGGGAATTAACAGAGCAAATATATAGGGTTGCTAGGATTGGGACTGGGTGGTATTGTTGTCCATGCAGGCTCAATGGCCTCCCCCTGCACTGTAGGGATCCTGTGATTCTATACCTGGAGTATTGCATCCAACTGTGGACAGCACACTTTAGGATAGATATAAACTTATTAGAGAGGGTGCAGAAAGATTCTCAAGAAGGATTCTCGGGCGCTTCAGATACATAGAGACTGGAGACTGTTCTCTTTGGAGATGAGAAGGCCGAGAGGAGATCTGATAGATCCTTCAAACTCACGAGGGGGTCTGGATAGAGTGGATTGGTGTGAACCATTCTCATTTGTGGAAGGATCAAGAACCAGATTTAAAGTAATTAACGAAAGGCGCAATGGTGACATGAAGACTATATGGTGACATGGTGACAGGACCAGGGGGCACAGCCTCAAGATAAGGGGGGGACAGTTTAGAACAGAGTTGAGGAGAAACTTCTTCGCTCAAAGGGTGGTGAATCTCTGGAATTCTCTGCCCGTTGAAGTGGTGGAGGCTGCCTCGCTAAATATATTTAAGACATGGGTAGATAGGTTTCTGGTAGGCAAGGGGATTAACGATTATGGGAAAAAGTGGGAAAGTGGAACTGATCCACTTCAGATCCGCCATGATCTTATTGAATGGCGGGGCAGGCTCGAAGGGCTAGATGGCCTACTCCTGCTCCTATTTCTTATGTTCTTAAGATAACCTTTTCCACAGAGCGGGAGGTAATGTTCCCATCCAGGCCACCACGGGAATCCTAGCGGGCGGCCGACGGATCATGGAAAGGTCAGTTGACCTCTGGTGAACGCAGCCAGAAAATCCTACTAACGAGATTTTCAGATCTGGAATGCACTGTCTGAGAGTAGGGTGGAGCCAGGGTCAACTGAGGTGTTCAAGAGGAGATTGGATTGTTATCTGAACAGGAACAATGTGCAGGGTTATGGGTAGAAGGTGTGGGAGTGACAATTGACTAATTCTCCTTCAGACAGCCAGCACAGATAGGTTGGACCAAACGGCCTCCACTGAATGTAATCATTCTACAATTCCCACGATATGACTGTTTTGCATCTTCTTGGTGGATGTTATAGGGACGGAGGTGCTGTACATTTGCACATGGATTAGTAAATTTGCTGATGACACCAAAGTCGGAGGTGTGGTAGATTGTGAGGAAGGGTGTCATAGTTTGCAGGGTGACTTAGACAGGTTGCAGAGCTGGGCCGCGAGGTGGCGGATGGAGTTTAATGCGGAGAAGTGTGAGGTAATTCACTTTGGTAGGAGCAACAGATGTGTCGAGTATAGGGCTAACAGGAGGACTTTGAATAGTGTGGATGAACAGAGGGATCTAGGTGTATGTGTACATAGATCCCTGAAAGTTGGGAATCAAGTAGATAAGGTTGTCAAGAAGGCGTACGGTGTCTTGGCGTTTATTGGTAGGGGGATTGAATTTAGGAGTCGCAGCGTAATGTTGCAACTGTACACAACTCTGGTGCGGCCGCACTTGGAGTACTGTGTGCAGTTCTGGTCCCCACATTACAAGAAGGATGTGGAGGCTTTGGAGAGGGTGCAGAGGAGGTTTACCAGGATGTTGCCTGGTATGGAGGGGAGGTCCTATGAGGAGAGACTGAGGGATTTGGGGTTGTTTTCGTTGGAAAGAAGGCGGCTAAGAGGGGATCTTATTGAAACATATAAGATGATTAGATGTTTAGATAGGGTGGGTAGTGATAGCCTTTTTCCTCGGATGGAGGAAGCTAGCACGAGGGGGCACGGCTTTAAATTAAGGGGGGGTAGTTATAGGATGGATGTCAGGGGTAGGTTCTTTACCCAGAGGGTGGTGAGGGATTGGAATGCCCTGCCTGCTGCAGTTGTAAATGTGCCTAGTTTGGGGGCGTTTAAGAGATCCGTGGATAGGTTTATGGACGAAAAGGGATTGGTTTAGGTTAGTGGGTCATTGTTTTGTAACTGGTCGGCGCAACATCGTGGGCCGAAGGGCCTGTTCTGCGCTGTAATGTTCTATGTTCTATGTTCTATGCTACAGTCAATGATAGGGAAAATGGCAACTGATTCAAGCGGTGATGATCTAATAAAGTGCTCTGTTAGAGACATTTTCATGCCTGGCCACCATACACTTTGAGCGCAATCTTACTCGCCATTCCTGCCATGCTCCTGCTGCGACAAGGTTGGAGAATTTGGCAACCAGCCAAGTCGCCACTCACTGCGACGGGATGGGACACTCACACCAGTGTGATAAGATTCTGGCCTCTCTATGGTTCATCTTTGGTACTCTCAAATCCCTTAGATTCCTGTCCAAATCTCAGAATGCATCTAAGTAGGAATCAACAACCAATGACCCCATGGCCAGAATTTTACTGGCACGCCCTCACAGCCACCCCCCCCCCCCACCTCTCTTCCCACTGCCCCCCCCGCCTCCCCAGAACTGGGGCAAGCGACGTTCACAGAACGGCATTCTTGTTGGCCTGAGGCGAAATCTTACAAGCCTCGTGCGTGCAAAGTGGTAAAATTCCAGCATATATGACTATTTCTGGGATTACCGCTAGTGTAGTTATTGTCAGTGCAGACTCGATGGGCCGAAGGGTCTTTTCTGCGTTATGACTCTAAGTGAATTTTAAGTGGTAGCCACCTTGAACAGACTAGTGCAGAATGGTATCAATCTTCTATCCGACTTTCAGGGTTTTTTTTTTAATTTGGCCATGGCTGAATATATTACTGTCGAGTGCCAGCCGTGTCTGAGTCAGCACCCCCTTGTCTTTAAGTCAGGAGATGGTGGGTTTCAGCCTCGCTCCGTATGAACGAGCCTGTCACTTCAGTGCAGCACTGCAGGAGGTGCCAAAACGTGTGTGAAGTGGCCAAACGAAAACTGTCTGTCTATCCAGGCAGATGCAAATGTTTGGAAAAAGACAACAGGGGGTTGTTCTTCCAGCCTCTTTGTTTATCACTCAATCACCACCACCCAATAATAAAACAGTGGAGGTAGTCATTTACTTGGCGTTGATGTGCAGTGGCTGTGTTGTAAATTGGCTGTTGCATTTCTAACAGTAACTGCACTCCAAAAGTCATTCTTTGCAGCTAAAATGCTTTTTGGCACTCTGAGGACACTATATCTTTTCATGGCCAGCAGACATGACTGTCTGTTGAAGCACAGCTTGTCTTTCTCTCCTGTCACTCAGTCGCAATGTTTGTTCTTTACTCATTCATGGGGCATGGGCTTCATTGCCCGGGCCAGCATTTATTGCCCATCCCTAGTTGCCCGAGGGCATTTAAGAGTCGTTGCTCCTGTCATGCAGTCATGTGACTCCAGAGCCACATTGCTGTGGATTCAGATGTAGGCCAGACCAGGTAAGGGCGGCATCAGTGAGTCAGATGGGTCTTTACAACAATCAACAATGGTTTTATGGTCATTGTGTGGGGGAGGTGGTGGTATTGTCGCTAAGCTTATGCTCTGAGGGCCTGAGTTCAAATCTTACCATGGCAGATGGTGAGATTTGAATTCAATAAAAAAAAAATTGGAATTAAAATGACTAATGATGGTCATGAAACCATTGTTGATTTTTGGAAAAATCTATCTGGTTCACTAATGTCCTTTACTAAGGGAAATCTGTTGTCCTTACTAGTGGCGTTTACTACCAAATAAACCTGTTGGACTTTAACCTGGTGTGAACTCAAATTTCACTATCTGCTGTAGTGGGATTTGAACCTGGGCTCCCCAGAGCATTATCCTGGGTTTTTTTTGGATTACTGGTCCAGCAACAATACCACTACCTCACCTATCTACAGTCCTCTGTAGAATGTGCCATCGCGTTTCAAGGGACTAAATTAGACAACTCTGTCATAGAGCTAGCATGAGTATGGCACACTGAGTGGCCTCATTTTGAGCTGTGAGCTTTGATGATTCTGTTCCGATCCAGAAACGTTGGCCAGGTCTAGTTCCCTGAAACAAGACTTCATGACAGGGTATCTGCCAATTCCAGATTTATTTTGTTGATACACTTCATTCTATGTAGAGACTATCCAAAAAAGTTGATACACCTGGGAAAATTTTTCAATATTATTTAAAGAGTTTATGATTCATATAAATAGGTAAATCTTTTTTTCAATAAACCCTCTCTTGTGCCCAATTATATAGCACATGTGTCAACCTTGGCTCGGAGGAGGAATAGATATTTCAAAAAAAATTTGAATATGTTCCTTCTGTGGGAGTTATTGTTTGGCTTCAGTCATATTGGTTCAGTTTGTGTTGTTCTCAGTGGGATTCCTGCAGCAAAAACACCCTCTACCTCAAATGCAGGTCAATTTGGAATTCCTCTTAAAGGTTTTAGGGTCACAGGATTGGCAGCGCAGCGCTGGAAATAATCTCCCAACTGCCCACAGTGGCACAGTGGTTAGCACTGTTGCCTCACAGTATCAGGGACCTGCATTTGATTCCCGGGTCTGTGGAGAGTCTGCATGTTCTCCCTGTGTCTGCGTGGGTTTCCACTGGGTGCTCTTGTTTCCTCCCTGGTTATGTGCATTAGCCATGCAAAATTTCTCCCTCAGTGTACCCGAACAGGCGCCAAAGTAGAGCGACTAAGGGATTTTCACAGTAGCTCCATTGCAGTGTCAATGTAGGCTGACTTGTGACACTAATAAATAAACTTTTGTCCAAGATTTGAGTTTGCACTACAGGCCCTTCAGAGAACTGAAATTGTGTCCATCTGCTCAAGGGGTGTTAAAGATCCCGCAACAGCATTGGGAGAGGAGCTGGTGTCCTGGCCATTTGTCCCTTATCCAAAATTGCAACACAACTCTCCCATGGGCTATGGTGCAATATATGGAGAAACAGTGCACAGATTTGGGCTATTACCTCAGCAGAAAGTGAGACCTATTCCCATCGAGGAATGGCAACTTTTGTAACAGCAGATACTCAGAGGAGGCAATGAAGATGTGAGAATCAGAACATCTTACAAAGCACGAGGGAGACTATCAAGTAATGAACAGTGATCGCTCATAAATAAAGCAGCTGGCTACATCCT
Source organism: Carcharhinus amblyrhynchos (assembly GCF_965287045.1). Lineage (NCBI taxonomy): Eukaryota > Metazoa > Chordata > Chondrichthyes > Carcharhiniformes > Carcharhinidae > Carcharhinus > Carcharhinus amblyrhynchos. Next base: position 14,248,488 of record NC_137324.1, read on the forward strand.
AGAAAAATGGTTTAATGACACAAAGAAGATTGCCAAGGATTTCTGACTATATTTAACAAGGCTTCAGAAGCCACCCAAGCGTAATAACTCAACTTTGAAGGAACTGGCACTTCCTCCACTGATTTGACCTTAATTGGCCAGTTCTAAAACCTACAATAAAAATGGTTTGCTCTGTATTGCTGGAAGTGTTCTTTTAAAATTGAACAGCTCTCCCCAGCGAGGCCCTGAGCAAAAACTGATGCATAAGCATCTTTTGCACCCAGTGCTGTTATGTCTTAAACGATGACATGTTTCCCCTCAAGCCCCCTGAGAATCCTATGGGTGGGATTTTATGTCCTCCTCATCTCAAAACAATTAAAATCCCACCCAAGGTCAATGGACCTGTCCATTGGCATATTCCCATGGGATGGTAAAATTCCAGTCTATGGGTGGGATTTTACAGCCTCACTCAGGCGAGACTGGAAATCCCCGTCCGAGGTCACCGGAGATTTCCCTTGTTGGACCCTCACCCCTGCCGATTCCATGGCAGGCGAGGAGGCAGAGTTCCGGCCTATATGTCTCAATTAGACTGCCTCTCCATCTTCTAAACTCCAGTGAGTCCAGGCCCAAAGTACTCAACCTCTCCTGGCAAGAACAAAAGAACAAAATCAGCCCGGGAAACAGGCCCTTCGGCCCAACGAGCCCGTGCCGCCATTTTAACACCACCAGTCCCCCTCTCCACCCATGACCCTTATCTATGCTTATGGCATTCCACGTTGAGGGAAAACTAATTTAGGGACAATTTATTACCTCCAGTCAGCCTAACAGCACATCTTTGGGGTGTGGGAGGAAACCAGAGCACCCGGAGAAAACCCACGCAAGCACGGGGAGAATGCGCAAACTCCCACAGACACCGGCCCAATTCCATGCGTCTGCACAGCAATCAGTGATAGTCACTGAGCTGTCGTCTTACCCAGCATCTGGACCAGTTTAAGCGTTCACTAATGACATGAAGTACTAGGCTATTCTCGAACATCCAAGAGCAGCCCTTGTACGACCCATCGCGTGTATGCCCCTCATTGGACAATAAGGCGGACCGACTTAAAACCTGTGAATTAAAAGAGAAAAACATTGGCATCACTCCACATCCTTATACATTACCAGGGACGTCCCAATGCTAATGAACCTTATTTAAAACAATCTCCTATATCCTTCCATCTCCAACCCACTCATGTGCCTGTCTAAGTTACTCTTAAATGACTCCAGTGTGCCTGCCTCCACCGCCTTACTTGGCAGAGTTTTCCATACCCCCACTACCCTCTGTGTGAAAAACCTCCCTCTAACATCCATGTTATACCTCTCCCCCCTCACCCTAAGCCCGTGGCACCTCGTACCGTGCATTTCTAACATAGGAAATAGCTTACCACTGTTTACTCTATCTATACCCTTCATAATCTTATATACCTCTATTAGATCCCCCCTCAGTCGCCGTCTTTCAAGGGAAAACAGCCCCAATTTGCTCAATCTTTCCTCATACCCCAGTCCTTCCATACCAGGCAACATCCTGGTAAACCTCCTCTGCACTCTCTCCAGGGTCTCCACGTCCTTCCGGTAGTAAGGCGACCAGAACTGGACACAGTATTCCAAATGCAGCCTAACCAACGTTCTATACAACTGCAACATTAGACTCTAGCTCTTATACTCTATACCCCTTCCTATAAAGGCTAACATACCATAAGCTTTCTTCACAACCTTCTCCACTTGTACTGCCACCTTCAAAGACTTGTGCACTTGCACCTCCAGGTCCCACTGCGTTTCTATACTCTTTATAGGTTTACCCTTTACCATATAACTCCGCCCTATATTATTCTGGCCAAAATGCATCACCTCACATTTATCAGGATTAACTCTATTTGCCATATATCTGCCCAATATACCAGCCTATCAATATCCCATTGTATTGCCAGACACTGCTCCTCACTGCCCGCCAATCCAGCCATCTTAGTGTCATCTGCAAATTTGCTGATCACACCACCTACTCCCTCTTCCAAATCATTTATATACACTACAAAGAGAAGAGGTCCCAGTACTGAGCCCTGCGGCATACCACTAGTGACAGACCTCCAGCTAGAAAAGGACCCCTCCATTACTACTCTCTGACTCTTCTTACCAAGTAAAAAGTCTGACAACACCAGGTTTTAGTCCAACCTATTTATTTGATAATATACTCACAAGCTTTCGGGGTTAGCCCCTTCGTCAGGTGAATGGAGAGTTCTGGCCTCAGACAGAGCATATAAAGCACAGACAGTTTAGAGATTACTGATTAGAATGCGAATCCTTACATCTAACCTGCTGTTCAAGACCTGAAGTGGCTGATAATGTGAGTGGAAGGAGCACTGATCACAGGTCTTGAACAGCAGGTTAGGTGTAAGGATTCGCATTCTAATCAGTAATCTCTAAACTGTCTGTGCTTTATATGCTCTGTCTGAGGCCAGAACTCTCCATTCACCTGACGAAGGGGCTAACCCCGAAAGCTTGTGAGTATATTATCAAATAAATAGGTTGGACTAAAACCTGGTGTTGTCAGACTTTTTACTGTGTTTACGCCAGTCCAACGCCAGCATACCCACATCATGTCCTCTTACCAAGCCAGTTCTCAACCCATCTAGATACCTGGCCTTGTATCCCATGAGCCTTAATCTTTTCAACCAACCTACCATGAGGTAGGTATGAAAATCCTTTCATACCCAAGATGAACCTGGCGAACCTTCTCTAGCCTGCCTCCAATGCCAGAATACCAATGCCATGATCTTATTGAATGGTGCAGCAAGCTCGAGGGGCTGAATGGCCTACTCCTGCTCCTAAGCTCTATGTTCCTAAACGAGTTGGGTCAAATGGCCAGCTTCAGGGCTGCACATTCGATTTAGTACAATGCAATATGGTGTGAAATGCCACAATCAGTCCAATCTGTATCATTCTGGGAGGTCATTGCTTGACATTGTATCACCAGCAGTGAATCTGATCATTGAATCAGGGCTACAGATTGCAGCCTTGAGTCTTCATCTTGCGTTCATTCCCAATAAGAATTAGCACCAGAATCAACTATCACCCTCGTGGTGGCGTTAGTCCTGTTGTAGCTCTTCTCTCTGTCTGCACTTGGGTGTCAGAATGGCGTTAAGAGTCATCTTTTCAGAGATAATCTTCATCACCCAGGGTTGAACCATCCAACCGAGGCGGTGTTACAAACAGCCTTGGCACCTGGGAGTGTGGCAGGATGTAGGCAATGTGGAAGTTTCCAGGATACCTCCCCCGGACTCGTGATTGCAAACTATCTGATAGAGTGAAAATCCTATCTGTTCACCAGGGCACCCAGTCAGCTTCCCTGCTGCCATCAGACTTTTGAATGGACCTACCTCATATTAAGTTGATCTTTCTCTACACCCTAGCTGTGACTGTAACACTACATTCTGCATCCTCTCCTTCCTTTCTATGAACGGTATGCTTTGTCTGTATAGCACACAAGAAACAATACTTTTTACTATATACTAATACAGGTGACAATAATAAATCAAATCAAATAAATTAAAATCAGGACGTCCTTTTGGCAATATAACTGTTTCTTTGATCAAGGTAAGAATAAACAAACAGCACAGGAACAGGCCCTTTGGCCTTCCAAGCCTGTGCTGATCACGTTTACCTATCTAAACAAACAGCTTCTATCCCTTTATTCCCCGTTTGTTCATATATCTATCAAGGTAAGTCTTAAATGTGGTAACATAACTGCTTCAACCGCCTCACTTGGCAGTGCATCCCAGGCCCCCACCACCCTCTGTGTAAAAAACTTCCCCCCGCACATCTCCACTGAACCTTTACCCCCTTAACTTGAACTTGTGCCCCCTTGTAATTGCCATTTCTGCCCTGGGAAAAGGCTTCCAACTGTTCGCCCTATCTATACCTCTTGTAATTTTATAAACTTCTACCAGGTTGCCCCTCAGCCTCCATCGTTCCAGGGAGAACAATCCCAGTTAATTCAATCTCTCCTCACAGCTAATACCCTCCATACCAGGCAACATCCTGGTAAACCTTTTCTGCACTCTCTCCAAAGCCACTACATCCTTCTGGTAGTGTGTTGCCCAGAATTGGACACAGTATTCCAAATGTGGCGTCACCAACATTTTATACAACTGTAACATAATTTGCCAACTTTTATACTCGATGCCCCATCTGATGAAGGTAAGCGGGCCATATGCTTTCTTCACCACCTTTTCCACCTTTGCTGCCACTTTTAAGAGTCTGTGGACCTGTACTCCCAGATCTCTCTGTGTGTCGATGCTCCTGATTGTTCTGCCATTTATTCAATAGCTCCCACCTGAATTGGATCTACCAAAATGCATCAGCTCGCATTTGTCTGGATAAAATTCCATCTGCCTTTTCTCCGTCCAGTTTTCCAGCCGATCTATTTCCAGCTGCATTCGCTAACAATTTTCATCGCTATCCGAAACGCTGCCAATCTTAGTATCACCGCAAACTTGCTAATCAGACCAGCTTTTAATCAGATGGTTTCTTCCAAGTCATTTATATATACTACAAACAGCAGAGGTCCCAGCACTGAACACCACTAGTTACAGCCCTCCATTCAGGAAAACCTCACCCACCACTACCTTCTGTTTTCTATGGCCAAGCCAGTTCGCGATCCGTTTAGCTAGTTCACCCCTGATCCCATGATATTTAATCTTTTGCACCAGCCTGCCACAAGCTACAAATAAAGTCCTGATGCAGCTTAGTTTCTGCAATGTGTTTGATCAAAAGAGAAGAATGAAATGCTAAAAGAAACCCTTCCCAGTGCAAAACATTTCCCAGCTATAGCTCTTTCTTTTTTATAATTCAGCAGGAGGATCCAGTCAATCTACTGGAAGACTTTGCTAAAAGGCAGCCATACTTTGCAATCTAACTGTTGCTGGGTAAAATATGCTTTTATTGTCGCCAAGCTTTTTATTGATTAGTTGGAACTGAAACTCAGAGATGATTGTGTTTAAATGGACCAGGCGTAGAACACGCTGGGTGGAAGACATTGTCTCTGATTTAGCTGCCGGGGTAAGCTGGCCACTCCTTTCTCAGACAGTGTGATGAAGACAGAGTTGTCATCTTGGATCCAAGCAACCACCCCCTGCCCCCTGAACCCACCCCCCCCCCCCACCCCCCCAATGACTACTACCCCTCCTCAGCCCCTGCTAACTTATTCAGGATACATCCTTCCAAAGGAAGCCTAATGTTGACTATTAAAGGGATATTCAACTACTCCACTCTGGCCTCTTGAGTTTCGCTGGTATTAATTCCTCCATCGCTATTGGCCATGCCTTCAGCATACTCGAACCTGAGCTCTAGTATCCCCTCCCTAAACCTCTTCACCTCTCTTCCTCTCTCCCCTACCAACCCCCACCCCCCCCCCCATGTTTAAGACACCCCCTTAAAACATACTTCATTAATCAGGTTTTTAGTAATTATCCTTAGAGAAAGCACCCCCGGTGCAGAGTGCGTGTACTCCAGGGTTTCAAACAAGATTGGCCGCAGAGGTAAGGGGTACATTCATTGTAAACATCCAGAATTCTTTCGATTTCAGCCAGGTCTCAATGTGTAGTAGCGTGGCCCCTTTAAGAGGGCATTCCCTGAGGGCCACATGATCGGGCTGGACCCTATGGGGTGTTGAGGCCAAAAGCTGAGCCAATCGATTACAAAGATGCTTATCCTGGGTCAGGGAGATCCTCAGTTGGAGCCAGGAGAGGGTGTTGTACAGTCACATAGTTATTTTGTCTGAACCTTCTTTGGAAATACCTCTTTATCATTGGCAATAAATCCATTGTTACTTTGAACCACATCGAGTCACCCTTGGTTTATTACACAATGGATTGGAACGCCACAAACATAACACCTCTGTTCATGAAAGAAGGTAGAGAGAAAGGAGGAAACTATAGGCCAGTTAGCCTAACATCTGTCACTGGGAAAACACCAGAATCCACATTCAGGAAGGAACAGCAGGACATTTCAAAAATCACAATAAAATCAGGCACATTCAACATGGTTTAGTAAAAGAGAAATTATGTTTGACAAATTTCTTAAGTGTTCTTTGAGGATGTATCAAGCAGGATGGATAAAGGGGAACCAGTAGATGTCGTGTATTAGGATTTGCAAAAGGCGTCCGGTAAGGTATCACATAAAAAGCATGGTAAGATCTTATGGTGTTGAGGATAGTATATTAGCGTTAGATTGGCTAATGAACAGGAAACTGAGAGTCAGGATAAATTGAACATTTTCAGGTTGGCGGACCGTAAGCCCTGTAAGCCCCAGGGATCCATATCCCTGAATCTGCCTGGAATCCAGAAATCCATCCATCTCAGCACTGGATATACTCAACGACTTAAAGTTTAATTATTAGTCACAAGTAGGCTTACATTAACACTGCAATAAAGTTACTGTGAAAATCCCCTAGTTGTCACACTCCGACACCCGTTCAGGTATACTGAGGGAGAACTTAGTATGGTTAATGGACCTAACCCGCACATCTTTAGACTGCGGGAGGAAACCGGAGCACCTGGAGGAAACCCACGCAGACATGGGGAGAACGTACTGACTGCATACAGACAGTGATCCGAGGCCAGGATTCAAACCCAGGTCATTGGTGCTGTGAGGTAGCAGTGCCAACCACTGTAACACCGTGCAGCCCATAATCCACCATAATCATACAAACCTTAGCATTTTGGCACATAACAACAGGGAATTTTGCAGGTTTAAGCATGAGATGTCATTTATTTCAGCTACAGAAGATGCTTTCACAGGCAACCTTTAGTCAATAGTACATATAGTGCAACATACCCTGTGGTCACGAATGTTAAACAGCCAGTCATCTTAACCAACCATTCATCTATCTTTGTTTATTTAGAAATAGAGGCCAGTAACATGTCCGGAAGCCCTGGCATTTAAGATCTTAACATATTTTAAAGTTCTTCCCTCTCTGTTAGAACATAAGAACATAAGAAATAGGAGCAGGAGTAGGCCATCCAGCCCTTTGAGCCTGCCCCACCATTCAATAAGATCATGGCTGATCTGTCGCTGCTCAGTTCCACTTTCCTGCCCTCTCCCCATAACCCTTAATCCCCTCTCCTATCAAAATCCTGTTGTGTCGGAGGAAACTTTATGCCATTTAAAATAAATGGTTTAATATCCCCACTAAGATACCACGGATAGGAGTTTCAAATATTTTCTCCTGTGGTATAAATTGTTGTGATTATTTGAAATTTGACATTCCTGTGTTTGTCCTGATGAGTGGAAAAGTTTCCACAACGTGTCTCTGTCTTCAGCAATATTCAATTAAGTATGCTTTGTGTTCATAAACTAGTTTCCCAGACAGTAATGTCAAGGCTAATGGGTTTTCAGGGTGATTAGGAAAGCACACTGCCCACTTCACATTGTATCACACAGCACAGGCCAACGTCCAGGCATCCCTACGCGGTGAGTCCCCAGTTTCGGCCTTTGAGAGGGCAACAAGCCAAGACCAGCGACGGTGGGCAAATCAAACAACCCTTCCCCAATCCACACAAAGAGCACTCATCCACACCCCCCAGTAGCTGTACATATGAACACTATCAAATATCTACGCCAGGATATTACCGTCTCACCCACCCAAGGCTCGCAAGACCCCGCCCGAGGCTAACGGAGAATGCCGTTCCGACAGCCTTGCCCGCCCCGATTCTGGGGCCGGCAAGACGGTAAAATTCCGGCCCTGGAAGCAGATATCAACCACTGACCTCTGACCAGAACTGGAAAAGTCTAAGGATTATGAAGGAAAAAATATTTCATGGGATGTGGGATTCAGGGGAACCTGGGGGAGCTAAAGTGATGTCCTTTGGTCCGGCCTGCCTGAATGACACCATCCTACCATTCAATCGGTTTTTCATCGATGCTGGAAAAATTGAAAGAAAATTTAATTGGGCAGATCATGTCAAAGGACAAAGAACGTTACAGCACTGGAACAGGCCCTTCGGCCCTCCAAGCCTGACTGATCATGATGCCTGCCTAAACTAAAGCCATATGCACTTAGTGAGTCCATACCCAATAAATGGCTAGGTCAACATTTATTGCCCATCCCTAATTGCCCTCGAGAAGGTGGTGGCAGCTGCTGTCTTGACCCGCTGCAGTCCAAATGGTGTAAGCGCACCCAAAAGCACCTTCAGAGAGGGCATTCCAGGATTTTGACCCAGTGACAGTGAAGGAACGGCCGATATATTTTCAAGTCAGGATGGTGAGTGGCTTGGAGGGGAACTTCCAAGCGACGGTGTTCCCATGTAAAGATTATTTATTAGTCACAAGTAAGGCTTAGGTTAACACTGCAATGAAGTTACTGAGAAATTCCCCTCATCGCCACACTCCGCCGCCTGTTTGGCTCAATGCACCTAAACCAGCACGCCTTTCAGAATGTGGGAGGAAACCAGAGGAAACCCACACAGACACGGGCAGAATGTGCAAACTCCACACAGACAGTCATCCAAGCCGGGAATTGAACCCGGGTCTCTGGTGCTGTGAGGCAGCACTGCTAACCACTGTGCCACCGTGCCACCCCATCTCATTCAAATGGAGCTGCGAGAAAGTGAGGGTGGGGTGGTGGAGAACCTGGGGGAGCTAAAGTGATGTCCTTTGGTTTGGCCTGCCTGAATGACACCATCCTACCATTCAATCGGTTTTTAATCGATGCTGGAAAAATTGAAAGAAAATTCAATTGGGCAGATCATGTCAAAGAACAAAGAACAGTACAGCACAGGAACAGGCCCTTCGGCCCTCCAAGCCGATCATGATACCTGCCTAAACTAAAACCGTATGCACTTACAGAGTCCGTATCCCTCCATTCCCATCCTATTCATGTGTTCCTCTAGATTCCCCATAAATGCTGCTATTGTACCTGCTCCCACCCCCTCCCTGGGCAGCGCGTTCCAGACATTCATCGCCCTCCATGTAAAAAACCTGCCTCGCACATCTCCTCTAAACTTTTCCCCACGCACCTAACACTTGACTTTTTTGCCCTAGGAAAGAGCATCTGATTATCCACACTGTCCGTGCCACTCAGACTCTTGCCACGGAACGAGTACAGATACTAATTTTGCCCAGAAACTATTTCAAAAGCTTTCAGAGAAAAACCCCATATGGAGAACTACTTGTCTCCCACTATTTTCAGCTCTGGCCTACACACTGTGCCTCCACAAGGCAGCTGAGGGGTGGGATTATCCAACCCACCCTGGCCCCAAAACCGGGGAATCCCATCCAACGCCAATGGACCTTTGCATGGTCCACCACCCGCCCGCTACGATTCCCGTGGCAGATGGGATGGGAAAACTACCTCCCTGGGACTGCAATCTCCTGTATCCAATTTCCCTCCATCAGTAAATATCTTCCATCGCTAACGAAGCGTAAAGGATTTTAACCGAGGGGTGTCGGCCATTACAATGACGGAAGCAGATTCAACAGTAACTTGGGAAAGCAAATTAGATTTCTACCTTAAAACGAAAGATCCCAAGGGCAGTGAGGAAAGAAGATAAGGTTTGATAAGGTTCACCATGGTAGGCTTCTGCAGAAAATGCAGATGTATGGGATTGGGGGTGATCTAGGGAATTGGATAAGGTTTGATAAGGTTCACCATGGTAGGCTTCTGCAGAAAATGCAGATGTATGGGATTGGGGGAGATCTAGGGAATTGGATCAGGAATTGGCTAGCGGATAGGAGACAGAGGGTGGTGGTTGATGGTAAATATTCATCATGGAGTTCGGTTTCGAGTGGTGTGCCTCAGGGATCTGTTTTGGGGCCACTGCTGTTTGTAATTTTTATTAATGATCTGGATGCGGGTATAGTTGGGTGGATTAGTAAGTTTGCTGATGACACCAAAGTCGGAGGTGTGGTAGATAGTGATGAAGGGTGTCATAGTTTGCAGGAAGACTTAGACAGGTTGCAGAGCTGGGCCGAGAGGTGGCGGATGGAGTTTAATGCGGAGAAGTGTGAGGTAATTCACTTTGGTAGGAATAACAGATGTGTTGAGTATAGGGCTAACGGGAGGACTTTGAATAGTGTGGAGGAGCAGAGGGATCTAGGTGTATGTGTACATAGATCCCTGAAAGTTGGGAGTCAAGTAGATAAGGTTGTTAAGAAGGCATACGGTGTCTTGGCGTTTATTGGTAGGGGGATTGAATTTAGGAGTCGCAGCGTCATGTTGCAACTGTACACAACTCTGGTGCGGCCGCACTTGGAGTACTGTGTGCAGTTCTGGTCCCCACATTACAGGAAGGATGTGGAGGCTTTGGAGAGGGTGCAGAGGAGGTTTACCAGGATGTTGCCTGGTATGGAGGGGAGGTCCTATGAGGAGAGGCTGAGGGATTTGGGGTTGTTTTCGTTGGAAAGAAGGCGGCTAAGAGGGGATCTTATTGAAACATATAAGATGATTAGAGGTTTAGATAGGGTGGATAGTAATAGCCTTTTTCCTCTGATGGAGAAATCTAGCACGAGGGGGCATGGCTTTAAATTAAGGGGTGGTAGTTATAGGACGGATGTCAGGGTTAGGTTCTTTACCCAGAGGGTGGTGAGGGATTGGAATGCCCTGCCTGCTGCAGTTGTAAATGCGCCTAGTTTGGGGGCGTTTAAGAGATCCGTGGATAGGTTTATGGACGAGAAGGGATTGATTTAGGTTAGTGGGTCATTGTTTTGTAACTGGTCGGCGCAACATCGTGGGCCGAAGGGCCTGTTCTGCGCTGTAATGTTCTATGTTCTAAGAGAGGACTGAGACTAATTGGATAGATCTTTCAAAGAACCCTCACTGGTGGGGATGGTGTCCCGCCTGGTTCTATGATACGGGAAATAAATTGATAGTATTTTAAGTAAATTAAGTTATGGTCAGGACAATACAAGGCCATTGTTAATTGGCAGTTAGGCTTTTGTGTTATTGACAAAGTTAATTCTGTAATCAACCTAATGAGCTTGTTTAATTACGTTAATAATTGTTAATTCAGCTCACCATCCGTTAGTTTAAAAGCAGTGGGTTGACATGGATACAGGGGTCAATTCCAGCTTCAGGTCACTGTCGGCGTGGAGTTTGCACGTTCTCCCTGTGGGTTTCCTCCGGATGCTCCGGTTTCCTCTCACATTCCAAAGATGTGCAGGTTCGGTGCATTGGCCATGCTAAGTTGACCCTCGTGTCAGGGGATTAGCAGGGTAAATGTGTGGGATTACAGGAATAGGGCTTGGGTGGGATTGTTGTCGGTGCAGACTTGATGGGCCGAATGGCCTCCTTCTGCTCTGTCAGGATTCTATGGCTCTATGAAGTCACTCGTACTGGAGTCACATGTTTATTCATTAGTGTCACATGTAGGCTTGCATTAACACTGCAATGAAGTTACTGAAACAGATTCTTGGGAAATTAATGCTGGGTTTGCTACCTGGACCATGAAGAAGACTGAAGTAGAAGGAGAGAATGTGATAAATATCTTGGAAAAGAATTGGGCTCACCTTTGAATCGAATTCTAGCCTAATCAGAGTCTCCAAGGATGATTCTCACCCTCCAACTGCCCAATCTCACCAGAACGAGGTGGCACAGCGCCAGGGACCCGGGTTCGATTCTGGCCTCGGGCCACTGTCTGTGTGGAGTTTGCACATTCTCCCCATGTCTGCATGGGTTTTGTCCAGATGCTCTGGTTTCCTCCTTCTGTCTAAAGATGTTTGAGTTAGGTGGATTGGCCATGCTAAATTGTCCCTTAGGGTCGGGGGGGTCTAGCTAGGGTAAATACATGGGATGACGGGGATTGGAACTGGGTGGGATGACAGTTGGTGTGGACTCGATGGGCTGAATGGCCTCCTTCTGCACTGTAGGGATTCTATGATTCTTCGATGACTGAAAGTCTGGTTGGGAGGGGATGGGGGGAGGGCAGAGAGGGGATGGGGGAGTTCCTGGTGCAGCTATTTGTCTGATGCAGCAACCATCAGGAAGGCCTTTCAATTAATGCTCAAATAAAGGAGGATTTATTTGCAAATTCAAAGCGTGATCCTACAGTTGGTATTAAGAGGCCAAATCTCCAGTATGTAGCCCAACACAAATGTCTCCCCCACTGTTTCAACTAAGACACAATCGCGAGGAGACCCAAAACTTAGTTTGAACCCACTGAAAACCCACTGAACAGTAAGGAGCGCTGTTCAAACTTTATCCGTGCTTTTTGTTTGAGAATTAACTGGACAAGTCTTTGTAGCAATGGGTTGTGAACATGTGACCCTGCCTTAGGTGAAACTCTGGCACCAAGGTCAGCTGCTCTCACTGTGTCCCAGCTCAGTGAGATAGAAGCAAATCTTGCCATATTGTGCCAAGGAGTCTGGGTGTTCAAAGCCTCATTTCGGAGACTGTTGCATTTCCAGCACAGTGCTGTGGGAGTGCTGCACTGTCAGGGGCACCTTTCAGGTTTGTCACTTTTTTTATGCACTTGTGAGACATGGGCATCACTGGCTGGCCAGCATTTATTGCCCATCCCTAGTTGCCTGGGGGCAGTTGAGAGTCAACCACATTGCTGTAACTCTGGAGTCACATGTAGGCCAGGCCCAATAAGGATGGCAGATCTCCTTCTCTAAAGGACATTAGCGAACCAGATGAGTTCTTATCGGCAATGGTTTCCTGATCATCAGCAGATTCTTAATTCCAGATTTTTTTTTGTTGAATTCAAATTCCACCACCTACTGTGGTGGGATTCGAACCCAGGTCCTCAGAGCATTAGCTGAGCCCCATCTGCCCACTCAGACAGACATAAAAGATCCCCCCGGCCACTATTTCTAACAAAAACAGAGGAATTATCCCACGTGTCCTGTCCAACATTCCTCCCTCAACCACATTACTGAAATTTTAAAAAATCTAATCTTTATTGCTGTTTGCACAGCAGTTTGGGCTGCCACATTTCCTACATTACAACAATAACTATGCTTCAAGAACCTAGTTGGCTGTTCGTAAAGCGCTTTGGGACATCCTGAGGTTGTGAAAGGTGCTATGCAAATGCAGGTCTTTCCTTTCCGGCGTGGTATAAATTAGTTTCTAAACCTGTGCCCATGCAGATACAATGTTTGCTAATGCTTCGTAATGTATTAACAGTGGCCAAAGCTTTAGCAAGGATCTGACAGCACAGTGCGTGTGTAATATTCCACGCCTCTGCGCCCAAACATTTAAAAAAAAATTCACAGTAAAATAGCCACTGTCTTAACACACTGGGGATCATAATCTGTGAACAGGAATAGCAAAAAACAAAGGGCGGTTTGAACATCACTTTGTTCCACAGTAAATATTGAATGATATCCCAGTCCAAGATTAAATTCACCTTTCAATGCAATGAATTTGTCCATAAGGCTACTTCCTGCCTTCTGTGGCTTTGATCACTTTTCATAAATAAATTCACATTTTGTTTTCTTCAAATACAAGGCATCCTGGTTTAGTGTTTTAGGACATTACAAAGTCCACAAACAAAAAAAGCGACCAGTTTCGTGGTCCAACGGTAAGCTTTTCATATCATTCTGCCGACTTCAGTTGCTTCCCAAATCCCAAATTCATGGCTCATTCTTAAACTTACAAAGAACAATCCAGCACAGGAACCTGGCCCACCAAAAGCTGCACCAATAATTTGTGAGCGATTCTAAACCATTCTGGTTTGTTTTTTTTTTGCAGTCACGTTCTTGGTTCGAATCGACTGGCAGATTGTTGACTCTGAACTCAACATTCCCTTCTCCCTGCGAGTTCCGTTCTGTTCTCCTCTTCCTATTGACGGATGCCCCCGGACACATCGGCAATTTCCTTCGCCGCTGCTCAGTGCCATTCACTCGCCTTTGAAGTAGAAATATTGCACCAGCTCCCTCTCGATGCCTGGCAGTGTTTGGATTCCTAATGAAAAAGAATCGCAGTTTCGTTTTGCAAACGGGATCTAATATTCTGTAAGATCTCCTGGAGGGCTTCCCGGTTCTGAGTTAGTTTCCAATCGCTCTCCCTCTGGGCTGTCTACAAACTTCCCTTGCACCGTTTTCTGGGGTTCCAGTTACAATATGCAGTCGCGTCTCTCGGTGGCCTTGAGTGCCTCGTGCATGCTGGCAGCCGAGAGCCTGCGGTTGATGTTCCTGTACTTGCATCGCAGCAGGTTCCAGAAAGTAGTCCTCAGATCCCGGTTGAAAAAGGCGTAGATGAGTGGGTTTATGAGGGAATTGGTGTATCCCAACCACAGCAATGTTCTCTCCAACCTCAGGGGCATGCAGCTGCATTCAATCCCGCAAATGAAGGGCCGGGCCGCTGATAGCAGGAAGAAAGGCAACCAGCAGAAGGTGAAGGCTCCGACAATAATCCCCAGTGTCCGGGCTGCCTTTTGCTCCCTCTTGAAGATAGAAATGTTCTTGCGGTCGTGCTTGAGGAGCTTAGACAAGGTGGCGCATTCCTCTGCTGCCTTGGACCTCTTGGTGGCATGGTGGGCTCGAATGTCCTCCTCCATGTTGTAGACCCCGTCCTGTTCGTATTGGCGGGGGATGCTCATAAACTTGTGCTTTTCTGCACTAATTTTGGCAGCTTTGTATATCCTGTAGTACATGATCAGCATGACAGTCATGGGGATGTAAAAAGCCACCCCGGTGGAGTAGACGGTGTAGCCAAAGTCTTGGCTGATGAGACACACCCGGTCCACCGTGACATTTTTGGCCCAACCGAATAATGGCGGTAGGGTTATGGATGCTGAGAGGAGCCAAACGGTGATCACCATTTTGGCCATTGACCTCCCGTTTTGTCTCACCGGGTATGTCAAAGGACGTGTGATTCCCAAGTACCTGAAACACACAAGCAGGGAAATGCACTCATTAACTCAAATTGTTCTTTATAGATGATACTGCAAAAACAGAAGCAGCTACTCTTTTCACTTTCTCACTCTTAAACTTCACCCTCATGGCTCTTGTATTGATGCTGCTTCTGAGGTCATTAAATAATACAGTTTTATTAATGTAGCAGTCTCTTAGCCTCATTGTTGCCGCCTGAGGGATCCTATGTATGCCCAACTCTGTTTGTTTCATTTACGCAGTTTAAATGCTAAGCTTAACTTGACCACACTTTAAAACTCAGCAGGCATGCTGGGATTAGCTTCGAAGTTGACAGCATTTTTGAAAGGGAAGCAGTCTTCCTCATAAGCCAAAACAAAGCTTTTCATGGCACAGCTGCGAATTGTTTATGAAAGTTAGAGACAGCCTGCATCAAACAATTTCAATACGAGATAACAAAAAAATTACAATTCTGCATTTAGCCCCATGTTTTCAGTTTGGCTCAAGTCTGTTCTCAAGATCTGTTCAGTCCAGAGCATGTTTTGAGTTCTTTGACAAGTATAGGACTGGCTTTTGCCAATATCTCTATCTCCCTCTCTCTCTCTCTCTCTCCAGGTTTTTCGCTTTCTGAAATGGGTTAATTTTAAATTTTGCTCCATAAAAAAAACACAACATATCAGTGCCGTCTCCGTCTATTCTGAGGAATGAATGGTCCCTACACTGCCCATCCACATACCATTCTGTCCCAAGACAGGTTAGCCCAACGCTTCCTAAACTGTGTGTCTCGACCCCGGTTGAATTGGGGGATGGGGGGGCTGTGCACTGAATTAGTAACTGGGTAGGCGTCCAGTGGATAAGAGAAAACAGGAGCAGCGGAAGGATGCAAACAAGGAATGTTAGCAACTGTCTCTGGTATGGATAAGAGAGCATCAACTTCATCGGGAAGCTGGGTGGAAATTGGCGCTGGGGAAGTGACAGTTTTCTTGATGAGCCAGGGGGAGTGTCCCTGCTCCTCCTGGGCTACAGGGCATGCTAAAAAAAACCTCAAGCACCAACGAGCCAGGGATAGTGTTCCTGCTGCTCTTAGACCACAAGGCTTGTTAAAAAAGGACCTCAAGAGCCAGCCACTGCATCTCAAACTTTCGGACCTTCCCCTCACTCACTTTGTATTTAAGTCATTACATTGACGCTGTGATCCAGCTATAAGTTTGAGATGTTAAATAGGTCCCCATCCAATTTTGGGGTAACCATTTCTGCATTTTAAATGGAAAAGGGGAACAAAAATGCCGAATTATTTGATTTGATTTATTATTGTCGCACAATTTATTATTGTAACATACAGTGAAAAATATTGCTTCTTGTGCGCTATACAGACAAAGCATACCATTCATTGAGAAGGAAAGGTAAGAGTGTTACAGTCATAGCTAAGATGTCGAGAGAGATCAACTTAATGCAAGGTAAGTCCATTCAAAAGTCTGACAGCAGCAGGGAAGAAGTTGTTCTTCAGTCAGTTGGTACCTGAGCTCCAGCTTCTGTATCTTCACACTCTTTGTATCCGATTACTTTACTCCCACTCACACCCCCTCTGTCCCTCTCCTGCCTGTCAATCAGGGTTAAAATTGAGTTCCCGATGTCCATCGCTTTCATGAGTTTCCAGAGAGTCGTTTGCACCTTGGAAAGTAAATGTTAGCAAGAATGGAGAGAGGTCAGGTATAAAGGCTTGCCACTAGTCTGGTCCAGATGATCACGAGTCTCAGCTGGATTGTCACTAATTTCACAAAAGCAAAATAAATAAATAGTTGTCCAGATTAGATCTAACCTGACCCTAACTGGTTTGGATTGTCACTAATTTGAGCTGGTTTATTGCCAAGTTGGTTTGATCCACACATATTCCAATCCCATACCTGTCAAAGTGCCTGCTATAAGTGATTGTTTCTTTGTAGCATTGTGAAATTTCATTAGCAGGGAGCTTGATTCATTTCATTGCCGTAACCTTTGCTAAAGTTAACTGTCAACTGGATCCTATGGTTCCAAACATGGACATTGTCTATGAAAAAGATTCGATGCCACTATATTGAAGGTAAGCAGTGGGGTTAACCCCAGAATCCCAGCCAACATTTGCTCTTCAATCAACTTCACAAAAACAGATTATCTGGTCATTATCTCACCACTGTTTGTGGGAGCTTGCTGTGCACAAATTAGCCGCCATTTTCTCTACATTACAGCAGGCATTTGAAAGTCCTTGAAAGTGGAGTCACAGGTGGACAGAGTGGTGAAGGAGGCATTCGGCATGCTTGGTTTCATTGGTCAGAACACTGAACACAGGAGTTGGGACGTCTTGTTGAAGTTGTGCAAGACATTGGTAAGGCCTCACTTGCAATTCTGTGCACAGTTCTGGTCCTATTATAATATCCTATTATAGAAAGGATATTATTAAACTAGAAAGAATATAGAAAGGATTTACTAGGATGCTACTGGGAATTGATGGTTTGAGGTATGAGGGGAGACTGGATAGATTGGGGCTTTTTTCCCTAGAGTGTAGAAGGCTGAGGGGTGATCTGATAGAGATTTATAAAATAATAGGGGGCAAAGATCAGCTGGATAGTCAATATTTTTCCCAAAGGTAGGGGAATCTAAATCTAGAGGGCAAAGGTTTAAGGTGAGAGGGGAGAGATATGAAAGGGTCCAGAGAAGCAATTGTTTCACTCGGAGGGTGGTGAGTGTCTGGAACGAGCTGCCAGATGTAGTAGTAGAGGCAGGCACAATTTTGTCTTTTAAAAAGCATTTAGACAGTTACATGAGTACGATAGGTGTGGAGGGATATGGGCCAAACATGGGCAACTGGGACTAGCTTAGTGGTTTAAAAAAGTGGCACCAGGGATAATTTGGGCCAAAGGGCCTGCTTCCATACTGTTTCCATCAATATGATGATTACACTCTTAAAGGACTTTGTTGGCCATACAGCACTTTGAGGTTTGGTCTTTGAAAGTGTTATACAAATACATATCTTTCTTTGTCACACGGACATACAGAATGATAAATAGGAAAAGAGTAACTTAGCTTGTCCCAAAATAGTTTTGATGCACTCTGCATTACACAGACCCACCACGACAACCTAACACATTGTACTTAACATCTTGTATAGCATGATCTCCTGTCACAGAAACACACGCAGTTCTATCACAGACTGGATTACAGGGAATCAACTGATTACTATACAAGGCAGCAAACTGTTCCAGAGGTCTCTGTGAGAAGAAACACCTTCTGACATCTAACCGAGTTCAGAGGACCGACCCTGATATCACCTAATCTAAGCATTAGAAACAAAATCAACACAGTTCATTATTTTATGAGTCTGAATGAAATCACTCATATATCTACGCATTCTTATAAGTGCACAGATCCAGTGCTGTAACCTATCTGAGTCCTTCAGTTCAATGTTCATTTATTCATGTCACAAGTAGGCTTGCATTAACACTGCAATGAAGTCACTGCGAAAATTCCCTAGTCACCATTCTCTGGCACCTGTTTGGGCACACTGAGGGAGAATTTAGCATGGCCAGTCAACTTAACCCACACATCTTCCGGACTGTGTGAGGAGACTAGAGCATCTGGAAGAAACCCACGCAGAAACGGGGAGAACATGAAAATTCCACACAGACAGTGATCCAAGCCAGGAATCGAACCCAAGTCCCTGGCCCTGTGAGGCAGCAGTGCTAACCACTGTGCCACCAGGTGACTTCGAATGAAGAATGTTGTCCTCCACTTGTAAAGATTCTATCCTACAGAATGTAAAGTACAGAAACAGACTCTAACTAGCACATACAGGTGTCTTCATAAGCTACATGAGCATCCTCCCACTGTTCTTTAGCACACCCTGTCAAACCAGCATCATCTTCTATAGTGAATTGTTAAGATGATGGGTTGCTGAAAGGGTGATGAAAGCAGATACAATGGTAACGTTCAAAAGGAAATTGGAAAATACTCAAAGAGAAGTAATTTGCAAAGCTATGGCACAACTTTCTTCCTTTAAAGTTTATTTATTAGTCACAAGTAGGCTTACATAAACACTGCAATGAAGTTACTGTGAAAATCCCCTAACTGCCACATTCCGACATCTGTTTGGGTAAACTGAGGGAGAATTTAACACGGCCAACACACCTAACCAGCATGTCTTTCTGCCTAGAAAAGCGGAAACCGGAGCACCCAGAGGAAATCCACGCAGGCATGGGGAGAATGTGCAGACTCCACGCAGGCAGTTTCCTAAGCCGGGAGTCAAACTCAGGTCCTGATGCTGTCAGGCAGCAGTGCTAAGCTTCCATGCACAAGAATCTATGCTGACTTTTTAAATTCATTTGTGGGACATGGGCGTTGCTGTCTGACCAGCATTTAATGCCCATCCCTAATTGTCCTTGAAGGGCAATTGAGGGTCAACCATATTGCTGTGGCTGTGGAGTCATATGTAGGCTAGACCAGGTAAGGACGGCAGATTTCCTTCCCTAAAGAAAGTCAGTGCAGGCTTGGAGGGACAAAGGGCCTGTTCCTGTGCTGTAATTTTCTTTATTCTGACATTAGTGAACCAGACAATCAGCAATGGTTTCAGGTCATCAGTAGACTCTTAGTTCCGGATTTTTTTTTATTGAATTCAAATTCCACCAGTTGCCGTTGTGGGATTCGAACCCGGGTCCCAAGAACACGAGATTAATAGTCTAGCGATAGTACCACTCGGCCATTGTCCACCCTTGAGTGCTCAAACTAGTGGGCCCATAGTTACCCAGCTTGGGCTTATTACCTTTTTAATAGTTTTTAATACGTCGTTAGTGTACGCTTAATCTGGATTAATTGACGGGCAACACGACAGCTCAGTGACTATCACTGTTTGCTGTGCAGATACATGGACCCGGATCAGATCTCCGAATTGGGTTGGTGTCTGTGGGAGTTTGCTCAT